>NW_004443956.1:18739267-18856020 GCF_000243295.1 Trichechus manatus latirostris | reverse complement strand
TTGTAGGATTGTTAGTTTCCTTTGTGGTTACCTTAATATTTAGCCCTATTTTTCTAAGTTTATACCAGTCTTTTATTTCTTTATATCACCTTGACTTCCTCTCCATATGCAAAATCTATGTCTACCTTTTTTAAGTCCCTCTTTTTTGTTTTAATGTTGTCATCTTTTACATATTGACATCTGTTACACTATTTTTAGTGTTTTAGTTTTGATTTACTTTTGTGACTTCCCTATCTGGGTTGATATCTGGTTGCTCTGTCCTGTGTTCTAGTCTTGGATTGTTATCTGATGTTATTGATTTTCTAACTGGAGGACTCCCTTTAGTATTTCTTGTAATTTTGGTTTGGTTTTTGCAAATTCCCTAAACTTCTGTTTATCTGGAAATGCCCTAATTTCACTATCATATCTGAGAGATAGTTTTACTGGATATATAATTCTTGGTTGGCAGTTTATTTTCCTTCAAGGCTTTATGTATATTATCCCATTGTCTTCTTGCCTGCATGGTCTCTGCTGAGCAGTCTGAGCTTATTCTTATTGACTTTCCTTTGTAGATGGCTTTTCGGTTATCCCTAGCCGGTCTTAAAATTCTCTCTTTATCATTGGTTTTGGCAAGTTCGATTATAATATGTCTTGGTGACTTTCTTTTGGGATCTGCCTTATGTGGGTTTCGATGAGCACCTTGGATAGATTCTTGTCATCTTTTACTATAACAGAGAAGTTTTCTGCCAACAAATCTTCAACAATTCTCTCTGTATTTTCTGTTATCCCCCCATGTTCTGGTATTCTCCAATGATTTGTAGGTTATTCCTCTTGATAGAGTCCCACATAATTCTTAGGGTTTCTTCATTTTTTTAAACCCTTTTATCTGATTTTTTTCACATAAGTTGGTGTCAAGTGCTTTATCTTCAGTCTCACTAATTCTGACGTCCATTGCCTCAATTCTGCTCCTATGACTTTCTATTGAGTTGTCTAATTCTGATATTTTACTGTTCATCTTCTGGATTTCTGATTGCTATCTCTCTATGGATTCTTGCAGCCTTTTAAATTTGTCATTATGCTCTTCTCTAATCTTTTTAATTTCCTCTCTTGTGTGTTCTGTGTTTTGCTTAATTTCCTTCCTAATTTCTTGAAGAGTTCTGTATATTAATCTTTTGTATTCTGCCTCTGGTAATTCCAAGAAATTTTCGTCCTCTGGAAAATTTCTAGTTTCTTTATTTTGGGAGCTTGCTGAAGCCATCATGGATTGCCTCTTTATGTGATTTGATATTGACTGTTGTCTCTGAGCCATCAATAAGTTATTATATTTATTTATTTTGTTTGCTTACTGTGTCCTAGCTTCCTTTTTGTTTTGATATGCTTAAATAGGCTGCTCTTATGAGCTAGTTTGATTATTGACACCTTTGAAGTTCTAATGTCCTGTCACCAGGTGGTTAGATCTGTTACTAGGTATGTGAGCTCAGGAGTCCGCCTACTCCCCCTGTATGGATTCAGCTCAGATACCCAGGTAAATAGCCACCAAGTGTGTAGTGTAGGCTCTCACAGTCTTAGGCAGGCAGGGGTGGTTGATGTAGGCACAGGCATCTGGCTGCAGCAGGGGGACACACTCTGAGCAAGGCAGGGGCCTGATGGCCTCCCCTGAGTGCCCAGGAGGAAGGCATGTCCCTGTTCCCTAGAGTGCGTAGGTGGGTGGGTTTTGCAGCTGGATTATGAGCACCTAATGCTGTTGGCTGTAAGGACTGCGGGGCACCTCTTATTCTTGGATTCCTATCACAGGTGGCTAGGTGGCATGGGTGGAGCCACCAGTCCTCAAGCCCCTGATGTGGGTAGGTGAAGACCCTGCTTAATGGGCAGATCAATGGCAAATGTCAAGAACCTGCCACTTCACAGCTGAAACAGTTGAAGTTAGAGTTCCTGTATATACTCTGCTGTACTTTGGTAATCAGGGCCTACGCTGTTCAGATGGGCCCACACAAATCTATGCAGGGGTAAAGGCTCTCAAAGTCCGTGGATCCCTTATGCCTGTGCCTAGGCAAAGGAGCTGTGCCTACCCTGGGTTCCTGGCTTAGGGGAACTGGCAGTTTATTTTTTCCCTGTTTGTTGATTAGTTCACTCTCCAAGATAGGGAGAATGGCTCCCAGCATGTGACGGATCCTACTTCCGGCCCAAGGGACTCAGCAATTGCTGAAGCCGGTCTGGGACCCATTGCAAAGCAGGGAGCGGGGAGGTAAATGGGAGAGAGGTTTTTCCCTAAGGGGGGTGTTTTTGATCAGCGCGGTAAGCCATACGCAAGTACTTATCTTTCGTCGAGGGCTGCTTCTCACTGGTTCTGGGTGGCCATGTAGATTCTCTGGTGCTGGGTCTCTCCTGGTTCGGAAAACCTGCCTCCTGAGCTCGGCTGCTTGCTTGCCTCACTGCTCACCCCTGAGCTGATCAGGCCTAAAGGGTTCAGGCTTTCACCGGGTCAAGTCTGGCAATTCCTGGATGCTTCCAAACCGTCTCTCCCTCCCTCTGCCACTCAGTACAGTTCCTCAACACTGCCTTTGATATTCAGGGCTCCCAGATTGCCATATATAATCGAATCACTTGTTTTTTCAAGTCTTTGTTGTGAGAGGGTCCACCGGGAGCATCTGACTATTCTGCCATCTTGGCCCTGCCCCAAAGTATATTTCTTAAATAATAAGACTTGAAAGTTGAAATTACTCCTTGATCCATGAGCTGCAGAATGGATGTTGTGTTAGCAGGCATGAAAACAACATTAATCTTGTACATATCCATCAGAGCTCTTGGGTGACCAGGTGTGTTGTCAATGAGCAGTAATATTCTGAAATGGATCTTTTTTCTGAGCAGCAGGTTTCAACAGTGAGCTTAAAATATTCAGTAAACCGTGTTGTAAACAGATGTGCTGTCATGCAGGCTTTGTTGTTGCATTTATAGAGCACAGGCAGAGTAGATTTAGCATAATTCTTAAGGGCCCTAGGATTTTTGAAATGGGGAATGAGCATTGGCTTCAACTTAAAGTCACCAGCTACATTCACCCCTAACAAGAGAGTCAGCCTGTCTTTTGAAGCTTTGAAGTGAGACATTGACTTCTCCTCTCTACCTATGAAAGTCCCAGATGGCGTCTTCTTCCAATATAAGGCTGTTTTGTCTACATTGAAATCTGTTGTTTAGCATGGCCACCTTCATGAATTAGTTTAGCTAGATCTTCTGAATAACCTGCGGCAGCTTCTACATCAGCACTTGCTGCTTCACCTTGCACTTTCATGTTGTGGAGATGGCTTCTATCCTTAAACCTCATGAACCGACCTCCGCTAGCTTCAAATTTTTCTTCTGCAGCTTCCTCAACTCTCTCAGCCTTCACAGAATTGAAGAGAGTTAGGGCCTTGCTCTGGATTAAGGTTTGGTTTACGGAAATGTTGTGGCTGGCTTGATCCTCTGTCCAGACCACTAAAACTTCCTCTCTAACAGCAATAAGGCTGTTTCATTTTCTTATCATTTATGTGTTCACTAGAGTAGCACTTTTAATTTCCTTCAAGAACTGTTCCTTTGCATTCACAACTTAGCTTAATGTTTTGTGCAAGAGGCCTAGCTTTTAGCCTGTCTCATCTTTCCACTTGCCTTCCTCACTAAGCTTAATCATTCCTAGGTTTTCATTTAAAATGAGAGACTTGCCACTCCTCTTTTCACTTGTATACTTAGAGGCCATTGTAGGGTTATTAATTAGCCAAATTTCAATATTGTCTTGTCTTAGGGAATAGAGAGGCCCGAGGAAAGGCAGAGAGAAGAGAAATGACTGGTTGGTGGATCAGTCAGAACACACACAACATTTATTAAGTTCACTGTCTTATATGGGTGCTGTTGATGGCCCCCCAAAATAATTACAGTAGTGTCTTAGTTATCTAGTGCTGCTCTAACAGAAATAACACAAGTGGATGGCTTTAACAAAGATAAATTTATTCTCTCATAGTCTAGGGGGCTAGAAATCCAAATTCAGGGCATCAGCTCCAGGGGAAGTCTTTCTCCCTCTGTCAGCTCTGGGGGAGGGTCCTTATCATCAACTGTAATGGTTAAGATTGTGTGTCAGCTTGGCTGGGTCATGATTCTCAGTGTTTTGGCAGCCATATGATATTGTGCTCACTTCCCTGTTGAGATTTCATATGTGACCATCCCCATGATGAGATCTGCTGTGAGTAGCCAATCGGTTGAAGGGGAGTTTCCTTGGGCATGTGGCCTGCATCAAGTGTGGGCGGGTGTTCTGGCAGGGCTTGGGGGCTTTTGCTCATTCTGGATTCTGCAGCTGGCCCCTGTTCATCTGACCTCCAGTTCCTGGGACCTGAGCTAGCAGCTTACCTGAGGTCTTGCCTGCCAATCTTGGGATTCATTGATCTTCACAGCCTGTGAGCAAGAGCCCTTCTCTCTGGCCTGCTGATCTTGGGTTTGCCAGCCCCTGTGATTACTTGAATCAGGAGAAGCCTCTATCCTGACCCATGGACTTAGGACGTTCCAGCCTCTACAACCACGTGAGCCATTTCCTTGATGTAAATCTCTCTCTTTAAGTATATTTATGTGCTTTACTGATTTTGCTTCTCTAGAGAACCCAGCCTAAGACATCAATCTTCCCTGGTCAAGGAGCTTCTCAGTGAAGAGATCCTGGATCCAAAGGATGTGCTATTCTCCTGGCTCGTGTTTCTTGGTGGTATGAGGTCGCCATGTCTCTCTGCTGGCTTTTCTCTTATATATCTCAAAAGAGATTGACTTAAGACACAACCTAATCTTGTAGATTGAGTCTTGCCTCATTAACATAACAGTCTCTAATCCTGCCTCATTAATATCATAGAAGTAGGATTTACAACACATAGGAAAATCACATCAGATGACAAAATAGTGGACAATCACACAATACTGGGAATCATAGCCTAGCCAAGTTGGCACAAAATATGTGACACAATTCAATCCATAACATTCCACCCGTTGGCCCCCAAAATTCCTCTTTATCTCTGGAATCTAGAAAACAAGTTATCTGCTTCCAAAGTACAGTGGTGGAACAGGCACAAGCTAGACATTTTCATTACAAATGGGAGAAATTGGAGGGAAAGAAGGGATAACAGGCATCAAGCAAATCAGCAGAACATTAGCCCTCAAGCCTTAAAAGTAATCCTCGGTTCTCTGAGACCATTTAGACAATGACCCTGCCCTCCAGACTGTAGACATTGGCCACACTCTCTGAATTCTGAGTGGAGGCCCCTTGGCCTCAGGCTTCAGCTCTGCCTTCTAGGCCCACTGGAACGACCACTCTGCTCCCTTGAATTTGGGCAGCTGCGTTCTCCTAGTCCATCTGAGTGGCGACCCTATCCCCTCAGCCCTGGTAGGCCCCATTCTTCTGCCCCTTGTGCATGGCAGCCCTGCCCCTCAGCTTTGGGCAGTGGATTTGGCCCCATCCTGCTAGCACTCGTGAAAGCAATCCCATATTCCAGAACTGAGTTGGTGAAGATCTGACTCTTTCAAATCTAAGAGGCCATGGCTCCACCCTTTGAGACCCCAGAGGTTGTGGCCCTACCCTTCTAGACTGAGGCAGCTCTGCTTCCTGTGTTCCTTGTCTCTTCAGCTTCTGCTTCCTGTTTCCTTGACCTCTTGACCCCCTCGGGCCTTGCTGCTCATGTCTGCCCTACTGGGGCAAGTGTTCCAAAGCTCTTTAGCTCCACTGATATGTGCCTGGTGGCACCCACTCTGCCAGTAAACTTTGGCCAGAAGGCAATCATCTCTTTTGCTCCATGGGTTGGCTCCAACGCTGTGTCGCACTGGTCTCCTGGTTCTACTGCTGCCGTTTCTTTTTTGCTGCTTCTTGCCGTCCACACCATCTCCAGTGTAACAGCTCTCCTTGCTTCCTTCTAAGTCCTCACTAGAATTTAGGAGTCTAGAAGTCTGAATTCAGGGTGCTAGCTCCTGGGGAAGGCTTTCACTCTCTGTCGGTTCTGGGGGAAGGTCCTTGTCATCAGTCTTCCCCAGTCGAGGAGCTTCTCAGCTCAGGGACACCAGGTTCAAAGGCTATGCCATTCTCCTAACTCTTGTTGCTTGGTGGTATGAGGTCCTCATGTCTCTGCTCGCTTCTCTCTTTTATGTCTTGGAAGAGATTGACTTAAGACACAACCTAACCTAGTAGATTGAGTCCTGCTTTATTAACATAACTGCCTCTAATCCTGCCTCATTAACATCATAGAAAAATTAATACATAGGAAAATCACATCAGATGACAAAATGGTGGACAATCACACAATACTGAGTATCATGACCTAGCCAAGTTGACAACTATTTTTGGGGGACTCAATTCAATCCATAACAAATAGTAACATCAAAGGTAACTGGTCACAGATCACTGTAACAGATACAATAATAGTAAGAAAGTTTGAAATATTGTGAGAATTACCAAAATGTGACACAGAGACATGAAATGTGCACTTGCTGTTGGAAAAATGGCATTGATAAACTTGCTCGACGCAGAATTGCCACAAACTTTCAATTTGTAAAAAAAGCACTCTCTGCAAGGTACAATAAAATGTGGTATACCTGTATATATATGCATATATATATACACACACACACACACACACACACACACACACATACACTTATCTTTCTCCCACTGAGCGACTGGTGGGTTAGAACTGCCAACCTTTTGGTTAGCGGTTGAGCGCTTTAACCACTGTGTCACCAGGGATCCTTAAGTCAAACAATAGTCTTGCTAATTAGTAATATTGTTTTGCCTTAGGCATCGTGCTCTTTTGAAGAATTTAGTAATTTTTGGGAAATAGAACCTCTAGGGTTTCTGGAAGCTGTGTTTTAAGTTAAATTGTTATTATAAAAACACTGTTCTGGACCTATTTCCATGGCAAGGTTGACGGGCGGGGTATAAGAGTTTTTGGGTTTTTTTCTCATCTTTGGAACATTTTTGACCCACTAATTGAAATGTCCACCACTCATCTGTTGGTTTTTCATACTGTGGTGGCTTGCCTACTGCTGTGATGGTAGAAGCTATGCCACCAGTATTTCAAATACTAGCAGGCTCACCCATGGTGGGCAGATTTCAATGGAGTTTCCAGACTAAGGCAGACTGGAAAGAAGGCCCTGGCGATCTACTTCTGAAAAAATTGGCCAGTGAAATCCTTGTGGATAACAGTGGAACATTGTCTGATACAGTGTTGGAAGATGAGCCCCTCAGATTGGAAGACACTCAAAATATGACTGGGGAAGAGCTGACTCCTTAAAGTAGAGTCCACCTTAATGTCATGGATGGAGTAGAACTTTCAGGACCTTCATTTGCTGACGTGGTGTGACTTAAAATGGGAACAGCTGCAAACATCCATTAATAATTGCAACGTGGAATGTACAAAGTATGAATCAAGGGAAATTGGAAGTTGCCAAAAATGAAATGCAACCCATAAAGATCAATATCCTAGGCATTACTGAGCTGAAATCGAATGGTATTGGCCATTTTGAACTGGACAATCACATGGTCTACTATGCTGGGAATGTTAAATTGAAGAGGAATAGTGTCGCATTCATGGTCAAAATAAACATTTCAAGATCTAACCTGAAGTACGATGCTGTAAGTGATAGGATGATATCTATATACCTGCAAGGAAGACAGGTTAGTATAACTATTATTCAACCACTAAGGCCAAAGATAAAGAAAATGAAGATTTTTACCAACTTCTGCAGTCTGAAATTAATCAAACATGCAGTCAAGATGCATTGATAATTACAGGTGATTGGAATGCAACAGTTGGAAACAAAGAAGAAGGATTGGTAGTTGGAATATATGGCCTTGGTGACAGAAATGACACTGGAGGTTGCATGATAGAATTTTAGTGAGAGCAATGACTTCTTCATTGCAAATACCCTTTTTCAACAACATAAATGGCCTCTATACACATGGACCTGGCCAGATGGAATACACAGGAATCTAATCAACTACATCTGTGGAAAGAGACAATGGAGAAGCTCAATATCATCCGTCAGAACAAGGCCAGGGGCCAATGTGGAACTGATCATCAATTGCTCAACTGCAAGTTCAAACTGAAACTGAAGAAAGTTAAAACAAGTCCATGAGAGCCAAAGTACCTTCTTGAGTATATCCTACCTGACTTTAGAGACCATCTCTAGAATAGCTCTGAAGCATTGAACACTAATGACTGAAGACCAGACCAGTTGTGGGATGACATCAAGAACATCATACATGAAGAAAGCAAAAGGTCATTAAAAAGAAAAGAAAGAAAAGATCAAAATGAATGTCAGAAGAGACTATGAAACTTGCTCTTGAACATAGAGTAGCTAAAGTGAAAAGAAGAAATGAGGAAGTAAAAGAGCTGAACAGAAAATTTCAAAGGGCAGCTTGAGAAGAAAAAGAATTATAATGATGTGCAAAGACCAGACGTTAGAAAACCAGAAAGGAAGAACACGCTTGGCATTTCTCAAGATGAAAGAACTGAAAAAAAAAAAAAAAAAATTGGAGCCTCGAGTTGCAATAGTGAAGGATCCTGTGGACAAAATATTTTCTCTTGGACAACTTCAATCTTCTCTCTGTTTATCATGATGTTACTTATTGGTCCAGTTGTGAGGATTTTTGTTTTCTTTATGTTGACATGTAATCCATACTGAAGGCAGTAGTCTTTGATCTTCATCAGTTAAGTGCTTCAAGTCCTCTTTACTTTCAGCAAGGAAGTTTGTATTGTCTGCATAACTCAGGTTGTTAATGAGTCACCCATGGAACCAACAGTCAAGAAATCAAACGATGCATTGCATTGGGGAAATCTGCCGCAAAAGACCTCTTCAAAGTGTTAAAAAGCAAAGATGTCACCTTGAAGACTAAGGTGTGCTTGACCCAAGCCATGATGTCTTCAGTCACCTCATATGCATGCGAAAGCTGGACAATGAATAAGGAAAACCGAAGAAGAATTGATGCCTTTGAAAGAATGAAAAATCTGTCTTGGAAGAAGTACAGCCAGAATGCACCTTAGAAACAAGAATGGCAAAACTATGTCTCACCTACTTTGAACCTGTTATCAGGAGGGATCAGTCGCTGGAGAAGAACATCATGCTTGGTAAAGTAGAGGGTCAGTGAAAAAGAAGAAGACCCTCAAAGAGATGGATTGATACAGTGGCTGCAACAATGGACTCAAGCATAACAACTATTGTGAGGATGGCCCAGGAGTGGGCAGTGTTTTGTACTGTTGTGCATTGGGTCGCTATGAATTGGAATCAACTCAGCGGCATCTAACAACAACAACACGGGCAAAAAATTGAATGATACAGGAAGCATCGAAAGCAGATGGAAGGAATACACAGAGTCAGTATACCAAAAAGAATTTGTTGACATTCAACAACTTCCAGAGGTAGCATATAATTAAGAACTGATGGTATTGAAAAAAGAAGTCCAAGCTGCACTGAAGGCATTGGTGAAAAACAGGTCTGCAGGAATTGGCAGAATACCAATTGAAATGTTTCAACAAACAGATCCAATGCTGGAAGTGCTCACTTGTCTATGCCAAGAAATTTGGAAGACAGCTACCTGGCCAACTGACTGGAAGAGATCCATATTTGTACACATTCCAAAGAAAGGTGATCCAACAGAACATGGAAATTATCAAACAATATCATTAATATCACGTGCAAATAAAATTTTGCTAAAGATAATTGAAAAACTGACCAGTCTCTGGAGAAGGACATCGTGCTTGGTAAAGCAGAGGGTCATTGTAAAAGAGGAAGACCCTCAACAAGTTGCATTGACACAGTGGCTGAAACAATGGCCTCAAAAATAGCAATGATTGTGAGGATGGTGCAGGACTGGGCAGTGTTCCGTTCTGTTGTGCGCGGGATCTCTATGACTTGGAACCAACTCGACGACACCTAACAATGACTGTCAAAATGCTACCCCTTAAAACAAAACAAGACTAGATGGGCATACCAGCCCAGGGGCAAGGACAAGAAGGTAGGAGGGGACAGGAAAGCTGGTAATGGGGAACCCAAGGTTGAGAAGGGGAGAGTGGGATTGGCAACCAATGCTGCAAAACAATATGTGTATTAATTGCTCAATGAGAAAATAATTTGCTCTGTAAACTTTCATCTAAAGTACAGTGAAAAAAAGTTACCCCATTTGCAAATCGTAAATTAAAAGAACTTCAATCAGTTTCTATGATAGGCTTAATATGATTTTTGTTTTAACACACACACACACACACGCACACACTCACATATACACATGTATTTATATATATATATTAAGGAGCCCTAGTGGCACAATTGTTAAGAGTTTGGCTGCTGTCATGGTTTGAATTATGTCCCCCAAAAAATGTGTGTATCAGTTTGGGTGGGCCTTGATTCCCAGAATTGTGTGGTTGGCCTCCATTTTGTGATTGTAATTTTATGTTAAAGAGGATTAGAGTGGAACTGTAACACCACCTTTACCCAGGTCACATCCAATGTAAAGGGAGTTTCCCTAGGGTGTGGCCTGCACCACCTTTTACCTCTCAAGAGATAAAAGGAAAGGGAAGCAAGCAGAGAATTGGGGACCTCATACCATCAAGAAAGCAGTGCCGGGAGCAGAGCACATCCTTTGGACTGGGGTCCCTGCTCAGAGGAGCTCCTAGTCCAGGGAAACATTGATGAGAAGGCCGACAGAGAGAGAAAGACTTCCCCTGGAGCTGATGCCCTGAATTTGGACTTTTAGCCTACTTTACCGTGAAGAAATAAATTTCTCTTTGTTAAAGTCATCCACTTGTGGTATTTCTGTTGTAGCAGCACTAGATGGCTAAGATAGCTGCTAAGTGAAAGGTTGGAGATTTGAACCCACCAAGTGGCTCTGAGGAGGAAAGGCCTATCCATCTGCTCTGGTAAAGATTATGCCTAGAAAACCCTGGGGAGCAGTTCTGCTTTGTTACATGGGGTTGCTATGAGTTGGAATAGACTCAACAGCAGCTAACAACAACTATGTATATATATATGTATATGTATATGTGTATGTATATATATAGCTCTGATGGCACGGTGGTTAAGAGTTATGGCTGCTAACCAAAAGGTCAGCAGTTTGATTCCAACAGCTACTCCTTGGAAACCCTATGGGGCAGTTGTACTCTGTCCTAGCAGGTCACTATGAGTTGAAATCGACTTGACAGCAATGAGTTTGGTATATATATTGCTGTGTTAATATTATTTGTACATTAAAAGATATATAAAAAATAGAAATTATTTATAGAACCCACTGAGTTTTAGCTGAACACATGACCACCGAGCTAGAGACTACATTTCCCAGTCTCCGTTGCAGTCAGGTGTGGCCATATGACCAAATCTGGGACAGTGGAATATGAGCAGTCACAGTGTGTACAGCCTCTGGGCCATTTCTGTAAAGACAAAGCTACTTTCTCTGGACTCCCGCTGTTATGGATTGAATTGTGTCTCCTCAAAATGTGTGTTTGAATCCTAACCTCTATACCTGTGGAACTAGGGTTTTCTTTTTTGTGTTAATTAGATCATACCTGAGTAGGATGGGTTCTAAATCTAATCACTTCTGAGTTATAAAAAGACCAGAATAGACACAGAGACACCCAGACGGGGGGAAGATTGTCTACAAGCCAAGGCACTAAGGAATGGCCAGGGTTACTGACAACGAAGGAATCAACACGGCCAAGACCCTGAATGGACTTCTAGCCTCCAGAACAGTGAGAAAATACATTTCTGTTTTTAAAAGCCCCTCGCTGTGGTATTTGTGTTACAGCAGCACTAGGAAACTAAGACACCCTCTTTATCTCCCTTCCCACAGCAGGGAATTTGGATGATGGGAACCAGCTTAAACCATGCAGACAAGATAATACCCTACAGGGTGGCAGAGTAATAAGATGAAACAAAACTGGGTCCCTGAATGGCCTTGTAAAGCACAGTACACTCACCTCTGGACTGTTTCGAGAGAGAATTAAGCTTATTTAAGTCACTTTATCTTTGGGTCTCCTTGTTACAGCAGCTTACGTTGTTACCTAATAAATATAATGTGTTCCTGTTTAAGTTCAATAGTTTTTTTTTCAGTACTTTGCTGTGTGATGAATAAGGAAGCTCTGCATGGTATGAGTTTTTTTCTTAAATTTTATTGTTTTAGGTGAAAGTTCACAGTGCAAATTAGCTTCTTATGAAAAAATTATACACAAATTGTTTTGTGACATTAGTTGCAATCCCCACAATGTGTCAGCACTCTCCCCCTTTCCCTTTCCATCTCACTTCCATTTGTCCAGTTTTCCTGTCCCCTCCTGCCTTCTGTTGCTTGCTTTTGGGCAGGAGTTTCCCCTTTGGTCTTGTATACTTGATTGAACTAAGAAGCATATTCTTCACATGTGTTATTGTTTGTTTTATAGGTCTGTCTAATCTTTAGCTGAAAGGTGGACTTCAAGAGTGGCTTCAGTTCTGAGTTAGCATGGTGTCTAGGGGCCATAGTCTTGGGGGTTCCTCCAGTCTCTGCCAGACCAGTAAGTCTGCTCTTTTTTTTGAATTTGAATTTTGTTCTACATTTTTCTCTTGCTCTGTTCAGGACCCTCTATCGTGATCTCGGTCAGAGCCGTCGGTGTTGGTAGCCAGACACTACCTAGTTCTTCTGGGCTCAGGCTGGTGGAGGCTGTGGTTCATGTGGTCCATTAGTCCTTAGGACTAATATTTTCCTTGTGTCTTTGGTTTTCTTCATTCTTCTTTGCTCCAAACGTGATGGGAGCAATAGATGTATCTTAGATGGCCACTTGCAAGCTTTTAAGACCCCAGATGCTAGTCACCAAAGAAGGATGTAGAACATTTTCTTTATGAAATATATTTTGCCAATTGCCCTAGATGTTCCCCCGAGACCATGGTCCCCAGCCCTCAGCTCCATTAACTCGGTCCCTCAAGGTATTAGGATGTGACTAGCAAGCTTCTATGGCTTTGCCTTGGTCAAGTTGTGCTGACTTACCCTATATTGTATGTTGTATTTCCCTTCACCAAAGTTAACACTTGTCTACTATCTAGTTAGTGACTTTCCCTTCCCACCCTTCGTCTCCCTCTTAACAATCTGTCATGGATTGAATTATGTCCCCACAAAAATGTGTGTATTAGTTTGGCTGGGCCATGATTCCTGGTATTGTGTGATTTTCCTATATGTTGTAAATCCTGCTTCTATGATGTTAATGAGGGAGGATGGGTGGCAGTTGTGTTAGTAAGGAGGACAAATCTACAAGATTTGATTGTGTCCTGAGGCAATTTCTTGAGACATAAAAGACAGAAGTGAGCAGAGAGACAGGGGGACCTCATACCATCAAGAAAGCAGTGCCAAGAGCGCAGCGTGTCCTTTGGACCCAGGGTCCCTGTGCAGAGAAGCTCTTAGTCCGGGGGAACACTGATGAGAAGACCAACAGAGAGAGAAAGACTTTCCCTGGAGCTGACGCCTTGAATTTGGATTTTTAGCCTACTTTATTGTGAAGAAATAAATTTCTCTTTGTTAAAGCCATCCACTTGTGGTATTTCTGTTATAGCAGCACTAGATGACGAAGACACCATCCAAGATTGTTTTTTTCTGTGTGTTAACCTTTTCTTGGGTTTTTCTAATAGTGGTCTCATACAATATTTGTCCTTTTGTGATTGGCTTCACTCAACATAATGTCCTCCAGATTCATCCATGTTGTAGATGTTTTGCAAAGTCATCATTGTTCTTTATCTTTGAGTAGTATTCTATTGTGTGTATGTACCATAATTTGTTTATCCATTCATCTGTTGATGGGTACTTATGTTGTTTCCATCTTTTTGCTATTGTGAATAATGCTGCAATAAACTATTTATGTGACAGCTCTTATTTCTCTAGGATACATTCCTAGGAGTGGGATTGTTGAAATGTACAGTATTTCTATTTCCAGCTTTTTAAGAAGGCATCATATCATTTTCCATAGTGGTTGGACCATTTTACATTTCTACCAGCAGCTCTTAAGAGTTCTAATCTCCCTGCAACCTCTCCAACATTTGTTACTTTCTGTTTTTTTTGATTAGTGCCAGTAATGTCAGGGTGAGATGGTATCTCATTGTAGTTTTGACTTTCATTTCTCATGTCTGTTAGCCACCTGAATGTCTTCTTTGGCAAAGTGTCTGTTCATATCCTTTGCTGATTTTTTAATTGGAGTCTTTGTCTTTTTTTAATTGAGGTGTTGAAGTATTGTATAGATTTTAGAGATTAGACCCTGGTCAGATATGTTGTAGTCAAACATTTTTTCCTACTCTGTAGTTCTCTTTTTACTTTTTTGGTGAAGTATTTTTATGAGCATAAGTGTTTAATTTTTAGGCGCTCACAGTTATCTAGTTATCTTCTGATGTTTGTGCATTGTTAGTTACGGTTGTACTGTATTTATGCCATGTATTAGGGCCCCTAGTGTTGTCTCTATTTTTTCTTGCATTGTCTTCATTGTTTTAGGTTTTATATTTAGGTCTTTAATCCATTTTGAGTTGGTTTTTTGCATATGGTGTGAGGTATAGGTCCTATTTCAGTTTTTTGCAGATGGACATCCACTTTTGGCAGTACCATTTGCTAAAAAGACTGTCTTTTCCCCCATTTAATGGAGTTTGATCCTTCATCAAATATCAGCTGACCATAGGTGGATGGATTTATGTCTGGGTTCTTGATTCTGTTCCATTGATTTTGGTGTGTGTTGTTACGCCAGTACCAGGCTGTTTAGACTACTGTGTCTGTACGGTAGGTTCTGTGATTGTGTAGTGTGAGGCCTCCTACTTTGTTCTTTTTCTTCCATAATGCTTTGCTTAGCCGGAGCCTTTTTCCTTTCCATATAAAGCTGGTGATTAGTTTTTCCATCTTATTAAAGAATGCTGTTGGTATTTGGATTGGGGTTGCATTATACCTGTAGATTGCTTTGGGTAGAATTGACATTTTCACAATGTTGAGTCTTCCTATCCATGAGCATGGTATGTTTTTCCATTTATGTAGGTCTCTTTTGGTTTCTTGCAATATTGTTTTGTAGTTTTCTTCGTATGGGTCTTTTACATCCCTGGTTAGATTTATTCCTAAGTATTTTAGGGGCTATTATAAATGGTGTTGTTTTCCTGATTTCCTTTTTGAAGCTCTCTTTGTTGGTGTATAGGAATCCAACTCATTTTTGTACGTTGATCTTGCATCCTGCTACTCTGCTCAATCTTTCTATCAGTTCCAATAGTTTCCTTGTGAAATCTTTGGAGTTCTGTAAGTATAGGATCATATCATCTGTGAATATAAGACGTTTTCACGGTCATATCCCTATCTCCTTACAAAGAACTATAAAGATGCTACTACTTAAGTTAATGTCATGGTTTGAATTATGTCCCCCCAAAAATGTGTGTATCAATTTGGCTAGGCCATGATTCCTGGTACTGTGTGATTTTCCTGTATGTTGTAAACCTGCCTCTATGGTGTTAATGAGGGAGGATGGGTGGCAGTTGTGTTAGTAAGGCAGGACCTGATCTACCAGACTGGACTGTGTCCTGAGGCAATCTCTTGAGATATAAAAGACAGAAGTGAGCAGTGAGACAGGGGGACCTCATACCATCAAGAAAGCAGTGCCAGGAGCAGAGCATGTCCTTTGGACAGAGGTCCCTGCACCGGAAGGCACCTAGTCCGGGGGAACACTGATGAGAAGTCCCACAGAGAGAAAAAGCCTTCACCTGGCTTAACACCTGAATTTGGACTTTTAGCCTACTTTGATTATGAGGAAATAAACTTCTCTTCGTTAAAACCATCCACTTGTGGTATTTCTGTTAGGGCAGCACTAGATGACTAAGGCAGTTAATATGACCTGTAAGCCACCTAACAGGATATGTATGCACTGCGATGCTGTAGCTATACCCTGAAACATAAAGCCCACATGAGTGGCTGTGGTCTCCCTCACAGCAGTGCAAGTCTTTGCCCCGCGGATGCTTCCTGCTTTGGAAAGAAGATCTACACAGGCAGTCAGTATGTATGTTAGATATTAGTAAAACTGGATTTCTTTTTAAAATGCAAAGCATATTCAGAAGTTCTGTTTTCTCCTGCATCCTAGGAAAACATTGGGGGCAGTGATAGTTCAGCGGTAGAATTCTCACTTTCCATGCTGGAGATCTGGGTTCAATTCCAGGCCTAGGCACCTCAAGGTCAGTCACTAACAGTGGAGGCTTGCGTGTTGCTATGATACTGAGCAGGTGTCAATGGAGTTTCTAGACTAAGATGGAATAGGAAGAAAGGCCTGGCAAACTACTTTTGAAAATCAGCCAGTGAAAACCCTATGAAGCACAATTGTCTGATCCAGTTGTACATGTGGTGGCCATGAGTTGGAGGCCGACTCCAAGCAGAGAACAACAGCAACAAAGGGAAACACTGTGTACACCTCTGGGTGCCTGCACCCCTTTGGAGCCTACTGCAGTCAGCAGTGGGAAGTCTTTTAAGCACAGGACTGGCATGCTCACGATGTTTGCTTTGGAAGATTAAGTAGCCATAGGGAGGAGATTTGTATGGCTGAGATCAAGACTGGGGAGACCAGGGGAGATGTGATAGCAGTGTGATGGAAGGCTGTGCTGGTGGGATCCTTGGTGGTGGTGGTGAGAATAGAATATGGTGATTAGACATGCCTTTGCTCACCACAGTCCCCCTAGACAAAGGGTGCCAGTCTGGTGAGAGGCCATGACCACCAGGATGAGAGTCACACCACTGGAGGGTCTCCGTGTGCACACAGCTGGCAGTCCCTGCTGCTGGCTTTTGAGGTCCAGGAAGGATCTGGGAAGAAGTAAAATGAGTTTAACTCCAGGAGTTTCGAAGGACTATCCCTATAGGGCCTTATCAGTCAAAAAAAATGTTTTGTGCTTTTTCCTGGTTGTAACACACTATTTAGTGGCAAACGTTAAAAAACTGTGTCTGAGTCACCCTGTTGGGAGGGAGATTCCCTACGCATTGTCGCAGTCAAAAAATCTGTTTACCTTTTTTTTTTCTTGGTTGTCAGACACTCCTTGGTGGCAAAAGTAGAAAAAACTGTGTTTAACTCATGGAGTTGTGAAGGAGAATCCCTATAGATTTTGTCAGAAAATGACGAGCTGATCATTCTGACCAGGTTGTGTCTTCCAGACTGAGCCCAACAGACTAAGCAGGGCCAGAGAGCCCCGCTCTCAGAACTAAAGATGGCAAGGGCCTTGCCTTCTACATGACAACTCAGAAGTGAACAAGAGCTATAGGCTAAGCACAAGATTTCCTGATGTTTGTAACTTCCTTTTGTTTGCTAATTTTTTTTTCTTAGTCTCTTGTCAGTTTCCCTGTAGTTATTGGCAACAACATCTTTAACACAGAAAAGGCATTCAGTGTCTGGCCTTGTTCAGGATTAACAGGAAGGAGAGAAAGTGGAAAAACCACATCCTGTTTTGCAGCCAGGTTTGTGGGGAGGGGACAGAACCTCAAAGTGGGTGATGGTAGTGATAAAGAGGAGAGGCAAGCAAGGAAGGGCCAGGCAAGGCAGCTGGGACACCAAAGGGGCCCAGGGGGCTTCACAGTGGAAAGGGGCAGAAGGCGGAGTTGAGGTTGCCAATTCCAGCCATGGGTGGATGGTGCTGCCATAACCTTATGAACTCTTCCCAATGGAAGAGCACTTAGGCTGTGGGGAGGTGGGAGGAAGAAAGAATGAGTCTGCTGTTAGACATATGCCTTGGAGGAGCTTATCAAGTGAGTAACGGCTAGAAGGTAGCTGAGTATTTAGGGGTCTGGACCACAGCAGATTTCAACAAAAAAAGGTATAAAATGGAACCACTATTATAAAAACTCAAGAAAAGGTTTACACACAGAAGGAAACAATCTTTGATGGTTATGAGAGAGGGGAGAGTTGGGGAGGGGAATTCACTAACTAGACAGTAGACAAGTGTTAACTTTGGTGAAGGGAAAGACAATACACAATTGTTATGGATTGAATAGTTTCCCCCTAAAATATATGTCAACTTGGCTAGGCCATAATTCCCAGTACCATATGGCTGTCCTCCATTTCGTAATCTGATGTGATTTTCCTATGTGTTGTAAATCCTAATCTCTGCCTGTTGATAATGAGGTAAGTTTAGGAAACCCTTACTCAGATCACAGCCCTGATCCGTGTAAGGGGAGTTTCCTTGGGGTGTGGACTGCATCACCTTTTATCCTACAAGAGATAAAAGAGAGAGAAGTGAGCAGAGAGAGAGGAAACTTATACCACCAAGAAATAAGCTCCGGGAGCAAAGTCCTTTGGACTTGAGGTCCCTGGGCTGAGAAGCTCCTAGACCAAGGGAAGATTGATGACAAGGACCTTCCCTCAGAACTGACACAGAGAGAAAGGCTTTCCTGGAGCTGGCTCCCTGAACTCAGACTTCTAGCCTCCTAAGCTGTGAGAGAATAAACTTCTATTAGTGAAAGCCATCCACTTGTGGTATTTCTGTTACAGCAGCACTAGATAACTAAGACAACAATATAGGGGAAGTCAGCACAACTTGACCAAGGGAAAGGAAGACACTTAGAGGAACACAAGAAGAAAGGAAAAAAAAAAAAGGCAGCCACAGTAAATACTATAGCATATACAACCCTACAACAACAATAAAAACAAGTAATAACTTTGAAGGAGATACGTAGACAGATACGTATGCTGAATAGGGGAAGGAGGACGTATAGGAGTATACCTGCATACATAGATAGGTTAGGCTGTGGGTATTTTTACATACATATTTGTATGAACAGCAGGTATATTCATATATGTAATAGACCACAAAGGGGACACAGTCATAGAAGCTTCCCACACATATCCAAACACTTTGATAAACTGAGTTACCGGGGCTGAGGGCTGGGAACCATGATCTTGGTTCTCATCTAGGTCAATTGGCATAACATAGTTTATAAAGAAAATGTTCTACATCCTACTTTGGTAAGTAGCGTCTGAGGTCTTAAAAGCTTGCGAGTGGTCATCTAAGATACATCTATTGGTCCCATCACATTCAGAGCAAAGGAGAATGAAGAAAACCAAAGACACAAGGAAAATATTAGTTCAAAGGACTAATGGGCCACATGAACCATAGCATCCACCAGCCTGAGCCCAGAAGAACTAGATGGTGCCCAGCTACCATCACTGAAAGCTCTGACTGAGATCACAATAGAGGGTCCTGGACAGAGCTGGAGAAAAATGTAGAACAAAATTCAAATTCACAAAAAAGACCAGACTTATTGGTCTGACAGCGACTGGAGGAACCCCCAAGACTATGGCCACTGGACACCCACTCTCAAAGTCCACCTTTCTGCTAAAGATTAGACAGGCCTGTGAAACAAACAACACATGTGAAGAACGTGCTTCTTAGATCAATCAAGTATATGAGACCAAATGGGCAATACCTGCCCAAAAGCAAAGACGAGAAGGCAGGAAAAGACAGGAAACTTGGACAAATGGAAATGAGGAAGCTGGTGTGGGAAGGAGGAGAGTACTGACATATTGCAAGGATTGCAACCAATATCACAAAACAATTTATGTATAAATTTTTTAATGAGAAACTAATTTGTGCTGTAAACTTTCATCTAAAGCACAATAAAATAAAAGAACTCCTTCAACTCAACAACAAAAACGGCAAAGAGTGAAATAGACATTTCTTCAAAGAAGATATACAAACAGCTAATAATCACAAGTAGAGATGTTTAATGTCATTAATCATTAGGGAAATGCAAATAAAAGACACAATGAGATACTGGGTCACCCCCACTAGGATGGCTGTTATCAGAAAAATGGAAAATAGCAAGTGTTGACAAGCACGTGGAGAAATTGAGATCCTTGTGCATTGCTGGTGAGAATGTAAAATGGTGCAGCTGATGTGGAAAGCAGTTTGCAACTCCTCAAAACATTAAACATAGAATTACCATATGACCCATCAATTCCACTCCTAGGTACATACCCCGACTTGAAAGCCCGGACTCAAACTCATACACGTATACCAATGTCCATTGCGGCATTATTCACAATAGCCAAAAGGTGGAAACAACCCAAGTGTCCATCAACAGATGAATGGATAAATAAAATGTGGTATAATACAATGATGCAATACTCAACCATAAAGAGAGACGAAGTTCTAATACATGTTACAACATGGATGAACCTTGAAAACATTATGCTGAGTGAAAAAAGTCTGATATCAAGGGACAAATATCATATGATCCCTTTTATGTGAAATATCTAGAATAGGCAAATACATATGAGGGATCAGTCCCTGGAGAAGGTCATCATATTTGGTAGTGTAGAGGGACAGTGAAGGAGAGGAAGACCCTCAGTGAGACGGATTGACACAGCGGCTGCAACAACGCATAGCAAGGATTGTGAGGATGGCACAGGACCGGGCAGTGTTTTATTCTGTTGTACATAGGGTCGCTATGAGTTGGAATCGACTCAGTGGCACCTAACAACAACAACAACAACAACAAAAGTTTATTAGTGGTTACCAGGGGCTGGGGGTGGGGGTGGGTGGGGGGAAGAGGGAATGGGTAGTTATTGTTGAAAGTATTGAGTTTCTGTTTGAGGTGATGGAAAACTTTTTGAAATGGATAGTGGTGATGGTTGTACAGCATGGTGAATGTAATTAATGTCCCTGAATTGTCCACTTAAAAATGGTTAAAACGGCAAAAGTTTTGTTACATATATTTTACCACAATAATATTTTTTTAAAAAGTAAAAAAAAAGTTTAAGATGGGAGGTGGCAGAAATTTCTTTGGCCTGACTCTTCCTTTTGTATTTGATTACACCAGAGCCAATATTCAAGCCAGCTCCCTGGGGCTGGAGTCTTGAGAGCAACAGAGAGAGCCCAGAAAAACAGCGGGGGAGGAGGAGGGGTCTCATCATCTTGTGCAACACGGTTTATACCTTCAGTTGCTATAAACTAGAGCATCATCAGAATGATAGTAAGGCCTTTGGTAAGTATCTTTCCCTTAATATTCGTTGGCTTTTCTTCCCTGCTCTCCCAATGCTCGGCTCTGCACTTTAATTATCTCTGGACACTGAATGTGAACATTTGCTAGAAGACGGACTGTATTATAAGAATTCTCCTTGGGTCTTATTCTCCTTTTGCTCTCTGGAGTATCTGGGGTCCCATGACTTTGTAGGGAAAGTCCCCTTGGTTGAGTTCTCTAAGGATGATTTCCCAGAGCTAGCTATCACATCTGCTACTCTCACTAACCCTTCTCTGCCTTCTCTGCCATGTCTGGGCTCAGAGGCTGCCGCCTGACTGCTAGGCAGCTGTCTCCAGGTGGGGCTTGGCCAGTGGAGCCTGGCAGCAGGTCAGAGGGCATGCCCTCCTTGGTCAGCTCCCCTCCCAAGTTTTGGCCTCGCTCCTGGCTCCATTCAGCCCCCAGGGTGGTGATATTTGTCTTTAGATGCCCCCTCTTCCCTCACTTGTTCCCATAACCTCGGCCACACCTCTCTAAGTAGTCTTTTTCATTAAAGATTTTCTTCTCAAATGATTGGGGAGAATTCTGCTTCCTGTTTGGACCTGGCTCATTCACCACCACCTACATTTTCTTGTCCTTCTCCTACTAAGAGGTTTCTGGAAAGAGCTAAGGAGACAACAACGTAAGCCTGGTTGCTATCAGTTTAGGTCACCAGTGATGACACTGAAGCTTCTTCTTTTTTTTTTTAATATAATTTTATTTATTTTGTTGTTGTGTTGAGAATACACACAGCAAAACATACACCAGTTCAACATTTTCTACATGTACCATTTAGTGACACTGATTACATTCGAGTTGTGTAAACATTTTCACCCTCCTTTTCTGGGTTGTTCCTCCTCCATTAACATAAATTCACTGCACTCTAAGGTTCCTGTCTAATCTTTCAAGTTGCTGCTATCAATTTGATCCCACATAGATAGTTCTTAAAAGAGCGTAATGCTCAAGGCAGAGATAATTTTACTAGTTAAGCTAAACTATTTTTTGGTTTGAAAAAGACTTCAGGGGATATTATTGGTTTAAGGTTTAAAGATTATATCTGGGCAATAGTTTCAGGGGTTCATCCAACCTTCATGGCTCCAGAAAGTCTAGAGTCCATGAGAATTTGAAATTCAGTTCTGTATTTCCCCCCTTTTGATCAGGATTCTTCTATGGAATCTTTGATCAAAATGTTCAGTAATGATAGTTGGGCGTCATCCATTTCTTCTGGTTTCATGGCAAAGGAGGTAGTTCTTTGTGGAGGCAAATAGCCACACATTCCATATCCTCCTCCTTTTCCCGACTCTCCTTTTTCTTCTGTTGCTCAAGGCAAATAGAAACCATTTGTTGTGCGCTGGATGTCCGCTTGCAAGCTTTTAAGACCCCAGGTACTATGCAACAAACTAGGGGGTAGAACAGAAGCACTAAACATGTTATTAGGCCAAATAACTGGGATGTATTACAAACCCATGACACTAAACCTCCAAACAAAGAACCTAATTCCATGAGGTGTTTGTACATAAGCAGCCTCAGAATCTACTTTTTTTTTTTGGCATTGTTGAAAATATATCTATTACACAACTTTTGCCAATTCAACTTTTTACAGGTGTACAATTTATTGACAGCAATTACATTAATTGACTGTGCAACCATACCCTCAATCAATGTGATTTTTCCATCACCATAATCCAAACCTCAGTACTTCATAAGCAATAACCCCCTTCTTCTCCTCCCTCTCACCCCTAGTAACCACTAAGAAACTTTGTTCTGTACATTTTTGACTTTTCTTTTCTTGTATTTTTATATAAGGGAGGTCATAGAATATTTATCCTTTTGTGATTGACTTATTTCACTAGCATAATGTCTTCCAGCTCCATGCATATTGTAGCATGTATCAAAAGACTTAATTTCTCTTACTGCTTGAGTAGTATTCCATTGTATGTATGTACCACATTTTGTTTATCCATTCATTTATTGATGGGTATTTAGGTTGTTTCCACCTTTTGGCTATTGTGAATGGTGCTGCAGTGCACACTGGTATACAAGTATCTGTCTGAGTCTCTGATTTCAATTGCTGGGTCATATGGTAGTTCTGGAGCCCTGGTGGTACAGTGGTTAAGAGTTCAGGCTGCTAATCAAAAGGTTGGCAGTTCGAATCCCCCAGCCACTCCTTGGAAATCCTACGGGGCAGTTCTACTCTGGCCTATAGGGTCACTATGAGTCAGAATCAACTCGATGGCAAAGGGTTTGGTTTTGGTTTTTACACTAGTTCTAATTTTAATTTTTTGCATTCACATAAGCAATGGATAAGTGTTCCAATTTCCCCCATATTCTTGCCAACATTTTTTTTTAATCGTGCTTTAAGTGAAAGTTTACAGCTCAAGTTAATTTCTCATACAAAAATTTATTCACACATTGTTATGTGACATTGGTTGCAATCTCTATGATGTGACAGCACACTCCTCCTTTCCTCCCCAGGTTTCTTGTGTCCATTCAACCAGGACTTCTCATCTTGCCTGCAGACAGGAGCCGCCCATTTGGTCTCTTATATCTGATTGAACTAAGAAGCACACTCTTCGTGAGTATTATTTTATGTTTTATAGTACAGTCTAATCTTTGTCTGAAGAGTGTGCTTCAGGAATGGTTTTAGTTCTGGATTATCTGAGCATCTGGGGGCTATGGCTTTGGGGTTCCTCCAGTCTCAGTCAGACTATTAAGTCTGGTTTTTCTACGTGAATTTGAGTTCTGCTCCATAATTTTCTCCCACTCCATCAGGGACTCTCTGTTGTGTTCCCTGTCAGAGTGGTCATTGATGGCAGCTGCACCATCTAGTTCTTCTGGTCTCAGGCTGATGGAGTCTCTGGTTTACGTGGACCTTTTGTCTCTTGGGTGAATATTTTCCTTGTGCCTTTGGTGTTCTTCATTCTCCTTTGCTCCAAGTGGGTTGGGACCAATTGATGCATCTTAGATGGCAGCTTGCAAGCTTTTAAGACCCCAGATGCTACTCACCAAAGTGAGATGCAGAACATTTTCTTAATAAACTTTGTTATGCCAATTGACCTAGATCTCCCCCGAAACCATGGTCCCCCCACCAACACTTTTTATCTTTGTTTTTTTCTATGTTTATTTGTATTTTTTAAAAATCTTATCCATCCTAGTAGGAGTGAAATGGTATCTCATTGTGTTTTTATTTACATCTCTCTGATGGCTAATGACATTGAGCATTTTCATGTATTTGGTGACTATTAGAATGCCCTTATTGGTTAAATATCTATTCAAGTCCTTTGCATATTTTATGGTTGGGCTGTCTTTTTGGCAAGGCCAGCAATACACCTTCAGTGTCCTACCTCAGAGGTATATCAACTCTCCAGCCCTATGTCATAATTTAGTCCACAGAGACCTTGATCACCTTTCTGTTCCACAAGACATCACACTTGTCTGTTACATTGATGACATTATGCTGATTAGACCTAGTAAGGAAGAAGTGTCAATGACTCTGCACTTATTGGTAAAACATTTGTGTGCTAGAGGGTGGGAAATTAATCCCACAAAAATTCAGCCGGCTTATACCTCAGTGTAATATCTAGGAGTCCAGTGATGTGGGGTATGTTGAGATAGTCCTTCTTAAGTGAAGGATAAGTTGTTACATCTGGCCACTCCTACAACTAAAAAGGAGACACAATGCCTGGTGGGCCTTTTTGGATTTTGGAGGCAACATATTTCTCCTTTGAGTGTGCTACTCTGGCCTATTTATCCAGTGACTCAAAAAGCTGCTAGTTTTTAGACCAGAACCGGAGAAGGGTCTGAAACAGGTTCAGGTGGCTGTGCAAGCAACTCTGCCACTGGGGTCATATGATTCAGCTGATCCAGTGGTGCTTGAAGTGTTAGTGGTAGGTAGAGATGCTGTTGGGAGTCCCTGGTATGTCCCTATTGGTTAATCACAACCTATACCCTTAGGATTTAGGAGTAAAGCCCTGCCATTATCTGCAGATAACTACTCTCCTTTTGAGAAACAGCTTTTGGCTCATTACTGGGCCATCATAGAGACTGAACGCCTGACTATGGGCCACCAACTCACCATGCAACCCGAGCTACATCATAAGCTGGATGTTGTCTGACTCACATAGTCATAAAGTCAGATGTGCACAGCAGCACTTCATCATTAAATGGAAGTGATATATATGAGATTGGGCTTGAGTAGAACCTGAAGGCACAAGTAAGTTGCATGAGGAAGTGGCTCAAATGTCCATGGTCTTCACTCCTGTCACATGACCAGCCATCTCCCAGTTTGCTTCTATGTCCTCATGGGGAGGTCCTTATGATCAGTTAACTGAGGAAGAGAAAACTCGTGCCTGGTTTACAGATGGTTCTGTGCAATATGCAGGCACCACTTGAAAGTGGACAGCAGCAGCACTGCAGCCCGTTTCTGGGACCTCCCTGAAGGACAGTGGTGAAGGAAAATCCCCCTAGTGGGCAAAAATTTGAGCAGTTCACCTGGGTGTTCACTTTACTTGGAAGGAGAAATGGCCAGATGTGTGACTGTATAATGATTTGTGGGCTGTGGCCAGTGTTTTGGCTGTATGGTCAGAGTCTTGGAAGAATTCTGTCTTAGTCATCTAGTGCTGCTATAACAGAAATACCACAAGTTCATGGCTTTAACAAAGATAAATTTATTCTCTTACAGGTTAGGAGGCTAGAAGTCCAAATTCAGGGCACCAGTCTAGGAGAAGATTTTCTCTTTCTGTTGGTTCTGGGGGAAGGTCCTTGTCATCAGTCTTCCCCTGGTGAAGGAGCTTCTCAGTTCAGGATCTCTGAGTCCAAAGGACACAATCTGCTCCCAGCTCTGCTTTCTTGGTGGTATGGGGTCCCCCATCTCTCTGCTCACTTCTCTCATTTATATCTCAGAAGAGATTGACTTTAGACACAACCTAATCTTGTAGATTGAGTCTTGCCTAATTAACATAACTTCCCCTAATCCTACCTCGTTAACATCATAGAGGTAGGATTTACAACATATAGAAAAATCGCATCAGATAACAAAATGGTGGACAATCACACAATACTGGCAATTATGGCCTAGTCAAGTTGACACACATTTTTGGGAGACACAATCCAATCCATAACAAAGTATGATTGGATTATTGGTGACAAGGAGATTTGGGGAAAAGTTGTGTGGATAGACCTCTCCGAATGGGACAAAGAAGTGAAGATATTTGTGTCTCATGTGATTCCTCACCAAAGGGTGACCTCGGTAGAGGAGGATTTTAACAATCAAGTGGCTAGAACAACATGTTCTGTGGAAACCAGTCATCCTCTTTCCCCAGCCACTCCTGTCATTGCCCAATGGGCTCATGAACAAAGTGGCCATTGTGGCAGGGATGGAGGTTATGCATGGGCTCAGCAACATGAACTTCCACTTACCAATGCCAGCTTGACTATAGCCACTGCTGAGTGCTCAATCTGCCAGCAGCAGAGACCAGCACTGAGTCCCCGACATGGTTCCAAATTCAAGGTGATCAGCCAGCAAAGTTGTATCAGGTTGATTACACTCGGCCTCTTCCATCATGGAAAGGGTAGCTTTTCATTCTTACTGGGATAGATACTCTCGATACAGATGTGCTTTCCCTGCATGCAATGCCTCCACAAAAACTACCATCTGTGGATTCACAGATTGCCTTATCCACCGTCACAGTATTCCACACAGTATCACTTTGGATCAAGGGACTTTCTTAACAACAAATGAACTATGGCAATGGACCCATGCTCATAGAATTCACTTGTCTTACCATATTTCCCATCATCCTGAAGCAGCTGGCTTGATAGAACGATGGAATGGCCTTTTAAGACAAAGCTATGGTTCCAGCTAGGTGGCAACACTTTGCAGTGTTGGGGAAATGTTCTCTAGGAGGCTGTATATGCTCAAAACCAGAGTCCAACATAGGGTGCTGTTTTTCCCATAGCCAAGATTCACAGTTCCAGGAATCAAGGGGTGGAGATGGGAGTGGCACCACTCAGTATTACCCCTAGTGACCCATTCGTAAAAGTTTTGCTTCTTGACCCTGTGACCCTATGCTCTGTGGGTCTTAGTTCCAAAGGGAGGAATGCTCTCACCTAGTGACACAACATAGATTCCATTGAACGGGGAGTTAAGAATGCCACCTGACCACTTTGGGCTCCTCATGCCTCTGGATCAACAGGCAAAGAAGGGAGTTACCATATTGGCAGGTGTGACTGACTCTGACTACCAAGGAGAAATAGGATTGATTTTGCATAATGAAAGTGAAAAAGAATGTCTGGAATATAGGAGATCCCTTAGGGTGTCTCTTAGTACTAACATGCCCTGTGATTAAAGTCAACGGAAAACTACAGCAACTCAGTTCTGACATGACTACTAATGGCCCAGACCCTTCAGGAATGAAGTTCTGGGTCACCCCACCAGTCAAAGAACCATGACCAGCTTAGGTGCTTGCTGGTGGCAGAAGAAGGTAGTTCTAAATACAAGTTATGACCACGTGACCAGTTGTAGAAATGAGAAGTGTAATTGT
Source organism: Trichechus manatus latirostris (assembly GCF_000243295.1). Taxonomy (NCBI): domain Eukaryota; kingdom Metazoa; phylum Chordata; class Mammalia; order Sirenia; family Trichechidae; genus Trichechus; species Trichechus manatus. The sequence continues at coordinate 18,828,513 of NW_004443956.1, read as the reverse complement.
TGTATATCTTCCTTGTATGTTGCATCAAATATTTTTGTTTTCTTCACTTATAAAATATAAGATATAAACAGGGCTAGCATGTTTTCCATTATAAGCGTGGTAGTTGTATCATGCTAGGCAAAGTATGACTTTATAATTGTCTTTATTTAGGGATTGTGTATGTTTTAAGAAGATTTGTATATGTGCCAAGTTGACAAGGGATGGACTGTGATGGTTAAAGTTGTGTATCAACTTGACTGGGCCATAATTCTCAGTGGTTTGGCAGTTTTGTAATGATGTAGTTTAGCAATTATGTAATGATGTACTTTGGCAGTTTTGTAATGACGTAATCATACTCCATGATGTGATCTTATGTGATCAGTCAATCAGTTGTAAGGAGAGTTTCCTCGGGGGTGTGGCCTGCATCCAATATGTATATGGACATTCTGGCAAAGCTCACTTGCTTCTTCTGGATCCTGCATCCAGCTCGTCATCATCTGACCTCTGGTTCTTGGGACTTGAGCTAGCAGCCTGCCGTCTGACCTGATGATCTAGGATTCATCAGCCTCCACAGCCTGTAAGCCAGCAGCCTTCCATCTTACCTGCTGATCTTGGGTTCATCAGCCCTTGAAGCTACATAAGTTAGGAGAAGCCTCCATCCTGATGCCTGACCCATGGACTTGGGACTTGCCAGCCTCTACAACCACGTAAACCATTTCTTTGAGATAAATCTCTCTCTATATATTTACACATGCTTCACTGGTGTCACTTCTCTAGAGAGCCCAGACTAAGACACAGGTGTACAGCTTATTGACAGCAATTACAATAACTGGCTGTGCAACCCTGCCCTTAACCAATGAGATATTTCCATCACCTTTAACCCCCCATTCCTCCCTCCTTCCCACCCTTGGTAACCAGGAATAAACTTTGTTCTTTATACATTTGCCTTTTCTTGTCTTTTTATGTAAGTGAGGTCATACAATATTTGTCCTTTTGTGATTGACTTATTTCACTAGCATAATGTCTTCCAGCTCCATCCATATTGTAGCATGTATCGAGATTTCATTTCTCCTATTGGCTGAGTAGAATTCCATTGTATGTATGTACCACATTTTGTTTATCCATTCATCTGTCAATGGGCATTTAAGTTGTTTCCACATTTTGGCTATTGTGAATAGTGCTGCAGTGAACATTGGTATACAAGTTTCTGTCTGAGTCTCTGCTTTCAGGTCTTTTGGGTATACACCCAGGAGTGGAATTGCTGGGTCATATGGTAGTTCTATTTTTAGTTTTTTGAGGTACCATCACACTGTTTTCCACAACCGCTGTACCATTTTGAATTTTCACCAGCAATGTGTAAGCGTTCTAATTTCCCCACATCCTCGCAAACATTTGTTATTTTCTGTTTTTTTTTTTTTTTTAATCTTAGCCTTCAAAGTTCTTGTTTGAATATTTGCTACTACCACCAAGATCTGCAACTGCAGCGGCTCCACCCGGGCCATGCCCGAGGCATCAAGGCTCACCACAGCAGCCCTCCTACTGCTTGTGGTGAAGTGACCGTGGGGTAGGGGATCTGGGAGGCACAATGCGAGTCCCTGTCGCATGCATCCCTACTGCCAGCGATGGCTGCGTATGGGCCTGGCACTCCAGCACCATCCATTTTCAAGGCTAGCTTATTTGGCAGGTGAGTTGTTACAAACTCCTTAGTGGATTCCGACTTCCATGGCCACCGTACTGCTGTCTACATCAACCAACATGTTTTCTGTGGTATGATGAGCATCAGATCAGGTGCATTAACCTGGAGTTTGGTTCATCCTGCAGCACCACTTCTGCTTACCAAAAGTGGCCCGCTAGGCACTCACATTCCACGCCAGCAAGCCGGGTTTCTTAACCTTTTAAAGTTTGAGAATAGGTTGAGAATGAGATCATTTCAGCCCCAAGGCCTCTGATCGTTTGTTTTACTGGATAAAACTGTGTGGATTAAACGTGTGAGAGTGCCAGCTGTCCTGAGGGAAACTTCTTCGGAGGGAAGCAGCTACTTTTCACCCCTATACTCAGGTTGGATGACCAATTTGCGTATCAGGACTGCTATAGACCTCCACCAGTTTCCTCTGACTTTGCCCTGCCCAGACATAGTTCAGCATCTTTCTGGTCACTCTCTGAGCAGAAGGCCGAAACCAAAACTAACTCCCTTAGGAGTCTGGGTGTGTGGCTGTTAATGTGACTTCGCTGAAGGAACAGAGCACCTCTACCTCTAAGCAGGAGTCCCTGGGTGGTGCAAAGGGTTAACACACTTGGAGACTAACCAAAAGTTTGGGGATTCAAGTCCACCCACAGATGCCTTGGAAGAAAGGCCTGGTGATCTACTTCTGAAAAATCAGCCATTAAAAACCCTGTGGAGCATACTTCTATTCTGACACACATGAGGTCACCATGAGTCAGAGTCGACTCCATAGCAACTGGTTTACCTCTGATCAAGAACAGACAGCTTGAAGTCAGATGTCAGCTTACCTGCATGACCCATTCAGCAGTAGTGAAGTGAAAAGCGTAAAATAATAAAACCTTTAAAAACAAACTTATTACAATTAACGTACATGCCAATTTTTCCTTCTGGATAAAAACAATATAGATGGGTAGAGTGGAGAATTTCCCCTGATTTGGTGAGTTTACCCAAATCTGGTTGGGATCTCTGATTACAACATGTGGGAAGGGTTTTTCACTTGATTTGTGGGCAATTAAATACAGAAACATACATAGCTAGGTGCTGATGTAGAGCACTGTGTGTGCAAACTAGCGCTGTGCGTTGCATGGTGGCATCCTGAGGAAGCTGTAACTGGATCTGTCTGCCTCTCCCTCTAATTCTGTCCATTCTTGTTTCATGGGTTTTGGAGCTCTGTTATTGGGCTCATATACATTTATATTTGTTATGTCTTCCTGATATATTTACTTCTTTATTATGATGAAATGTCCCTCCTTTTCTCTGGTAATAGTCTTTGTCTTTAAGTGTCTTGCATCTGATATTAATACATCTACACCAGCCTTCTTGTGCTTACTACTTACATGAAACGTCTTTTTCTAGCCTATCTGTGTCTTCATATTTAAAGTGTGTCTCTTGTAGACAGCATATCATCTTGCTTTTTTATCCACTCTGAATACTTCTGCTTTTTCTTTGCAGAGTTCAATCCACTACATTTTAAGTAATTATTGATATGCTTGAGGCTTACCATTTTGCTATTTGTTTTCTGTTTGCCACTTGGGTTTTTGTTTTGTTCTTGTTCCTCTTTCTTTCCTGCCTTCTTTTGGGTTGATTGATTTTTTTAGAAGTCCATTTTAATTTAATTTATTTAACTTCATTGTTAATTTAATATAGCTTTTAAAGATATCTTTTTTCCTTTTTTTAGTAGTTGCTCTAGGGATTGCACTATACACCTTTAACTTGTCACAATTTAGAGTTAATATCGTACCACTTCACATAAATGTCAGGACTTTGCAACAGTAAAAAATCCATTTACCACAGCCCTGCTTATGCTATAGATGTCATCTCTATTATATCTACATACATATACTTCCCATACTATGTTATAAGTTTTTATTTAAACAGCCTTAAAACCAGTTGCTGTCAAGTTGACTGACTCATGGTGACCCCATGTGTGTCAGAGTAGAACCGTGTTCCATAGGGTTTTCAGAGGCTGCTTTTTGGGAAACAGATCACCAGGCCTTTCTTTAGAGGTGCCTCAGGGTGGACTCAAACCTCCAACATTTAAGTTAGCAGCCCAGTGCGTTAACTGTTTGCACAACCCAGGGACTTCTTAAACAGTCACATATGTTATAAAGAAATCAAGAGCAAACACACTGATATGTAAGCATGCGCACAGCCTTCTCTGGGTTTTCCATTGCTGCCTTCCAGTGTGGGCTCTCAGCCCCCCTTGTCGGTCTCCTCCAGCACTGGGTAATTAATGCCTGGAAGTAGGGTCAGGCTGATGGAGCCCTCACAGCAATTTTAACAATCCTCTCGGCTGAGCAGTCAGCAGTTGTTGAAAGGGGAGCTGAAAGCGGAGCTTGCGCTCCTCACAGAGGGTTTGTGAAGCTTGTCTCCGAAGGTGATGTGCTTGATCCAAACTGGTTCTGAAATACACGTGCAGCAAGGGGAGCATTAGGGCCTGAACATTATTTATAAGGCCAAGAGTGACTTTAAATTCTTGCAGCCAGTAAGTTTTATTCTTAAACCAGGCATCTGCGGGCCTTTGATTCACAAGCAAGGTGCTGCGTTCTCAAAGCGATGCCAGAAATAAAAAATCAGCAACCTGCAGGCAAATGAAAAGATGAGATTATTAGAGACATCAGAATAATAAGCAAGCCCCCAGGAAGACCATTAAAAATGTAAAAGGTGGGTTTGGGCACTTTTCTCACTAAAGAGAATATTACATTTACTGTGAAGTGGAGTACAACATCCCAACAGGGAAGACCAGGCTTCCCAGCAGGATTGCCTTTGAATCGTTACAAAGTAAAACAAGGGTTTGTATCTTTCCCAAAGCCGTCAGTTCTCTGGGATGCACTTTCAGAGCATTGCTGGGAGAAACCCGCGCCTGTGCCGGGTCTGGTCTCCAGGTTTGCGCTGTCAGCGCAGCCCAGCCCTGCTGCCAGGTGGCCCTAGTGGGTTCCCTGCGGCACGTGCCACAGCAGCCTGCTTCCCTTCAGCTTTATGAATTAACTCACTACCATCTTGATCTGCTTGAAGCCATTCGGCACACAGGGATTTTCTGTTTCCTTACTTTCCTCCTCAACTTTTCTCCACCTCGCCCTTGTTTTGTGGTTTCTTTTTGGTGTGGAGAGGCCTGTGACTCCATCCCTTCTCTCCTAAAACACCTTGTTCTTTCAGTAATCCGCTCTCCTTTGCACCTTTAAAGGTTCTCTTTCCTCCACTTTCTGCATTTCAAATATCCTGTAACTTAGAGAAATTTGGTAAAGACATCTTTCTTCGAGATACTTTTCAAAATCTTCTTCCCATGTAGGAATAAGTGGCCAACTGTTATTTTTATTTAACTCAGTCAATTTAGAAAGATAAAATGTTTCCCTTTTTTAAGAAGTGCCTACCACAATACTATGCATGCAGGAAGTATTTAATAATTGCTGGATATTGTTGTTGATATTAATAAATCTCTTTTGACAGCAGTTGGGTTTTCACTGCATAAACAACGCAAAAGGGTAGGAAGTTCAACATCTTCAACAAATACTCCTCAAGTCCCACGTAAAGGGGTGTCTCTCAAACTTGTATGTGCACAGAAATCCCAGGGGATCTGGTTAAAATGCGGATACTGATTCAATAGGTCTGGATTCGGTCCCCAAGGGGGTAGCTTCCAGTTACTGACATCTTAAAACTCTCCTGTGTGCTCTGGGAACCTGAGAATCGTTATCAAGCGTTTATTATTAGGTCCTTATTTTTGGATTCTTGGTTTGAGAGTGAGGCAACATTTCACAACTTAATTTGTTATGTTCTTAATTGTTATTAATGCATAACACTGATGATAATAAATCATGTTGATGTAAAATTATCTGTTTGATTTTATTACTACCACTTCAGTCATTCATTTGAACAACAATGATCTTAATCAAAGAGGAGGCTATTCTTCATAGGCATGAAAAAGATCACCATCATAAATGCCAATGTAAAGGATGTAATCAAACCACTGGGTACACAACGCTTATCTCAGACTTCCCTTAAACAGAAGTCACAAACCTCATCTCTATCAGATCAGAGGTTCTCAAACTTCAGTCAGTTTGAGAATCACTCAAAGGGCTTGTTAAAATGCAGATTGCTGGGCCCTACCCCCAGGCTTTCTGATTCAGGAGGTTTGGGGTGGGATCCTGGAAGTTGCATCACTGAAAAGTCCTAGTAAACCCTGGTGGTATAAGGGTTAAGAGCTATTGCCGCTAACCAAAAGGTTGGCAGTTTGAATCCACCAGGCATTCCTTGGAAACTCTGTGAGGGCAGTTCTACTCTGTCCTAGATGATGATGTTGGTGCTATTGGCCGTAGGTCACACTTTGAGAACCACTGCATGAGACCATCACTAAGGGATGGTTTGTTTATGGGGTCTATTATATTATTCTTCTGCAATCTTCTACTAATAAGCTGTGGATGCTATCTTAGATAGTGAGTATGTATTATGGTTTATATTTCTAGTTTATTTAAAAACATTTTTATTTCCATAGCATTCCTTGAAAAGCTCTGAATATTTTTATTAATGGATCTCAGATGTGAGATTCTTATAGAGGCAGTAGAATGATACATTTGCTATGAATTAGCCTTCATGTTTTCTCTTTTAACAGAGCAGGAAATTAGGAAGAAGAGCAAGATTTATCTCTATATTCAGGCTTTCACTGGAATATTTTCAAGAGTGTTATTTAGTATGTTACTCTTACTTATTAGAACATTCTAGAAGTCCACAACTAAGGAAGTGTGTGTGTGTGTGTTTACTTAAAATTTTTTTATTGTATTAAAATAATATAGCAAAAATTGCCATTTTAATCTTTTTAAGTGTAACATTCGTGACATTAATTATATTCACCATGTTGTGCAACCATCACCACTATCTGTTTCTAGAAGTTTTTCATTGCCTCAAACAGAAATTAAGTACCTCTTCAGCAATAACTTCCCACCACACCCCCCAACCACTAATATAATTTTGATTCTATGCATTTACCTATTCTAGATATTTAATATAAGTGGGATCATACAATATTTGTCCTTTTGTGTCTGACTTATTTCACTCAGTATAATATTCTCAACATTCATTCATGTAATAGCATATATAAGAACTTCAGTTATGATTGTGAACCATGCTGCTTTGAACATTGGTGTACAAGTATCTGTTTGAGTCCCTGCTTTCAAGTCTTTTGGGTATATACCTAGGAGCGGAATTGCTGGGTCACATGGTAATTCTATGTTTAATTTTCTGAGCAATCGCCAAGCTGTTTTCCACGGTGGCTGCACCGTTTTACCATCCCACCAACAATGGACGAAGCTTCCAATTTCTGTTGTTGTTTTCTATTTTTATTATAGTAGCTATCCTAGTGGGGGTGAAGTGATATCTCATAGTGATTTTCATGGTTGGCTGCTAACCATAAGGCTGGAGGATCCAGTCAACCCAGGGACAGAGATCCCCAGGCTGCGGAAAATTCCACTGCCTAAAGCAGCTTGCTTGACATGCCCTGTAGCTTTACATTAACATCCTGGTTCCCCTTTCCTTGACTACTGCCCAGAACTAGATGAAATAGGCAGAAACTGGTTTAGGCACCATATTGACATTCTGGGTAAACTTTTAGCTCATTAAGTACCTTATACATAGTAACTTCCCAGACTTTGGGCAGAGACAGGCCGCCATTTTTAAACACACGATGTGTGAAGTTATATGTTACCCTTACTGTATCTGTGTAACATGATTAAGAAAAGTGCTGATGTAATTTGTATGATCTCCTTGCTTGTAAGCCCTATAAAAATGACCTCCCTCAACCTATCCTTGAGCATTCTTGGAGGCACCAGCCCTGACTGTTCCTTTCCTTGTCCAATGAAATAAAGCTTCCTTTCTGATCTCCCACCTAGCCTCTTGTTTATTGACTGCAATGAGTTGCAACGAGCAGGACCTGTGGTTTCTGGCCACAACTCCTCATGAGAAAGTCCTGGTGATCTACTTCTGAAGAATCACCTATTGGAAACCCTACAGAGCACAGTTCTACTCTGATACATGTGGGGTCACCACGAGTCAGAAATGACTTGATGGCAACTTTTTTTTTTTTTGATAACTAGCGACATTGAGCATCTTTTCTTGTGCTTGTTGGCCATTTGTATTTCTTCATTGGTGAAATGTCTATTCAACTCATTTGCCCATTTTTTAATTGGGTTGTTTGTCTTTTAGTTATTGAGTTGTAGGAGCTCTTTATATGCTCTGGATACTGAACTCTTATCAGATATACGGTTCCCAAATATTTTCTCCCATTCTGTACATTGTCTCTTTGCTTTCTTGATAAAGTCCTTTGATACATAAATTTTTTTAAAATTTTGATGAAGTCCAATTTGTCTTTTGTTGCTCATGCTTTTGGAGTCAGAGTGTGTGTTTTGAAGGCAGCGTGAGGTAGTAGGAAAGTTTAATCTATGAATCAGAAGATCTGAGTTCCACTTCTGACTCAGCCACTCAGTATTACTTGAGCTGGAATAAGTCATAAAATTCTTTGAACTTCCATTTCCTCAGGCAGACCATTAAAAACAAACAAACAAACAAACAAACAAACAAAAAAAACAGGCAGTGGTTAAGACCATTCCCAGCTTCAAGAGTCTGATTATCTTGCTCATCTGATTCTTAGCTTTGGATATTTTAAATATTTTTGCTTTAACTCCTGGGAAAAAAGGTATAAGACTATACACCCAGAATTAAAATACACATGTTATACGTACAGCAAAAGGTTACTAAAAAAGTTTACTGATTAAAGTGGTTGAAAAATGATCTGTTTGCTATAAAACCAATTCCATTTAAAGCATATTGAGAAACTTTATATGATGAAATTCGAACATCGTGAGGATCTTGTGCTTGATCGATGAACACAAGGAAAGTCTTCACGTGTTGAATTTAATGTCTGCTCTTGTCAACGTCCCTCTCCACTCTATTCATGGAATTGTTTGAAACCCTATCAGGCAGAAGTACGAATACTGGCTCCCGTAGTCAAAAGCGTGTAACTTTGGACAAGCTATTTAGTCTCACAGAGCCTCAGCTTTCTCATTGCAGGTTAGAAGAAGGGAGTAATAATCTCTATCTCACAGAATGGTCCTGAGGGTCAAATGAAGGCAGAGATGCAGAGAGCCTGGGAAGCCCTTGAAAATGCTAGGTCCTTCCTGTCCTCCTGCCTGCCTTCTGCAGCCCCCCTCAGCCCACTCTGTCATTTGTGTTTGGAAGGTTTTGCTGTTTCCCTGCCCTCTTTCTGGTCATTACAGGCTGCTGCTTCAGGAGTGGCTGTTTGGCTCAGGTTTATTGATTTATCTTGTAGTGTCTCTTCCCTGAGCTAGAACTGCTTCAACAGCATCAAGCTAAACCAAGGATGACTCTCAGGAGCGTGGCCAGAGGCCCTCTTCTCAGAGATGGTCTTCGAATCCTCCTGGAGAACAGTCTGCACGACTATCCTGTAGGATGAGTGTGGGGCACTCAATTTTGGGGGGAGGTAGGAATGTTTGGGCTTCTCATAGCCTCTCTCTTTTTTTTCCTTTGATAAAGATAAGGTAGCAAATCCGTAAGTTTTCGTTCTTTGAAACAGTGCTGCTCAAATTTTAATGAGATTTCATGTCACTTGGGGAACCTCTTAGACCACAGATTCTCGGTTTTCTAGCATTTCTAGCAAGCTCACAGGTAGTGCTGATGCTGCTGGTTGGGGACCCTTCTTTTAGTATCAAGACTTTAAAAGAAACCTTCACCATAAACCTTACATTTATCCATTGCGTTTTCTTTTTAATTACCTCCCATTGTGTGACCATGAGCACTATTTTGGCATGCATAAACTTAAAAGAAATTATTTTATGTTTGTTGTTGTTGCAAATATACATAGCAGAACGTACACCAATTCAACAATTTCTACATGTATAATTCAGTAACATTGATTGCATTCTTCAAGTTGTGCAACCATTCTCACCCTCCTGAATTGTTCCTCCTGCATTAGCATAAACTCACTGTCCCCTAAGCTTCCTATCTGATGTTTTGAGTTGCTGTTTGTCTATCTGATCCCATATAAATAGTTCTTTAAGAGAGCACAAGGGATGCATAAATTCCTGAATAAAAGTATGCATCCAAAACATACATAATGCTGCCTTCTCTCAACCTTATCTCCCTTCTTTCCCAGGTCCGTTTCCCTCAGCCCTCAGAAACGAATTTGGGAGAGGATTAAAAAAAATCTTTATCTGTATTTCCTTGTGAGTTAGGAAGTCAGGAGAGCTCTTGGATCACACAGCACCTGAACCATCTTCCTTCCCTCAAGGGGCTCACTTAGGGGAATCACATTCCCCAAACCAAACGCTTTGCTGTTGATTCCGACTCATAGTGACCCTATAGGACAGAGTAGAACTGTCCCATAGGGTTTCCAGAAGCAGACTGCCACATCTCTCCCCCATGGAGCAGCTGGTAGGTTCAAACCGCCAACCGTTAGATTAGCAGCCAAGCATTTAACCACTGCAACACCAAGGCTTCTTGAAATCACATTAGGAAACAATTATCACAAAATATTGAGTATTATGCTTGATGTATACCCAGGTTGCTGTATACTGTAGTATGTAACTAGGCAACAATTGAAAGGAATTTAGAGGAGAATTGTGCCATCATTTGAGACTCAGATCAACTGTTCTGCCTTGAGCCTCTCCAAGGGAGGTTTTTCTCTTTCTCTCGTATCACATTTCCTGTGGTTTTTATGCATGTGTTAGCTAGTGTTAGTAATATTTGTGCACGTCCACATTAAACTATAAATACTTTGAAAGTAAGGTTAGTGTCTTAACCACCTTTGGGTTCCCCACAACACCTGGCACAAAGAAGTGCTCAAAAGTCCCCATTGAATGAAACTTGGTCACTGTACCCCAGGGCTTGGAATCCCATTGCTCCAAACCAGTGCTGGTCGGGACCCACTGGACCAGAAGAAGGGGCACGAGAGGGTTTTCTTCCTTCCCTTCCTCCAGGTTCTTTCAAGCCACAAGGTTTCAGATGCAGTGATACGTTAATAAATAAACACTCGGGAAGTGTTTAATTTGGGGTGATGTATTACAGGCAGGGATGGAATCACATGAGGACTGCTGGCGTTTTACCTTTGATGTCAATGGTTGGGTTGCAACATGGAGGTTATTGTACTCTCTTGTTAACCTTAACTGAGAAAAACAAAATGTTGATTTATTTCCAAAAGCTTTTCAGAACATATTTGCTGGCATAGGATCAGTTTCTATAATCTTGATTGTATATTAACTTTCACAAACTTAAAAACCTGTTTCCACTTCAAAGAAAGGAGGGAAAACCAACGTGGAACAACTAACTCACTGTTAAAATGGAAATTTTCTGTTTAGGAGGGAAAGAAAAATAAAGATTCCCAAACTTGCTTATGCTGTCTTTAGGTTTCAAGCTTTTTTTTTTTTTTCCCTTCTTCCAATCAAATTAAGGTTCTTCCCATGATTGAATCCATTAATTTCCTTTAAGAAACAGTCTTAGCCAGGGATTTTAATTTTTTAAAGCAAACTTAGGAAACGCTTTTCAAGTGAAATGTCACACTGAAGCCTGTTATGAAAATAACCCAAATATCCTCCTGAAATTCTACAGGCCTCAGGACATCATTTCCTTAAATTGCCAAATAACATCAGCCAATCCCACTTTCATGAATGCAGCAAGTATAGCCTCTTGGGAGTTCTCCCTCAGATATTTCTGCCATTCCTAAGAAAGACTTATCAGTTCCAGGAACCCTCTGGCTGAGGCTTGTCGCCATACAAAGGCCGTCTCTCTCCAGCCCCAGCCAGCCTGCTCCCCTCAGAGGCTGTCGCCATGGGCAGGCCTCCCTACGTTAACGTCTGGAAACACAGCCAAGCTTAAGAGATGACATATGTTTACCAAGGTTTATGGGGAATTAAGGGAATTATACTGTAAAAAAGAAAGACCGAAAAGAAAAGACAGGAGTGCCTTTGGCCCTTCTCCTCCTGTACCAGGCCCATAAATCTCAGCTTGTCTCATTCCCTCAGTAAATGCACCTAGAGTGGGCGCCCTGAATTCAGACTTCTAGCCTCCTAAACTGTGAGAAAATAAATTTCTGTTCTTTAAAGTCACACACTTGTGGCATTTCTGTTACAGCAGCAGTAGGTAACTAAGACACATGTCATCAAGCAGAGCAGAATATCCACTCTGAGCCTCAGCTTCTCCATTCCAAGCAGAACCTGGGCATCAGCTTTGAATAACCAGGAGACCTGCTGAAGCATCCCCCTGTCCACCCCCAGGCCTTCTCCACACAAGGACAATCTTTTTCCAATAGTGGATTCTGCTTTAACTACTAGCTAAACAAGAAGCTGCTGGCAGCTTTGAAATAGTATTGACTCAGGTATTCAAAGAAATTTCCAGTCCAGAATCAGCACCCTGTCAGAGGTAAAAACCGATTTTGAAAAGAGCTGTCTGGTTAGAGAGGAGTAGGGAGACCAGAGCCCCCGACTTAGCCTCTGTCTCCCCAGCTTCCTCCTGAAAGTGACAAGGACCTGGCTCACTCCCTGGGACCAAGGAGCTACTCTTCCAACCTTCTCCATTGTTGACCAGAGTTTTGAGCTTATCTTAAAAAAAAAAGCACACAATAAATTGGCTCTTATTTCTTACAGTAGAACTGTAACTATGTTTGTCAATATTTTGTATCTCACCCTTCTCCTCTGGGTTATCTTTAGTCTTGCTCAAGGACATTCTTTAATAGTTCTGTCAGTGAGGAACTGTGGGTGATAAGCTCCCCAGGGGGTTTTGTGTGTCTGGAAATGTCTTCCGTTTGTCTTCAGTTACAGGAGAGTTTAGCTGGGTGCAATACTAAAGGTTTCCAGGTATTTTCCCTTGAACTTTCAGTATATGACTTTATCATCTTTTTGGTCCTTGTCTTAGTTATCTAGTGCTGCTATAACAGAAATACCACAAGTAGATGGCTTTAATAAACAAAAATTCATTCTCTCACAGTTTAGGAGGCTGAAGTCCAAATTCAGGGCACCAGCTCCAGGGGAAGGCTTTCTCTCTATGTCAGTTCTGGGGGAAGGTCCTTGTCATCAATCTTCCCCTCGTCTAGGAGCTTCTCAGCACAGGGACCCTGGGTCCAAAGGACACGATCCGCTCCTGGCACTTCTTTCTTGGTGACATGAGGTCCCTCTTCTTTCTGCTTGATTCTCTCTTTCATATCTCAAAAGAGATTGATTCAACATACAACCTAATCTTATAGGTTGAGTCCTGCCTCACTTATAGGTTGAGTCCTGCCTCATTGACATAACTGCCTTTTATCCCCTCATTAACAGCACAGAGGTAAGATTCACAATATGTAGAAAAATCACATCAGATCGCAAAGTGGTGGCCAACCACACAATACTGGGAATGATGGCCTAGCCAAGTTGACACACATTTTTGGGGACAAATTCAATCTGTAACAGTCCTACTGATGGGAAGTCTTTTCTCAATCTCATTGTTATTCTTTGTAGTAATCTGTTTTCTTCCTCTGATAGCTGTTAAAACATGTTTTATTTTGAAATAATTTTAGATTTGCAGAAGAGTTGCAAAGACGGTATATAGAATCCCTGTGTATCTCTCATTGAGATTCAGTTCCCCTTAATGTTACTGTCTCCCTTTACAGTGGTATGTTTTTCAAAACTAAGAAACTGTTACTGGTTTTTACAACATTGTCCTTTTTCTCTTCCAGGGTCCCATCTAGAAACCACATTATTGCATTTGGTTGTCATGTATCCTTAGTCTCTTCAGGTCTGTGACAGTTTCTCAGTCATTTCTTGTTTTCTATGACCTTAATAGTTTTGAGGAGTTCTGGTCAGGTATTTTGTAGAATATCCCTCAACTGTGTTTGTCTCATGTTTCTCTCATGATTAGACTGTGGTTATGGGTTTTGGGAAGGAATATCACAAGATAAAGTGCTTTTCATATCACATATTGGTATCCACATAACTTATCACTGTTGATGTTGACCTGTGTTTGCCAGGTTCTCCATTGTCAATGATAAAGTTAGTATTTTTCCCTTTCCAGACTTCATCGTTTGGAAGAAAGTCTCTAAGTCCAGCTCACACTCAAAATTGGGGAGTAGGGAGGACTACGCTCCATCTCCTGGAGGTAGAATGTCTGCACATATTATCTGGAATTCTTTTATAAGGAAGAATGGTCTCTTCTCCCTCATTTATTTATTCGGTCTTTTATTTATATCACATGGACTCACGTACATTTATTGTATACTTTGGGTCTTACTCCATACTACATTGTTTATTTCATTGTTCACATTACTCCAGCTCTGGCATTGAGCATCCTTCAATTTGATCTGGATTCCTTTGACATGTCCCAATCCTTTTGTTTCTTGAGCACTTCCTTACTTTCTGGTACTGGCTCTTTTTTATATCCACCTATTTTGTTTTGTTTCTGCCTCCTCCCCCAGCCATAATTTTCTATTCTTTTTATGGATGATTTTTCTACTTGTTTTTGAAGAGTCTAAATATACTTATTTTAAAGTCTTTTTCAAACTGCTTCATAGAAATAACTTAATGAAGAATACATTCTTATTCAGATAGTTGACTTGGCTAGCTATCATTCTTAGGATTAAATTGCTTCATGCATTTTAGGATTTGGGTTTGCATGCTTATGTGTTAAAGGTGTGTTGTTTGGGGTTTCCGTTTCTTTCCGTCTGTGCTCACACCTCCCTGTCTAGTGGTTCTGTGGTGACCCAACCCATGCCCCTGAACTCCCCTGCAAAACCAGCTCAGACATCCTTCCCTGGTATTGGTGGCTTTGGGGTTGTGACTGACCCAGTCCAGAACCAGGGTCATGCCTGGTCCTGTACCTGTGATTCACCAAGTCCCTAAGTGAGAGTCCTATAAGCTCAGCCAGAATTGGGTGAGGTTCAGTCTCCTTCCAGAACCCAGGGTTCTCTAGCTTGACTTCAGGCCCTGGCCTCAAGGGAAGCACATCCTGGCCCTGCTTTCCCCCTGGAGCCTAACTCCTGGGGCCACCCTCTGCTTCTGGATCCAGAGCCCAGTGGTCCATGGAGATGTTTGCCTTACTTTTTTGTTTGTTTGTTTGTTTTGAATCCTCTTTATTTCTCTATTTCTTTCTGTACTTCCATATATATATATATAGATAGATAGATAGATAGATACATACATACATACGTTTTATTTTTATTTGTCTATTTTTTTAAATTGTCCTTTAGGTGAAAGTTTATAGCTCAAGTTAATTTCTGATACAAAAATTTATACACATATTGTTTTGTGACCTTAGTTGCAATCCCCACAATGTGACAGCACACTTGCCCTTTCTACTTGGATTCCCTGTGTCCATTCGAACAGTTCCTGTCCCTTCCTGCCTTCTCATCCTGCTTTTGGACAGGAGCTGCCCATTTGGTCTCGTATATCTGATTGAACTAAGAAGCACATTCTTAATGTGTATTATTTTTTGTTTTATAGTCCTGTTTAATCTTTGTCTGAAGAGTCGGCTTCAGGAATGGTTTCAGCTCTTGGCTGACAGTGCTTCTGTGGGCCATAGTTTCAAGGCTTCCTCCAGTCTCTGTTAGAAAATTAAGGCTGGTCTTTTTACGAGAATTTGAGTTCTGTTTTACATTTTTCTCCTGCTCTGTCCAGGACTTTCTGTTGTGTTCCTTGTCAGGATGGTCATTGGTGGTAGTCAGGTACCATCTAGCTCTTCTAGTCTCAGGCTGGTGGAGTCTCTGGTTCACGTGGTCCCTTAGTCCTTTGGACTAATATTTTCCTTGTGTCTTTGGTTTTCTTCATTCTCCTTTGCTCCAGGTGGGATGGGACCAATTAATGTATCTTAGATGGCCACTTGCAAGCTTTTAAGACCTCAGATGCCACTCACCAAGGTGGGATGTAGAACATTTTCTTAGTAAACTTTGTTATGCCAATTGACCTAGATTTCCCCCAAAACTATGGTCCCCAGTCCCCAGCCCCAGCTACTCTGTCCCTCAAAGTGTTTGGATGTGTCCAGAGTTTCTTAGCTTTTGCTTTGATCCAGTTGTGCTGATTTCCCCTGTATTGTGTGTTGTCCTTCCCTTCACCAAAGTTGATCCTCGTCTACTATCTAGTTAGCGATTTTCCCTCCCTCTCCATCCCCACCCTCATAACCATCAAAGAATGCTTTTTTCTGTGTTTAAACCTTTTCTTTAGTTCTTAAGATAGTGGTCTCATACAATATTTGTCCTTTTGTGACTGACTAATTTCATTCAGCACAATGCCCTCCAAATTCATCCATGTTGTGAGATGTTTCATGGATTCATCATTGTTCTTTATTGTTGCATAGTATTCCATTGTGTGTATGTACCATAATTTGTTTATCTAGTCATCTGTTGATGGGTATTTAGGTTGTCTCCATCTTTTTGTTACTGTGAATAGTGCTGCAGTGAATGCGGGTGTGCATATGTCTATTTGTTTGATGGCTCTTATTTCTCTTGGGTATACTCCTGGGAGTGATTGCTGGATTGAATGGTATTTCTCTTTCTAGCTTTTTAACGAAGTGCCAAATCACTTTTCAAAGTGGTTGTACCATTTTCCATTCCCACCAGCAGTGCATAGGAGTTTCAATCTCTCCACAACCTCTCCAACATTTATTATTTTGTGTTTTTTGGATTAGTGCCAGCCTTGTTGGGTTGCGATGGTATCTCATTATAGTTTTGATTTGCATTTCTCTAATGGCTAATGATCGTGAGCATTTCCTCATCTTTGCCTTATTTTTGAAACCGGCATTAGAGCAGTGCAACAACTCTAGAGCACTGTCAGGGAGCTAGCTCTTTCTTTCTGAGCAGCTATCAGGGTCCCAGCAAGAAAAGAACGGTATGCTCCCATGGGCAATTGAGGAGATGTAAACAAAGACATGATTTGTTATACAAAGTGTGGGAGAGGCTGGGGAAACCAACTGGATCTCCATCCCAGGAGCTGTTACCACCTATCATAGTTTCCCAGGGCTGCCAAAACAAAGCACCACAAAGTGGGTGGCTTAAAATGACAGAAGTTTATTCTCTAACATTTCTGGCAGCTAGAAGTCTGAATTCAGGTGTTGGCAGGGCTGTGCTCTCTCCGAAGGCTCTAGGGAAACATCCTTCCTTGTCTCTCCTAGCTTCAGGTAGCCGTAGGTATTCTTGGCTTGTAGCTGCAGCAGAACTCCAGTCTCTGTCTCCTACCCTCACATGGTCACCTGTCATCCGTGTTTCTACTCTTTTATAAGGACACTAGTCATATAATATGACCTCATGCTAACTTAACAGGTAATATCTTCAAAGACTCTGTCTTAGTTATCTAGTGCTGCTATAACAGAAGCACCACAGTTGGGTGGTTTTAACAAACAGAAATTTATTTTCTCACAGTTTAGAAGGCTGAAAGTCTGAATTTAGGGCGCCGGCTCTAGGGGAAGGCTATCTCTCTGTTCACTCTGGGGTAAGGTCCTCGTCTCTTTTCAGCTTCTATTCCTTGGTTCCTTGGTGGTCTTCATTCAGCCTGGCATCTATCTCCCCCCATCTCAGCTTGCTTCTCTGTGCCTAATTTCCTCGATTTACATCTCAAAGGTGATTGACTTAAGACACACACCCTACACTGACATGGCCTCATTAACACAACAAAGAAAACCATATTCCCAGATGGGATTGCATCCGTAAGTACAGAGGTTAAGATTTACAACACATATTTTTGGGGGCACAATTCAATCCATAACAGACCCTATTTCCAAACAAGGTCACATTCACAGGTACAGCAGTTAGGTCTTCAACATCTCTTTTTGGGGGACACAATTTAATATACAATACCACCCTTAGGCCTGACAGGGCAAAGAGAGGGAGAAGTAAAGAGAATTTGGAGACAGCTGTAGCTGTGTCTCTTGCTGCAGATGTACAAGGGCCACTGGAAAGGAGCTGCAGCTTTCAGAAGGTCACACAGACCAGGAGGGAGACAGAGAACACCCTCATTTCCTTCCTTCCTCCACTGTTCTTTTGGTGCCTCCCATTGACTGAACCCAACTGGAAGCCAGAGGACTAGGGGCCCATTGATGTAGTCCATCAGGGTCAGCATCTCGGGCATGGAGCTGATGGAGCTGAGGGGACTGTGGGTCTAGAGGGGCAATGGAGCATATCTAGCCCTCTGCCACCCAAGAGTTTCCCTCCCAATCACCGCATAGTTTCAATATGGCTGCCAGATCTGTGGCATCATGTCATGTTCCAGGCACTGATAAGAGGGGAGCACAGGGAGACAAATGCCTATATGAACTGAGTTTGGCCCTTTGTACCAGGAAAGCAAAGGCTTTGCTGAAAGCCTTGCCAGCAGACTTACACTTACATCTCATGGGCCAAAAATGAGTCCATAGTTTTTCCTCTTAAGGTTATAACATGGGAGGCCATCAATTTGTCAGAGAAGTTCCCCAATGTGTGGCCATCCATCAAGGGTCTAAGAACTGGAATATCTATCACGCTTGCTCAGAGCAAGTAGATAATAAATAAATTACAAACAAGCAAGCATAATAAACTATGGTACTGTATTAGACAATGCAAAGACTTGCAAAATAAAAATAAGAATGATTTTAAACTAACAATCTAAACTGGAGTTTACAAAGAGGAAGTTGTAGCATATTGTCCTTATTATTGGATATAATCTGGGTAGGAGATTATTTACATTCAGAATCTACCAAAAGCATCATTTTTTAAAGCAGCACTTCAAGTGGCACCACTAGAAGATTGTATTGCAATGCAGAAGCACTTGGAGTAGAAACCTGTGCACCGTCTTTCCTTCTTCTGCATCCCTAAGTTCAAAAGGGTTTTTTGTGTGGCTACGTTGAGTGCAGCCTGCGCCAGGTGCCAGGAGGAAAGGCAAAAGGAACAAAGACACACCCGTGATCTGTAGGGACCCCCAATCTAGTTTTGCACAAACAGACTAGCTAGGTGTAAGAACAGCATGCGGGCAGCATCTGACCTCCTCTAACTTCACAAGGGGGAAGAAGAATCAAGATCAATGGCCCAAGGCCGATTCCTATGAGGCAGAGGTCAGACGTACCTCCTCTCTCCAACCTTTTTACCTATTCTGACAGCAACCTTCCCTCCCATGGCACACTCTACTTCTCTGCTGGGTTCAATAATTCATTGCAATGGCCACACAGAACTCACAGACAATACTCATGATTATGAGGTTTATTAGTGAAGTAACAGGTTACAGTTCAGGTTGAGGAATGCTCAGGATACGGTTCTTGCACCAGGACGGCCTCTTCCCAGCTGTGCTCACAGGCACTCCTCTCTCTGGCCCTCAGCTTCTGCCCTGCTCAGGCAAGTGTTACAAAGCTCTCTGCCAGCAAGTCTCCTGTCCAAAGGCACTTAGCTTTCTCGTCCCGTGGGCCAGGAAGCCCACCACACCATCTCTTGCTGCTGGTCTCTGCTGCCGCTGTTTCTCTGCCACCGCTTCTCGCAGTCTTCAGTGCTACTGCTCTGTCTTCGTCTCCTGGTTCCGGGAGCTTCTCAGCGCAGTGATCCCGGGTCCAAAAGACAAGCTCCACTCTTGGCTGTTCCCTCTTGCTGGAGTTGGAATCGTCTCCCTGCTCTGAAGTTGGCTCTCTTTTTAAGCTTAGCAGGATGACAAAACTGACCAATCCCCTTGGTGGGCCACAGTTACCCTATTTGCACAGTCCCACCCAAATGACTGTTACAAGACCATGGCGAGAAAAGTCCCACAAAATCGATCCATTGCACAGCACTCAATTATAGTAAGTGTGAAGAGGAAGAGTAAAGGCAGCAGTGCTGCAGGAGGCTGGAGAGGAGTTTCTTAGCTGGGCCCTCATGTTCTTAGGTAGGATTCAGAGTCAACGGAGAAGAAACGGCATTGCAGGTAAGGAACATGGCACAGGCAACAGGAGTACAAAGTGGGTTTTGTACAAGCAAGTACAAAAAGAGATAGACTTGCATGGCTTGGCAAAGCCAGATAGTAACGGGAACACCTTATCTTAATCATTACGAATTCTTTGTTACTGCTCTTGAAATATCTTTTTCCTGGCCAACCACAAACTCCTGGTCTGAATGGTGGTCCTTGATGCTTTTCTTTCGGCTGATTTACATGCAAATGCTACTCCCCAAATCAGCAACCTCTCTCATCAGATCAGTAATCTCTCTTCTCTGCAGTCAGATTTAAGGGCTCTGTGTGTGTGTGTGTGTGTGTGTGTGTATGTGTGGATTAGGCAATAGTACCCAAACATAGAATTCTGAGAAATGGGTGATTTCTACGATCCTTATTGTACCCTGAAGGAGCCCTGGTGGCCCAGTGGTTAAAGCTCTCAGCTGCTAACCCAAAGGTTGGTGGTTCGAAACCACCAGTGGCTCCGAAGGAGAAAGGTGTGGCAGTCTGCTTCTGTAAAGATTTACAGCCTTGGAAACCCTAGGGGGCAGTTCTACTTTGTCCTATACGGTCGCCATGAGTTGCAATTGACTTGCCGGCAGTGGGTTTGGTTTTTTGGTTGTATTGTACCCTGATTTTCTTATGATCCTAACACTTTATCCTCCATCCAGGGGAGTTCAGCAGGAAGATCCAAGTCAGTTGGTTCATATAAATAACGTCAGCTCACTGTACTTGTCAATATGGCTGTTGTGTTTGAGGTTGCTTGACCATCTTTCCATCCTTCGAAGTTTTACTCATGTTGACCTTTGAGCCTGCTGTTTCACAATGCTTGGAATGTCCACTGTGGCACATCAAATTGTGTCTCTCATGTTGGGTCAAGACAGACATTACAAACACAATTCTTGAATAACTCAAACGTGTCAAGCACAGTGTGCTAGTCACTTTTAAGCATACTTTCTCATTTAAACCTTACATTGACCTTAAGAAACTGGTAGATATAGTAAGGATACAGGCTCAGAAGTTTTAAATCATACACCCAAGTTCACACAGCAGGACTTGAATCCAGATTTTTTGACTTCAGCTACAGAGCTCCTTCTATCATACTCGACTATTTTTACTGATCATGGTACCAAGCAAGACTTTTTAGGAGAGCTTAGTTGTCTTCTACGATGTCAACTTCAGAAGTTTGGGAGTGAACACACATGCACCCATAGATTCTGGGATCTAACATCTATGAATGTCAGTATATCCTCCTTGAAATTATTATTTTCCAATATGTTATACTTCTTGGAGTAATAGGTTCTGTAAATGAAAGAACAGTTTATATTTACCCTATTCATTTATTTTGTAAGTTTATAAGCATTACATCTTCTTTCAGTTCTCACATTTTTTAAAGAGAAGAGCCTTACTTTAGGTTTTAAGCCATCTTTGGCATTCCTTCCAGATCTGGAGTAGCTTTCATACATGCCTTCACCTTTTTGTTCCGAGGAATCCTCTCAGTCAGAATAGATCTCAGGGCTGTCCCTAGTCCTGATTTGAGTATGTTGAGCAACAGGGATGTGGACTGAAGCCGTCCTGTGATCTAACAGCTCCAGTGACTCACTCTCAGCTGCAGCTATCATTGGCTCCCCAGGCACATTCCACCTGCAAAAGGGGAGGTTGTTCTCCTGCTCTCTAACAGCAGCTGAAACACTTACCAATATTTCAGCAAACGCAGGTGTGGATAGGACTTAAGAAGATTTCACACCCAAACAGCTCATATTTTGGTGAGGGACAGAGAAAACTTTGGTGTGTGCAAGGAGCTATGGAAGAGCCTTACCTTTGCCAGGGAGAGTTCAGAAGAGGCCTTCAGAGGAGGTGACAAGCTGAAGAACTAAAATACCTAGTTGTCTAAGGCAGCAGAACTGATATAATAAGCTTTGCCATTATTTACTAAATCTTGGAAAAATATTTTATTTCCAATCCTCTCCCGAGTACACACACACACACAACACATGCACACACACACACCACACATGCACACCATACACACACACCATGCACACCATACACACACACCATGCACACATGCCACACACACACATGCCACACACACACCACACATACCACACACACCACATACACTACACACGTACACTACACACATACACACCACACACACATACACACCACACGTACATACACACTACACATACATACGTATACCACACACACTGTGTACACACACCACACATACATACCACACCACACACACACACACACACACACACACACATCCACTCTCACAGATGCCCCCTTGACAATTTCATGTTCCAGCCTGGGACTAGATGGAAGGGCCATGGATGTCAAAAGAAGACAATGTCCCCACCACAGTAGCACCAGTCTCCTACTTCTTCTGCCCATCCCACAGAGGGAACAGGGAAACTGCCCATCCCACTGATGGACCTGGGAAGACATTCTGGTCAGGCAGGATGATGAAGTGAGATGTGGGAGAAAAAGGGCACATTTCAAATCAGTCATGACGGGACTATAGAAAAGCAGGGATTGTTCTCACCAGCTAAGTCGGGAGCACAGCCGAGTCTGAGACCAGCTCTGCTCCATGCTCAGGCACCAGTCAACAAGGTTAGCGTCATGAGACTTGAAATGAGGCTCCAGGGTCCTTTGCAGAATTTCCTCATCTTTCTTCCCCTGGCTAATTTTTTTGTTGTTTTATTGTGATAAATATATAAATAGCAAAATAGTTGCCAGTTCAACGTTTTTTATATGCATAATTCGATGACACTGGTTATGTTCATCATGTTGTGCAACCATCACCACTATCTGTTTCCAAATTTGGTGAATTTGGTTTTGATTATAAGAATCGTGGTAGGTCGGTCATCAGGCCAAGGTGTAAGAACACCCTCCTCCTATGTCTTGTCATTGATCTCACTATCAATAAAGAAAACAATTTACAAGAAATTAGCAGGCAATGGACACATGATACCCTGAAGAACATGTTTCTACTTACAGGCAGGTGGCCTGGGAAGAGTCTTGGCAAAGAGTGAGGCAGTGACCAAGGAATAGTGGGGATGGATGGTTGACTCATGCCTATAATATGCCCAAGAGAAAAGGACAGAAGAGATCCGTGGGGTTGGCACCGGGTAGTCCTCTTAGATGTCACAGGACTTACCTTGCCCCTCATCCTGAACTCCACAAAGGGAGGTCAACGGTAAACATTTTTAAATATGAGGGAATTTATTGAAGTTTAAGATGTTAATGAAAGTTAGTGATTTGGGAGGCTGATCTGGGCTAAGGCTGAAAGGAAAGGGAAAGGAGGAAAGAACACATTCCTAGACACATGGTATTGGCAGGATGGATTACTGGTCTCCCAGTCTCGGCAAACACTCTCAAACCTGACAAAGCAATACAGAGAGGGCTGGACCTCTGAGGAGATGATTTTGCTAGTATTTTCTCCTTAAGGAGAAAAGATTAACTTGAACAAAACCTAGAACAATGTTGACATTGAAATTCTATCATTATTATAGCTTATAATTCTGATAACTGGTAATATGTTAGATTCTCAGTTATGCAATTTTGTTTTCATTATTGACTGTGTAAGATTTAAAAATAAGCACATGCTCTTTTTTGTGCAGTCAAAGGAAATATTTAGATTGAGACAGATCTCTATATTGAGATGGCTATGCGTCTCAGTCATCTAGTGCTGCTATAACAGAAATACCACAAGTGGATGGCTTTAACAAACAGAAATTTATTTTCTCACAGTTTAGGAGGATAGAAGTCCAAATTCAGGGTGCCAGCTCTAGGAGAAGGCTTTCTCTCTCTGTTGACTCTGGAGGAAGGTCCTTGTCTCTTCTGAGCTTCTGCTTCTGGGTGATCTTCATGTGGCTTGGCATTTCTCTTTTCCCATCTCTGTTGGCCTAATCTGCTCTTTTTATCTATTGTAAGAGATTGACTCAAGATACACCCTACACTAATCCTGCCTCATTAACATGATAGCAAACTCATTCCCAAATGGGATTATAACCACAGGCCCTTTCCCCCTGGCACCTGGCACAGGCTGCACTCAAAGTAGGCACATAGCAAACCCTTTTGAACTTAGTTATGCAGAAGAAAGACTGTGCTCAGCTTTCTACTCCAAGTGCTCCTGCGTTACAATCTTCTAGTGGTGCCACTTGAAGTGCTGCTTTAAAAAATGATATTTTTGATAGATTCTGAATGTAAATAATCTCCCACCCAGATTATACCCAATAATAAGGACATTATGCTACAACTTCCTCTTTGTAAACTCCAGTTTAGATTGTTAGTTTAAAAATCACAAATTGTTTCTGTTTTTACTTCGCAAGTCTTTGCAATGTCTAATACAGTACCATAGTTTATTATGTTTGCTTGTTTATTTATAGTTTATTCATTATACCAGTTCCCTCTTGACTATAAAACTGATTGGAATTTAACTTTCCTTTCTTATCATCTTAATTGATCTCTAAGATCTGACAAAACAAAGTTCTCACCTTATTCTTTGTATTCTCTGTTGTACTGAGGAGCACAGTGCTTTGCTCAGATTAGATCCAAAAACAAATACTTGTTGACTTGAATGTGAGGCTCATGAGCATCGTGGGATTCTAAAGTTTTGGCATAAACTGGTTTCTTAGAGCTAGATTTCTGGTAAGTAGAAATAGGAGTGCATTTTGAAGCCATAACAAAGTTTTCAACCTTGACAGTTTCAACCAGAGAATGGCCACAGTCTTGTCTCTGATGAGCAGAGAGGGTAGGCTCCTAACCAGGTTTGTATCATCAGTTCCGTGAAAAAGAGGCCCACAGAAATCAGGTTTCCCTACAAAGATGCCTAACATTTTACAATCAAACTTACTGATGGCTGATACGGATATTCAGTGACCCTTGGGAAAAGATGATGTGAATTGCAATTTTGGGGCTTGTGATTTATCTTATGTAGATACTCTCCCTTGAGTTTTAGGACAGAGTGGAAAGTAGAGAGGAGGGAGAGTTGATGCGTGTAATAAGTATGGTGTGCTAGTTAGGGTCCACCACCCATCTATCACTTTGTTGTACTGTGGTGGCTTGTGTGTCACTACAATGCTTGAAGCTATGCCTCCAGTATTTCAAATACCAGTAGGGTCACCCATGGTGGACAGGTTTCAGCAGAGCTTCCAGACTAAGACAGACTAGAAAGAAGGACCTGGTGATCTACTTGCAAAAATTAGCCAATGAAAACCCTATGGATCATAATGGAACGTTGTCCGACATAGTGCTGGAAGATGAACCCCCTAGGTTGAAAGGCACTGAAAACACACAGTGGTTATAACAATGGACTTAAGCGTACCAACAATTGTGAAGATGGTGCAGGACAGGGCAATGTTTTGTTCTGTTGTAGATGGGGTTGCCATGAGTCAGGGCTGACTCAACAGCAACATTAGTTAGGGTTAGGCTAAGTTGCTGAAAAAAGAAACTCTGACCCATAGTGGCTTATAGGCTAGAGGAATGCATTTCTTTCTCACATAACTGTCCCTAGGTGAGCAGTCCAGCTCAGCGGGGAGCTCTGCTCCTGGCCGTCATTCAGGGACCAGGTTACTCCCAGGCCATTTCTTTGCTATCCAGGGTGCTATTGTCCCCTGCATGTCTGAAGCCTGGCCACTGCCACACGGGAGTTCCAGCTGGCAGGAAGGGGAAGGCGCACTTGATGCCTTAACGTGAACTAAAAGGAAGGGAGGTTGGGAACGTGGTCCAGCTCTGCAGCCAGGTGTTCTGCTGCTATTGTGTTCTCACAGAAGAAGGGTGAATTGGCTTTGGTGACAATCTGCTTCTCCCTTACATGAAGAAGCTTGCCCAGGTTCTGTGCCAGTAATCCAGTAGGTTCTTAGTAAACACTTGATTGTTCATAAACCAAAACGAAGCCAATGCTACACCCTCAATATTATGAAACAGGTA
The DNA here is from genome assembly GCF_000243295.1 of Trichechus manatus latirostris. Lineage (NCBI taxonomy): Eukaryota > Metazoa > Chordata > Mammalia > Sirenia > Trichechidae > Trichechus > Trichechus manatus. Next base: position 18,802,992 of record NW_004443956.1, on the reverse strand, counting down.
GCCTCTTACAGATTCACACTCTTTTAAGGCAGCATTGACACACTACTTGGTGGCTCTGGGAGGTTTTATTTGTGCTGTCTTTTGGGTAAGAGTTGGCCATTTCAAGGCACTTCCCTTGCACAAGGCTGGCCATGCTGAACATCTGAATGGCAGGAGTCTGACCTGGGAAGGAAGTGGGGGAGGATGCAGGGGACACAGGGATGGCCTGGGGATGCAGGTCAGTAGGTGATGTCATTCTCACCCGAAGCACACTTAAATCGCGCTTCCTTTAGAGCCGAGGAAGGCCTCTAGCACCAGAAAGTGTTTATGGGAAAACTCCAGTGTCCATGAGTCTACACTATGACTTTGGGATATGCTTTGACACAATGAACCCCAACAAACATGGGAAGACTGAGATGTTGCAGGGTCCCATTGTCCCTGCCTGACTTTTCAGACCAGCTCTTTGCCTCCAGTCTTTCAGCTCATCACCCTTTACTAAGATAAATGAGATAGAAACAGATGCCATTACATCACTGAGAAAAGATTATTAAACTTCGTACGGAAGTCCAGGCCCACACGTGTCACCAAATGTGAGACGTCTCTACTGCGGTGGGGAAGCAGCATCTGCTGACAGCACTGGTGACTGAGTGGTCAACAGCAGTACTCTCTGTCCTTTGCTCCAGCACAGGGGAAGGAGCCTGATTTATGTTGCTGCAAGCAAAGAGAGATCAAATGCTGACCTGGATACCTGGACTGTTGAATACATTCCCTAATGGAATGTACGTACATATACTGCACACGCATGCACACACACATACACTCACACACAGAGAGAGAGAGAGAGAAAAAGAAAGGTCTTGAAGAATCTCAATGGAAATTTAAGCTGTATTTCCTGGAGGTGGATTTAAATAACACTTCCACATATAATTTTTCTGATGTAATAAGCGTTTTAATTCTTTACAATGTGATTGCATTACTTCTGTAATCAGAAAAAATAATTCTAGTATAAACAACTTTAATATGATTCGTGTAATTGAGGTGAACATTTTTCAGCTTGAATTATCTGAATTGTTTACTCACCTAGATCAATACCTTAGGTAGGGCCAGGTTTACTCATACATGTGACTTGAAGGAACCCAAAGAATCTGTTTATTCTGAAATATTTTCTACCACTGTACCTGTTAAGTGCCTGAAATTCACAGCAATAGAGACAGTCTTTTGGATGAAGGCATAGGGTCTCTAAAAACACCCTATTAAAAACCAAGATGTTGCTTGCCTTGAAGGGATGGCTCCTGGTGTGGCCTTTGGGGGAGACAGAAGATGAAGGGGAGGTCATAGAATGGAGTACCATCTGATGGGGATTGGATCCATGGAGGTGAGGGGATGTGGAGGGTAGAGGGGACAGCCAGGGAAGCAGCATGATGACAGTCTTCCCTGGGCAAGGCTAGGGTGATGAGAAACAGCTCCCTGCACTGGCCCCTACGTAGAGATGACCAGGAGAGCTGCACAGGACCAGTATTAAGTCCAGCCAATTAGCAGGTGGATCCTGTTGGACCCCTGCTAAGTTGTTTATATATAATCTCGGGTCCATCTTCGTTATGAACATTTTGGGGTAGGGGAATGGGGCTTTTCTTGAACAGCATGACTAGATTATTCTGCTATTATGCAATCACTTGATAGTTCAACTTGTTTTTTCTATCCTCACCCCCACCCTGTGGCCAGATTTGTTTTTGTGGTTTTGCTTTATGGCACCTAACCTTGGATTCTTTTCAGATTAATCATGCTGTTCCTTGCCTCATAGTTTGTCAATACTCCAGGAGACCTTTTACACAATTTGTAATGTTTTTTCTCTTCTAGGCTTACTCTTGTCTACTTTCCTCAAATCAGCTTATGCCTGTTTCCTCCAAAGTTTTAGAGCGGCTTTTAAATCTTGTCAGGGTTTAAGAGTAAGCCTGAATGTACTAGATTTTACTCCCTGTTATCATTGCCAAGGGTACAGGTTCAAGTTCTCCATCTCTGGTGCCAATGAAAATACAGATACTATATATTAGACACTAGGTATTTTAGATAGTGCTCAGATTAATCCCAGGGTCCTGTCTTTTTACTCAAGGCCATTTCCTTGTACCTTGACCTTGCTAGGCATTTCTAATTATTTTGATTAATCATTTTCTTATATTTTTCTGAATCTAGAAGCATAAAAGTCCCTTGGTAGGGCTTAACCCGGTCTGTAGGAGTCAGTGGTGCAACGGTTAATGATGGCAATTTGAGGCAAGTATTTCCTAAATTCTCTAGGTTTCCTTTTTACACTTAAATCCTGACTTTGAGGAAGTTTGGGACTTAGATTCTGTCACCTAGGTCAAAACCGAGCAATTAATTTTTTAATGGTCCCAAGGCCTTCTATCTTTATTTTTTCTCTTTGATTCTTTTATGTTTAACAGTGGGAAAAGGTAGCATCTGAAAATATGTGGAACAAATTACTATGTGACTCAGGGAAAATTTGAAACAAGGAGTAAAGGTAAAATCATATTAGATACAGCACAAGAAGCCGGAAAGACCCTTACCTATGGAAACAGTCCTTTGTTTGCAATGACAGATGGCCTTTCAAAAATCCAACTTTCTAGGTTGTAATAGTGGATAGTAGTCGTAGTGGGCTCATTCTACCTTATCCTGAAATAAGTGCATTTTCACCAGATTCCTCAGTATAGGTAGTGCTTGATTTACAATGTATTTGAATTACTTGGGACAGTCCTTTTTTTTGGACATCTTATCGTTAGTAATATATACTACATACAATGTTGCAGAGCATAATTTGCTGATGTTATCATTTTCAGATGTTTACTTATAGATGTTCAGTTTTATAATTTACTGTTCAAAACACTGCTGTATAGATTTAGTTTTCTAAACTAAATCAGGAGCTTCAGTTGCTTGAAAACATGGACCAAACCACTGGTCACTTCGCTAAAGTCAGTAGACAGATTTGGGAAGCAGTGAGATGTTACCACAAAATATATGAAGAAAAAAAGAAAAGGAACCATACAGACAACTCTCACTAATTTTCTGGCTAGAAACACCATTCCCACTTCCCGGGACAATCCAGACAATCTAGAACCTTCCACAAGTGGAGTTATTAATGCAACTGACAAAACACCAAGTTCGTCCAACTCTTCATCTTTGGAGTAAAATTTTTTGATTTGTGTGTTTTTTAACGTATGTATTAAAATATGTCTGTAAGTTTATATGTAATGTTTCCAACCCCCAAAGACAAATAAAGATCAGATTTATAAAGATACTGATAATAAAAGGCAATAATAAAAACCAAAAAAATTAAGGTATTTGACTTATGTCATAACTGACTTACATGGAGTTGTGGGAATGGAGCCCTGTCATAAGTCAGGGACTACCTTATTTGTTTCCATCTTTCAGTTAGTCACGTACTTCTTTGTGCAACTCGTGTGACTTTTTACTCAAACATGTAGTGAGTAAAATAGTAATACAAGATCTAAATGAGTTATTATCCTGTCTCCTCAATTAAGCTTTCATTGTTGTTAGCTGCCGTGGGGTTGCCCCCTGACTCATGGGAGCTTCACACGCAATAGAATGAGAGGCTGCCTGGTGCTGCGGCATCCTCATGATCTGATATGGATCCCACCCTTTGTGATCCATAGTATTTTCATTGGCTGATTTTTGAAAGTAGATCTCTAGGCCTTTCTTCTTAGTTCATCTTAGTTTGGAAGTGTTAAACGAAATCAAAATGGAGTCTTGAGGTTGACAAAATGGTGTTGGCAGACGAGCGGACAACGCCCCGCAAATTTGTCTTTATCCAAACTTAAGCTTAGCTTTCCTGTAAATCAGGCCACCCTCGCTGACCAAGGAAATTCTGACAGCATTTCAGTAGTAAACTGTATAAGCCAATCAGAAATAAACTTCTGTGCTTGAGTGTTTTTGTCAATGAAAAGCCAGTTACTGCTGATACTTGGCGGAGTACCTTTCCACTTTAGGTTTGGTGCTACCAGATTCACAAATCTTCTGCCCGAATAAACCTCATCCAATAGATTAATTTTTTATTGACTCATTTTCTTTTGACAGAAGCTCTGCCAAGACCCTGTTTACCATCGTAACAACACGCAGGCCTCCGCTGACAGATGGGTGGCAACTGTGCATGAGAAGCATTGGCTGAGAATTGAACCCCAGTCTCCCATACGGAAGGTGAGAATTCTACTGCTTAACCACCAATGCCCTTTAATTAAAGGGTTGTTGTTGTTGTTAGGTGCCTTGAAGTTTGTTCCCTCTCATAGGGACCCTCTAGGACAGAGTAGAACTGCCTCATAGGGTTTCCAAAGAGCGGCTGGTGTATTTGAACTGCTGACCTTTTTGGTTAGCAGCCGAGCTCTTAACCCCTATGCCATCAGGGCTCCAATTAAATGGTAAGCCTAATGAATTTAGAAACTGGAAATTTCACTTTTTGTGCCTTCCATTACATGGTGCACAGTAGCTGACTTGTGAACATTGTGAGGCACAGACATATGATGAGCACAGGCTCTAAAGATTCTCAACCTGAGTAGTCCCTGCTCTTGCTGCTTTCTGCCCTGACCCCTCTAGGCAGAGTTCTGTCCTACCAGCCCTACTGGGGGCTACAGTCATCAGAATCAGTTGAATGGACTAGATCTGTCCTATCCAATATGGTGGCCATGAACCTCACGGGGTACTTGAAATGAGGTGTGTCTGAAATGAGATGTGCCGTACAGTGTAAAATGCACACTGGATTAGTAGGAAAAAAAGAATGTAAAACACCCTCTCAATACATTTTAAAATTCTGATCACATGATGAAATGATAATATTTTGGATATATTAGGTTAAATGAAACATAATATGAAGATGAATTGCACTTATTTCTTTTTATATTTTTAAAAGTGACTTCTGGAAAATGTATACTTACGTATGTACCTTATGTTGTGTTTCTGTGGGAAGCGTGGAGAACAGAAGAGGCCAGAGGGCATGAGGAAAGAGTGAAGCAATCAGGCTGAGGAGTGCTGTGGGCTCAGCTGTGACAGGCTCCAGTCCAACAGCACTGGCAAGATAAGATGGTGAAGGTGAAGGCGGGGCTACTGAAGAAGTGCTGCTGGAGGCCAGAAACACTTAGTCTCTGACTAGGTGCAAAGAAGAGTTTAGAATTCCTTTTAAATTATGTTTGGTTCCTAGATTTTGTGTCTTTGAATGCCACGTGGGCCCCACCTTTTCTTGGTCTTAAATATAGCACCTGCAAACATCTTTACTCCATACATTACCTGCGTAGTTATTCATCCCACATCACAAGTGCAAGATTCAAGACGTTCAGAGGAAAAAAAAATACATAATTAAAGCGAAAATCCAATATAACTGAAATTAAATTTAGTCCATCTAGGTATTCTCTCAATTAATTGAAGCTATCCACATCCGCCCTCATATAGCCATTCATCTCACATACTTGGGATGTGTTCTCAGGAAAGACCAGTCCCTGGAGAAGGACATCATGTTTGGTAAAGTAGAAGGTCAGTGAAAGAGAGGAAGACCCTCAACCAGGTGGATTGACACAGTGGCTGCAACAATGGGCTCAAGCATAGCAACAATTATGAGGATGGCTGTGAGTTGCGGAACTGACTCAATGGTACCTAACAACAACAATATCCATAGATTTGTTAAAAAGTCTACTTATTACAGAAATAAAGGAAAGAATCCAAAGTAAGATGTGATCATTATGAGGTTTTATACTAACGCCATGGAATGGCCGACTCTTGTCTAGTAGTTTGTGAACTAAGGCACTGGCATCCCTGTATCCCTTGTTATGGTTAGATTGCGTAGGTGGATTACAGAAAATTAGACCCACCAGGTTTTTAAGCCTGGAGACTGCGGAAAAGGGATAGGGAAATCAGATTTTTCCCATTGTCATCAGTATCATTATCCTCTACGTTTGAGCAAGTGCAAACTACTGCACAACATCTTACCCAGTCACGTTTTTCTTCCTTTCTTCCTTTGTGATACTCCAAAATAGAAATGGGACAGCAGGACAAGCATTCTTACCATTTTTTTTTCCTGCCATATCTCCAGTTCCAGTTCAATAAATAAGACCAAGGTAAAATCATTCCAGATATTATTTCTTATGGATTAAAAACAATCAGCAATATTTTTTCTCATCTGCTCTGTGCTGGTGGGAGAGCAGATTGGGGCACCGATCTAGCCCATGAAGTTCCTGGTGTCCTCTGGGGCTAAAAGAGAAGCTCACTAACCATTAGGCCTGTGCAAGCAGCTGCCTGTACAGTATTGAGTTCACTCTTCACAACCCCACCCAGAAGAAGGTATTGTTATCCTCCTGCGCTAGGTGAGAAGACTAAGACTTCAGAAAGATGAAACCGTTTGCCTAAGGTCACACTGCAAGTGGTGAGGACAGGCTTCCAACTTCACCTGTCTGATTTCAAAGGCCACATTCTTCATGATCTTTCCACCTGTCCTGTCCATGCTGCCTGTATATACAGGAGCTGCACTGTATTGTTACACGTTACAATCATATCATGCTAATATCACAGTTGTCCCGGGGTGACACAAATGGTTAATGCCCTTGCCTGCTAACTGAATTTTGGAGGTTCGAGTCCACACAGAGGCCCCTCAGAAGAAAGTCCTGGTGATTGACTTATGAAAAATCAGCCACTGAGAACCCTATGGAGCACAGTTCTACTCTGACACACATGGTGTTGTCATGAGTTGGGGTCCAATTGATGGCAACTGGTACTGGTAATTATTGCGATTAAATAATAAAGATAAATAAGACAACAGTACAAACTGTCACCAGGCAGAGGCACGGGGGAGATAAATCCAGAATTTAGAGGATGGTGAGATATTGGTGGGCCCTGGAGCTCTGGGAAGGCTTCCTGAGAGAGGTGGAGGCTTGAAGTTGATCCTGGCTTAGGTTTTAGTGTGTGGGAAGGAGAAGAGGGGAAATGGGGTGAGACAAGGTATGGTGGTGGGTTCAGGGCTTGGTGAACACACCAGTGTGGGGACTGGGGTGTCTGTTCATGTATGGAGGCATGGGAAAGGAGGCTGGAAAATGAGGTGGGGCCAGCTTGTTGAGGACCTCCAATCCCATTGGAAGGAAGTTTCCAGTAAACAGTGGAGAGCCACTAAAGTTTTTGGAATGAGGGGTAAATATGAACAGAGCAGGTCCCTAGGACACAGACTGTGGATACCAGGGATCATCTAATCCAATCCCCTTTCTCCTCAGATAAAAAAATTGAACCAGAGAGGTGTTATGAGCCACTTAAGGTAACCCAGACAGGTAAGGCTGACAGACCGTTGTTTCCTTCATTCCTCGGGAAAGGTGATGTCTGGGATGGTAGCCACTAGCCACATGAGACTATTTAAATTTAAATGAATCAAAATAAAATGAATGATGAAGTTCCTCAGTTGCCCCAGGCACATGTGAAGCACTCAATAGCACAGGGGGCTAGTGGCTACCATAGTGGACATTGTAGATGTAGAACACTTCCTATATTCCAGAAAGTTCTATGGATGTGGCTGCTTCTGCCTTCATGGGGTTAAAAGAAACCCATAGGCATTGTCTGCATCCAGGATACATTCATGAAATTTCTTCCCAGTGCCCAGCACTGCAAGTAGCATTGTGACTACCATTGCCAAGAGGCTTCTAGGGTCCCCAAGGGTTTGTCCCGCCCATCTGAGACCATTTCACGGTGTTATTCGGTTTCCGTTCCCCTCCGCTTCTGTTTGGTGTTGTGCCCTGGGTAATGGTTACGCCACAGCTTCCTGCCCCTAGGCGGCCCTGCTAGAAATAGCAGAGGAGGAAGTGGGTCTGGGCTGATAGAGTGGCACCACTTTGGCCTGGAATGTTCTGGCCTGGGGCCTGGGGCCAGCATAGGAAGCAGGGCAAGGTAGAGAAGGAGCCCAGTGAATAGGCAAAAATTGGCTTTGTCTGGAATTTTTGGAACCCGACTAGGGCCGCCCTAGAGAGCTGTGCATACCCTGGAGCTAATCCTTTGATGGAAACCGTGTGGAACACTTGTCTCTGCATTCCTCAAATACTTGCCCCAATAACTGCAGTATTTCAAGCGTTTAGAATATTGTGTGCGGGAAATACAGCGTCTCATGCTCATCTAGCTGTGTCAAGTCATTTATTTGTCTTATTCTTTTTGCTCAGCAGGTGGCATTTTTGCTCAGTGATTTTATTCACAGCCGCATGTGTTTATCTACTATGACATATTAATCATGCAAATGAGAATATTATTAATGAAGGAAAAATTAATTTTGCTACTGCTTCTGGGTTTGCAGTGACAGCTTTGTTAATGCACGCTCATCTCCAGCACCATCGGTGACTTCTCCATGGCTGCTGTAAATTGAAACATTAACATTTAGGGTAAAGGTTAGAGGCAGAAGCACATGACCTGTTTTCCTCTTTGGGGTTGGTGTTGAAAGCACTTATTTATTTGAGAGCAAACATTTTTAGGACAGTATTTTGAAATCCTCTCCTCTTCCCACTATGTTGACAGTTTGTAGTACCAGGGAATGTGCGTCATCCTTCTATGTCTTTAAGTGAAGCTGGCTAAATACAAACACAAGCCCCTTCTGATCCACAAGAGTTTGCCTTGTAGATGAAGTTCCAGCCTTCCTATTTTCAAGATGCAATTTGCAAGGCAGCACAGTGACTCATTCTCCCTCTGAAAGTGCTCCTGCATCTGGTGACTCAAGTCCTGAAATAGGAGCTGGGCTGCAACAGGATTTCTAAGCTGTAGGTGTTTGTCCTCATGCTATTGGATACCTGCAAATCATTTGTAAATATACCCACGCCCACTTTTCCTCACTGCCCTTTTGTTAACCCAGCCTCCTCCCAGGGACTTGTGCTGAGCAGTGGTCAGCTTATTCCTATCTGCTTTCAATTGTGTGATTGTTTTCCCAACCTAGTGAGCCCAGTCCAGACACAGGATGATTTTTAGAAACTTGGATGTCACCCAGTGCAAAGCGGGAACACCCTCTCTAAAAGGTTTTGCTGTTCTGGAATGCTTACTGAATCACACCACCTTTTGTCATGAGACTTGGCTGATCCTGGAAAAAGCAATGGTCAGCTCAGCTGCCACACCCTGCAGTTCCCAGCGGACACAGAGTAGTGTGTGTGCAACTGTGGGAGGGAGCAGGACAGAGGGCTTTGGACCACTGCAAGGCCTCCTGGGAACTTGAGCATATTCACCCTCCATGGACTGTAGACTTTGAGCATGGCGTTAACTTTTGGGTTTCTCTGAGCCTGCTCTGGGGATAGCAGTTCATCTCCACTCCACCCATCACCGCTGAAAGAATGGGAATAAGTCAGGCTATTGAGAATTTGCTAAACTACAGGAGTTGGTTTTGGAACCCCTTCTTTCCATATTTTTCATGACTTCTATTGTTGTCCTATCCCCTATGGTATCCAGCCCCTTAGTCCCCAACCTTGTGATACCCTGCAGCCATAGAATCTCATGCTTCTTCCTTTCCTGTGAACATCCCCTTCTACTTCTTCAAAACTTACTTGTCCTCTGCTACTTCCCCTCAGATGCCCAGTAGTAAGGTAGTGAGGAGAGAATTATTTCAGCCTTTTAGATCGTACCACAAATGAGAGACCTGGCACAGACATGGAAAGAAGAGAAGATGGTTGAGAAGCTTGACATTGGAGCAAAGACCATGCTATAGGGAAGAATTCCATAGCCTATGACCATGAGTGACCACATCGAAGCCAACAATGAACATATTGAAGGGATAACCTTTTGAATTGTGCTTCTAAGCTCTGACATCTCTCATCACATCCTTTCCTCATATTGGAGGAAAATAATAGTCATCAGGGTCCTCAGAGACACTGATGGAGGATTGCACAACATCGCTGCACTGTACCTTTGATGAGTTAGCAGCAGGTACAGAGGCAGAGTGCTGGGCAAGGTGTGGCCCTTGCAATTTATATCTCCAAAAGAGGGTTTTGAGAAACATAGAGACCCTGAAAGACCATAGTGAGTGCTGCATCATTTAAAGAATTACACCACAATTGTTTTAGCTATGGTCATATTTGGGAGAAAACTCATATTAGTGAGAACTCTTATGGGTGTAAATAAAAGAAACCCAACTCGAATAGCTTTTGTAGAATGGGAAATTGATTGGAAAATTCATGGAACTACAGAGAAGGTAGGGGTACAGCTTCCTTCGGGACCATCAAGAACTAAAGACTTAGGATTGCAAGACCTCTCTTTCCATCTCTAGCTTTGCCTCCATCTGTGTTTCTCTCTATGTGTCAGTCTTATTCTTTCATACCAACTTTGTCCACATGGCAGGAAACGTGGCCACTAGCAGTCCCTGCCCCTCACATCTCCCTGCTCTGCCATGAAGGAGGGATCAAGACTGGTTCCCCATGTGGCTGAGTTTTAACACTCAAGGAATGGGCTCTGACTGGCCCAGTTTGTGTTAGGTCAACCCTGGACTGGTGAGTTGTACCCAAGGGAATGAAATATTATCATTGGCCAGATTTGGACCAGAAGCCCACCTTAGACCAACTAGCTAGTGATAGAGGTGAAGGGTGGGATCTTCAACAGGTTGAAACCAATAGGTTGAGGTGTTTCCCAGAAGAGACATGTTCTTCAGGACAGAGAAAAGAACAGTGCTTCAATTATTCCCTGTATGTTAGACTGATGTCCCAACAACATAGTAAATTCCTCCTGAGGAAAGGACCATTTCCCAGATTGCTTTGTATTCTCCTCAGGACATTACAAGGTGCTGGACATACAGAACTTGCAAAGCATTTTACTCATTGAATTTTGGAATTCTGCCAGGACTTGGTGCTCTGGTCTCGAGGAGAAAAGATGTCATTTGAAATCCTGGCTTGGATTCCAGAAAATGGCTGTGTGAACTTATGCAAGACACATCCCCTTTGACCATTAAAAAAATCAAGTTTGAAGATTTTACAGGGTTTTTGGGAAAATTAAAATGATGTAACTCAGGAAGCCCACCATAATGACTAGCAGATAATAAACCAAAAAAAAAAAAAAAAAAAAAAAAAACCCAACCCATAGCCATCAAGTCAATTCCAACTCGTAATGACACTATAGGACAGAGTAGAACTACCTTATAGAGTTTCCAAGGAGCAGCTGGTAGATTGCACTGTAGACCTTTTGGTTAGCAGCTGAGCTCTTAACCACTGCAGCCAGGGCTGCACCAGTAGCACCAGGGCTCCTAGCAGATCATAGGTATTTGGTAAGTGCTCATTAGTCACTTGTAGTCTGAGTGTCCATTAGTACAAGTACTGCTACTGTGGGGGCAGTGATGGTTCAGTGGCAGAATTCTTGCCTTCCATGCAACAGACCCAGGTTCGATTCTGGCCAATGCTCCTCAAGTGCAGCCACCACCCATCTGTCAGTGGAGACCTGTGTGTTGCTATGATGCTGAACAAGTTTCAGCAGAGCTTCCTAATATGGACTAGGAAGAAAGGCCTGGCAATTTACTTTGGAAAATCAGCCCATGAAAACCCTATGGGTCATAATGGTCCAATCTGCAACTAATCCTGGGGTTGGCCCAGGAGCAGGCAGCATTTTGTTAGTAACGAGATTGCCATGAGTCGGGGGCTGACTTGATAGCTGCTAACAATGACAAATATTGCTACTAGTAGTACTAGGCTTTACATTCAAACATTTGCTAAGATTCTGTGCCAAGGTCTGTAGGAAATACGAAGAAGAATAAAGCTTTGTAATCTCCTTCAGGGCAGGAGCTACCTGGGTGTGAGCTTTACCTGGAAGCCTTATCTTTTTACCACTTCTCTAAACCCCGGGCACTAACCATATTTATTATTCTTTAGGAATGGGATGGAATATTGTGCCCTCAGAGAAGCTGTCCCACCCCACGCAAACCCGAAAGGCCTGGGCTAGGCACCCCTCCATGGGTTTTTGCAGCACCTTGGGTTTGTCCCCCATGCTGGCTAACACTGTAAGACCTCCGTGTACTTGTTTCTTCTCTTTTCTTGACTGCCTTCTCACTCAGTGAGAAGATGCTGGAAGACAGGACTAACCTCATTGACCCTTGAGGGCCCAGCAGGGTGTCTGGCACATACCAGGTGCTCAGCCCATGTTTTTGGCGTGAACAAGGAGATGCACTGCAGACCAACCAGTGATGGAGAGTGTGAGGCGGAGGCCATGCTGTGCAGAACCAGCACTGGCCTCAACGCAGGCTCTAGTCCAGATTTTGCCGTGGAGAAGGCAAATCCTCAACTTCCTTGGGCTGCAGATTCTGTCATCTACAAACCAGACATTACAGGAGAGCTTCAGAAAGGTCTCATCAAACCCTGTGACTTCATGATTATAAAACAATACATCATATAATCAAATGAATGAACAGATAATAAGCAAATGCCTGACAAAGAGGAGAAAGCAGACCTACAGAAGAATTCTGTGGTCATTAGAGAAAGTTCTACAAAAGAGGCAGGATTTGAACTTGGCCTTGAAGGATGAATGGTTGCAGAGGAGAAATGGCAGGAAAGGGTCACCCTTACCAGAGAGCCTCATCCTAAAACTGAGTTTGAGCCATAGGTAAGGTGTTCACAGAGACTTTCAGCACTTAGTCAGGAGGCCTAGGGACCTGCCACTCATCTCTGATTTCTGAACAACTTATACAGAATTGCAATTGATTTGATGAATATGGGAAACAGAGTAAATTTTTTTCTTTCCTATCTCTTAAATCTTAAAAAAGAACTTTCTAGATGCCTAACATAGACAAGTCAATTCCATATAATCCAGTAAATAATTTTATATGATCATGACAGAATTTTTCCGATCTCCTCTACAGATATTTGACTCTAAACATAGAGATTTAGTGTACTCTGATTTTACTGTATTTTCCAAGCAGCTAAAACGTGGTCATTAGGCAGGAAAGTATTGGAATGACCATACTCTTTCTTCCTGAGTTCCTGCTCAGCACTGAAGATCCTGTCCTCCTCTGCGGGCAGAGAATAGCTCCGCTACACACCTCCATCTGGACAGGTGGGGACGTGAGCCAAGAGAAGGGCAGGGGAGCCAGGCTGGGCTCTTGAGGGTCCTGTACTGAAGCCACAGCATGGTAGGTCCAGGGTCGTTGTTAGCACTCTTTTGGTAGCAGTTCAACTGACTTAAATAATTAAGATGGTTGGGCCTGCAAAACTAGGAGGTCAGAAACAGAGTGGGCTTCAGGGTTGGTGTATAGGCAGCTAAACCATATCACTAAAGACCCAGGTCTGTCTGCTCTTCACTTGCTGTCTGCACTATTAGTTTCCTCCTAAGGCCGGTCCCCTCTCATTGGGAGAATGGCTGCCGATATCACTCAGGACAACTTCCTTTCTTAGAAGCCCTCGCAAACTTTTCACATGTTTCATTGGCTCAGATTGGATTTGTTGCTAATACCATATGGTAATTGGTCTTAATCTGGAATCTTCAACCAACCATTAATGGAAAAGAAGGGACTACCATAAGTGGATTAGATTAATCATGACCAACGCTAGTGCTGGGGCAATCTTCTAAATAGCATTGCTAGTGACAATGACGACAGGTGGGGGAGTGGAGTAGATGTTGAGTTTTTAACCCAGGTGTCCACTGGAGCCATCACTGGGTCATTTTGACCATCACCATCATCATCTTTCCTTACCTTTGGGAGGAACACTGCTTGGTCTTAGTAGTACAGTGAGTCCTAAGGAGAATATTGTACCTTCCTGAGGGGAGGTGGCATTAAAGAAGAAGTTACACTCTAGAAAGAGATTACTTCTGGGAGAATTTGGGTAGTCAGCAAATCTTACCCATTTTATGTTGATTCTTGTTAGCACCACAAAGGTTTTGAAACTTTGGAAAGTTGTGGGGACACTCCCTGGCAGGAAAACAGTGTTCTCTAGAAGGACCCTGGCAGGTGGGGAAAGAGTAGAGATGGCCTCTTAAATGACCTGTGGACAGTGGACATTAGAAAAATATCAGGAAAGCAGATTTTGCACAGATGTGAGATACCCCATGGGAACTCCCAGGAATTACAGGGGAGGGAATTATGAGGCAAAAGCTGAAGCCCTTGACCAGGAGGTAAATGCTAAAGAGCCAAGCAAATGTGGGTGTTGGTGCGTCTGCGTTTGATCTCCCAGCCTGGCCAGGCCTGGGTATTTGGGTCACATCTGTATTGGTGGAGGTGTGTTTTTCCACTGCCCCAATTCTGGGAAGCTCCTGAGCTGGCTCCAGCAGGCTGGGTATTTCCCTCCCACACTCATTTGTGTTTGGAGCTCCACCCTCCTTCTGGGCTGGGCAGAGGTGGGGACGGCCACCACCAGTCCTCAAGATTACAGAGCCGATGACCTGAAAGTTGTCGTAAGACACATCTCCCCACAATTTCTCCAACTAGCCTCTCATAGTGCCTGCATTACTACCATTAGGGTCATAAAACCATAGAATAGAAGATCTGGAATCAACATTTTAGAGATGAGGAAAACTGTGGCCTAGAGGGACACATGACCTGCTATCTGTGGATAGCAACAGAAACAGAACAAGAGACAGGTCTCACTACTGGTTTCCCGGGGCTGGTTCCTCCAGCTGATTAGTACAGAGGAAGGTCCTGAGGAAGCAGGACAGGGGACAAGCATCTGTGTCTGGCTTTGGTAGGCAGGAGTTGCTTCCAGAGTGGACCAGGCACTACCTGGGCAAGTCAGGCTTGGTTTGAGCACCCCGGGGGGGGGGGGATGGGGGACTTGGCAGGGTGAGGCCTCTCAGCATTGAGAAGGGAAGTGAAAAGTCAGCCAGGGCGAGCTTGGGCACGACAAGGACTGACTTCTGGGCCCAGTGGTCCTGTCACTCAGCAGCTGCCTTCCCAAGGTGTATGTAGCATCTGCAGTAGCCCCATCTGCACATCCTCTTCTGCCCCTCTGTCCTATTTCCTGATCTTGTCTGTATATCTGTACCATCAGTCACATAAATGGACAGACTCAAATATGCTTGAGCTGAAGTGGAATTATATAAAAACATACTGATTACAGCTTTAGCAGTTATCCGAAATTGGAAGAACCACTTGAACTCTCAGGGAGCCACTTCAGTCATCAGGTCTGTATTTTATTGCTCAGAATCTGCCCCTGGCTCCTGCTCCCCTTTCCAAGGTGGCAGCCCAGACCCTGCCACTTAACTGTTACAGGAACAATACTAACCCTACTAGAAACTAGATAGTATGTGTTACCTCCATCTCTGTCAACATCAACTAGTACCTCCTGGGGGCCAGAGAGTGAAACAGTCTGTACATGGGGCACTGAGTATGTTTGTGTGTGTGTATCTATGTGCTTAATGATTAAACATAAACTATCTATTGCTGATTGTGTCTGGGCAGCTGCAGACCGGGCCAGGTAAGATGCAGTCTTTGGAAGAGACATGATCATTGTCCATTCTGATTTGCAGGTGAGAGGCAGAGAGAAGGCCGGCAGCTTGGGAAGCCAGTGGTCAGGGCTGGGGTGTGGGCACTTTCTGAGCACTGGCCTTTGGTTAATTAAATTCCCAGTGGAATTGAAAAACCTATTTGTGTAAAAGGGTGTGTGAGAGTGTGAGAGCACGACTTTTCCCCCTTGAGGTCTTTGATTTTTTTGCTACCTGGTGCTTGTTAAAATTCTTTATATACTTTGAATGGGCACAACATGAATAAGAAAATTTAGTAAACATTGACATTGGTGGTTGGCCCTTGTTCTTCACGAAGTATCTCAAAGACGTTGAGCATGCCTTTCTGATATGAAAATAATGTGTCAAGTTTCTTCCTGGCATTGTCTTTATGACACCAGAGTCCATTCGGTCAGGCCAGTGGAGGATGGGTGGAAATGCTCAGTAGAGCAAGAAAAAACTGCCAGGTAACTGGGGGCATTTTTTACTTTTCAATCAATTGTTCTGGTTCTGAGAGAAAAAAAAAAAAAAAAAAAAAAAAGGCTTGCAAGGATCACAATCCAAAGAAGAGAAAGGTGGCAAGGGCCCATCCTGGCGTCTGCTGGAGGCTTGTGCTCTAAAACTGGCCAAGAGCTGGTGTCATTCCCTTTTGTTAACAAGCTTCTTGAGGAAGGCTGCTCACTTGTGTGTGTCTCCCTCACTGGCAGCCAGTAAACCGATTGTCACTGAAGGTGATAGACATTTGGTTCCCTTTTATTTCAGAATCTAGATGTCAGACCCACTTAAGTATGTGGGTGACTAAAAGTGAACAAAAGGCAGAATGTAGATTATTGTTTAGAAAACAAGTGATTCCACTGGGAGTTTTAACAATGATGATGATGACTCAAATGAGTTACATTCTATGTTCCAGGCACTGTGCTTAGTGCTTTGCATGGATTCTTCCATTTAATCTTGTAACAGCTCTCTGAGGTGTAGGTCACAGCTACTACCATTTTACAGAGAAGAATCTGAAGTTCAGAGTGAGTGAGAAACTAGACCAATGTAACAGTGTGAGTTGTAAGTAGCAGAATAAGGATTTGAACCTGGGACTCTGGCTATGAACAGAGCACCACATGAATAGTGCGTGTGTATTAGCTCACTTATATGGCTATTTTCAGGAAGTAGCATATGATCAAGAACCGATGGTACTGAAGGAAGAGGTCCAAGATGCACTGAAGGCATTAGCGAAAAACAGGTCCAGGAGTGACTGAATACCAGTTGAGATGTTTCAACAAAAGGATCCAATACGGGAAGTGCTCATTTGTCTATGCCAAGAAATGTGGAAAACAGCAACCTGGACAATTGACTGAAGACATTCATATTTGTACCCATTCCAAAGAGAGGAGATCCAAGAGAATGCAGAAATTATCAAACAATATCATTAATATCACACACAACTAAAATTTTCTTAAAGATCATTCAACAGTGGTTACAGCAATTCTTCAACAGAGAACTTCCAGAAATTCTAGCCAGATTCAGAAGAAGACGTAGAACCAGGGATATCATTGCTGATGTCAGATAGATCCTGGCTGAAAGCAGAGAATACCGGGAAGATGTTTACCTGTGTTTTATTGACTATGCAAAGGCATTAGACTGTGTGGATCATAACAAATTATGGATAACATTCCAAAGAATAGGAATTCCAGAACACTTAATTGTGCTTATGAGGAACCTGAGGAGGCAGTCATTGGAACAGAACAAGGGTATACTGCGTGGTTTAAAGTCAGGAAAGGTGTGTGTCAAGATTGTATCCTTTCACCATACCTATTCAATCTGTATGCTGAACAAATAATCCAAGAAGCTGGACTACATGAAGAACGACATGGCATCAGGATTGGAGGAAGACTCATTAACAACCTGTGATATGCAGATGACATAACCTTGCTTGCTGAAAGTGAAGAGGACTTGAAGCACTTACTGATAAAGATAAAAGACCACAGCCTTCATTATGGATTACATCTCAACATAAAACAAAAATCCTCACAACTAGACCAATAAGCAACATCATGATAAGTGGAGAAGAGGTTGAAGTTGTCAAAGATTTCATTTTATTTGGATCCACAATCAACACCCATGAAAGCAGCAGTCAAGAAATCAAAAGATGCATTACGTTGGGTAAATCTGCTGCAAAAGACCTCTTTAAAGTGTTAAAGAGCGAAGATGTCACCTTGAAGACTAAGGTGCACCTGACCCAAGCCGTGGTGTTTTCAATTGCCTCATGTGCCTGTGAAAGCTGGACAATGAATAAGGAAGACCAAAGAAGAATTGATGTCTTTGAATTATGATGTTGGCGAAGAGTATTGAATGTACCATGGACTGCCAGAAGAATGAACAAATCTGTCTTGGAAGAAGTACAGCCAGAATGCTCATTAGAAGCGAGGATGGCGAGACTTCGTCTCACATACTTTGGACATGTTATCGGGAGCGACCAGTCCCTGGAGAAGGACATCATGCTTGGTAAAGTAGAGGATCAGTAAAAAAGAGGAAGACCCTCGAAGAGGGTGCAGTGGCTGCAACAATGGTCTCAAACATAGCAACAATTGTAAGGATGGCACAGGACCGGGCTGTGTTTCGATTCATTGTACATGGCGTTGCTATGAGTCGGAATCGACTCTATGACATGTAACAACAATGACAACATGGCTATTTTAGCATTTCATAAGAGTTTTAAATATAAATTGAGGCCTCTACGGCGTGTGAAATTGTGTGTATGTCTGTGTGCATTCATTTTTAACTCTTACAAGACAAATATATAACAAGAAATCTGAGTAAAAAGGTAACAGAAGCATCATTTTCTTGGGCCAATTACAAAAACAAAGACTTCAATGGTATTATGTCATTGTTAAAATCTCAAGCATTCTTTTTGACCCAGCTAAAATGCTACTTCTCTGTATTTCCAGCAGCCAGGACCTTTGCTGCTGGGGCCCTTTGTAAGTGTCACCATTCTACCACACGCACTCTCTAATGGTCTTGTCTCCGCTGAGGACTTAAGTGCTATCTTCCACACTTTCTCCAGTCTTTTCTCCTTCCTGCAGCTCCATTCTTGGCTTGCTAACTAAGGACTGGACATCTCAACTTGATACCTAATAGGCTTCTTAAAATTAACGTATACAAAATAAGATTTTTGATTTTTCCCCAAACTTACTCCTACCCTAGTTTGCACAACCAAATAAATGGCACCAACAGTTGCCCAGTTGCTCAGGCCAAAAACCTGGAGAGCATTCCTGGTTCTTTTGTTTCCCTTACCCCACATATCCAGACCGATCAGCAAGATTGTCTCTTTCTTCAAAATATATCCAAAAATATATTCCAAATCTCCAAACCACTTCTCACAATTCTAATCCACCCTAACATCAACTCTCATTTGGATTACAGTAACAGGCTGCTCATATCTCCACCCTTCAACTCTTCTCAACCCTCTATTTTCCGCACAGCAGCCAGAAGGATTCTTTACAACATAAATCAGATCACGCCCCTGTACGAAACTCTCTCTTGGCCTCCCATCAACCTAGAATAAACTCCAGCCCCCTTCCCATGGCTACAAGGCTCTGTGTGGTCTGGCCCTCTTCTTGGATGTGCCAAGATGGACAGTGCCTCGGTGTTTGTGTTTTTCTCTGCCTGGAACCTTTTTCCCTTAGCTTAAAAAGGCTTACCTTCATTGTATGTAGTTTAGTTCAAATGCCATTTCCTCAAAGAAGCTTTTTCTCCCCACCTCTGTATTTACTTGTTGCTGTTGTTAGCTGCCATCAAATTGGTCCTGACTCATGGTGACCCTATGCACAACAGAACAAAACACGTTGGGTCCTTCACCATCACCGTAATTTGTTGTGTATCAGACTGTTGTGATCCATAGGGTTTTTTATTGGCTAATTTTCTGAAGTACACTATTAGGTCTTTCTTCTTAGTTGGTCTTAGTCTGGAAGCTCTGCTGAAATCTAATCAGCATCACAGCAACATGTAAGCCTTCACTGACAGATGGGTAGTGGCTGCGCATGGGCTGCATTGGTCAGGAATCGAACCTGGGTCTCCAGTATGGAAAGGGAGTATTCCTCTATGGAACTACCAATGGCCCCTCTCTGTTCCCTTATTTTGCTTTACTTTTCTTTTGTGTCACTTATTGGCATCCACAATTATATTGTATATTTTGTATTATTTAACTAATTTTATGTTGTCTTGCTTCTTCTGTGAATGTAAACTCTGTGAGGACAAGGGTGTTGTCTTGTGCACTGCTGTGCCCAGTAGCAAGAACAATGCTTGGTACACAGAAGGCGTATAAATACAGACTTGTTGAAATAATCAAGGGGCTACTTTTCCCATCACATTGCTAGTGCCATAAGGTCAGGAAGTTGACATCTATGCCCTTTGATCCTGCATATACTAAGTGCTCAAGGTAAATGCTTGTTAAATGCATGGATGAGTATACAAATAACATCATGAACTAGTTTTCACTACTAATTGAAGTTTTTCAAAAGAGCTCTACCCAGAAATCTTTTAAGCTAGATTCTTTTTTGTTCAAGCCACAACCTTTGGTTTTGTATTAATGTGCTTTCTTGAAGCTAATTATAAAGATGAGCTTTTTAAGTTTTAAGAGCATATTAGGCCTCCAAAGCCTAGTAAATGTCTTTGAAGTGTCACAAAAACGGTCCATATTTCCGGGGAAACAGCTGACACACTGTAGCGCTGAGGTTTGCAGCGCTCATCCGGCACCTACTAAGAGAGCAAGCAGCCGTGCCAGCTGCAGCCTCCCCTCCCTCGCGTTCTCATCAGCTATATCCCAGGTGGTAGCAGTGGGAAGATGAAAGGCACAGCCCCTACCTTTAAGGCAGGAGCTCACTCTCAGAGGGAAAGAGAGACCAGCAGGTGATAGAGCTGCTGAGCGAGGGGTGGCTCAGCCAGCCTTGTGGGGGTAAAGGGGCAGCCCGGGAATGCTTTCCGGAGCAGGAGTGCTTTTAAGAGTTCATGAGCTGAAGTGGGAGAGAAATGGCATTCTCAGGCAGCGGGGCAGAGAGATAGGTGGGGGAACGACCCATTGAGAGCATGGAGAGTAGCTCACAGAGGCTGGAGTTTGAGTTTGTGTCCCCAAGTGGCGGTAGGGGAGGCAGAGGCCAGGCTGGGAAACACACCTTAGACTATGCTAAGAATTTAGGAGCTGCAGGAGGATTTTAAGGAGAATATTGTAGAAGATGTAAAGTTAAGAAAGTTCACCTCAGTGTCTGTGTGGCAAACAGATTGAAGGTGACCATACAGGCAGCTGGAAACCAGTTCAGAAGCTTGTGGGTAATCTAGGTGAGAAAGAAGTTCCTGGGTAATGCAAACAGTTAATGCGCTTGGCTGTTAACCAAAAGGGTGGAAGTTTGAGTCCACCCAGAGGTGCCTTGGAAGAAAGTCCTGGTTTTCTACTTTTGAAAAATTAGTCACTGAAAACCCTATGGATCACATTTCTGCTCTGACACACATGGGGTCGTGTGTGCTGGAATGGACTTGGTGGTAACTGGTATTGTCACTGGCAGGCAAGCAATGATGAAGGCTTCCTTCATGAAGTGGAGGGAATGATGTGACCACCATTGGATGGCTCTGGGACGAGTCTGGAATAACTGTCTCATTTCTGGTTCGAGCAATCAGGAGCAGGGTGGGCCATTCAGAGTGGTCAGAAATTAGAGAAGAGCAAGTCTGGGAGGGAAAGAGGATGAGGCCAGTTTTTGACGGGCTAAGTGTGAGGTCCCCGTGGGGTTGGATATGTGAATCTGGAGCTTGGGATAATGGGTGTGAAGAGAAGAGTGCGTGGCAGGATCGGGAAACAGCCAATATTTAAGGGTGAAGGGGCATCCACAAAGGAGACTGGTACAGACCCATCTTATGTACCACCGCGGGGCCTCTTGGCCTCACTTGCCTCCTGGGCCCCTGGCCTATTGTGCCACCCCAGACACCACTGGGGTGGTCAAGGCTGTGAGCACTCCTGTATGTCACGTGGGCACAGCTCAACAGCTGCTTGCCTCATGCCCACGTGGCATACTTTTCACTTCCCACTATGTGTGCCCCTGCTGAAGTGCTGGGGTACCTCTTGGAGCTCACACCAGTGTGACCTGGTGGTGTGGGGCATTAACATCCATGGAGCAAGCCTCTGGCCAGTGGAGCAATTGGCAGAATTCTCCCTTCCCCCTCTTGGATTGATTGCTTTGAGACGTGGTAGTTTCTGTGGACTCTTGGTCCATGAGATTGAACCATCGGTTGCATTAGCACTAAGCAGTGACAGCTTAGTGACAACATTCCCTGGCATGCTCTCGCCTTCCCTGCCTTTCTCCTCAATCCCCTCTCTCCTGCAACAGGGGGTAGCACTCCCTTGTAAAGTAGTAGCACGAAAATTTTGTCTCAGGCTCCGCTTTATGGGAACACAGAAACTAAGACAGGAATCCGTGAAACAGGACCAGAAACAAATAAACAACAAAAACTCCAAAAACAAAAACCAGGAAAGACTTAGGTCATAGGAAGAGGGCATTCCTAAAATGAAGGTGTGATCAACAATGCTGAGTGCTGCTGAGAAGTCCAGTTAGAGAAACACTGAGCAGCGTCCTGGCTTGTCTCGGGTGGGGAAGGAAAACCAGAAATTCCCTGGCGGGTGGTGCATGAGTAAAGTGAGAAAGTGGTGACTCTGAGTGTGCATTTCAGGAAGCTGGGCGGCTGCCAAGGGGACAGAGGGCTATATGTAGAGGAGAGGTCATTTCCGGTTTAGGATTTTTCCTTCCCCCCCGCCAAAATCAGAAAGTCTTGGAAATGTTTATGTGCTCATTAAAAATAAGGAGAGAGGAAGAGGTTGAGGTTGAGAGAGAGAGGGAATCAACATGTCAGGATCCTGAAGCCTGGAGGAGGTCTCGGGGGTGAGACGGAGGAAGAGGAGGAGAAGAGGAGGAGAATGGGAAGCTGCGCCTCTAAGGTGGGAAGGAAAGAGGTTAAGATGGCACAAGGGTAGATAAGTGCATAGAGGTGTGTGTGTGCATGTGTGTGTTTCAGTGTATGTGAGTGTGAATGTGAGATTGTGTGAATGTGAGTGTTGAGTGTGCATGAGAGTATGTTTGAGTGTGTGTGTGTGAGGGATGTGCATGAGCTTGTGAGAATGTGTGAGTGTGTGTGAATATGTGAGTGTGTGGGTGTTTGTGGTAGTATACATAAGTGTATGAGTGTTGTCATGGATTGAATTGTGTCCCCCAAAAATATCTGTCACCTTGGCTGCATTATGATTCCCAGTATTGTATAATTGTGTACCATTTTGTAATGTGATGAGATTTTCTTATGTGTTGTAAATTCAATCACTGTGATCTAATAAGATGGATTAGCAGCAGTTATACTGATGAGGTCTACAAGATTAGATGGTGTCTTAAGCCAGTCTCTTGAGATGTAAAAGAGAGAAGCGAGCAGAGACACATGGGAACCTCATACCACCAAGAAAGCAGTGCCGGGAGCAGAGTGCGTCCTTAGGACCTGAGGTTCCTGCGCTGAGATGTTCCCAGACCAAGGGAAGACTGATGACATGGGCCTTCCTCCAGAGCCAATGGAGAAAGCATTCCCCTGGAGCTGACACCCTGAATTTGGACTTGTAGCCTACTGGACTGTGAGAGAATAAACTTCTCTTTGTTAAAGCCATCCACTTTTGGGTATTTCTGTTACAGCAGCACTAGATGACTGAGACAAGTGTGTTAGAGCATGTGTGAGTGTGTGAGTATGTGTGTGTGTGAGAGTTATGGGTGTGAATGTGTCAGAGTGTGACTTGTGTGAATGTGAGAGTGTGTGTGTGAGTAAGAGTGAGAGTGTGTGTGTGGTATGTGTGTGTGTGTGTGAGGGGTGAAGGAGTTTGGAGATCTGAAAGCTGATTTTAGTTCTGCTATTCTCTTTGAATAGCAGATGGAGACCTGATGGTGCAGTGGTTAAGAGCTTATCTGCTAACCAAAAGGTCAGCAATTCGAATCCACCAGCCGCTCCCTGGAAACCCTATGGGACAGTTCTACTCTGTCCTATAGGGTCACTATGAGTCGAAATCAACTCGACGGCAACGGGTTTGTTTTTGTTTTTTTTTTTTTAATTCTCTTTGAGCTCTGAGAAGTAGGAGGGAAATCTCTTGCTTTGAGTGAGGTGGGAGGTGGTGGGGTAGGATACTGCAGAAGAAGGGAAGAAGTCTGGAATAGCCTAGCAGGGGAGGAGGAAAACGAGCTGAGTAAGGACACACAGGGGAAATGCTGCCAGCTGTGAGGGCCCAGCTAGGGCTGGAGGCCTTGAATTATAGCAGCATCTTCATAATTGTAATTTTCTCTAAGAGCTCTCAGGAAATCCAAGGGTAAGAAGGCAGAAGGGTAGTTGTAACAAATTACCACAAATGGAGTGGCTTAAAACAATAGAAATTTATTCTCTCAAAAATTCTGGAGGCCTGAAGTTCAAAGTCAAAGTGTTACAGGGCCATGCTCTCTGGGAAGGCTCTAGGAGAGACTATTCCATGCCTCTCTCCTGGTATCTTCTGTTGCTGGCAATCCTTTGCATTCCTTGGCTTGTATCTGTATCACTCCAATCTCTGCCTCCGGTGTCAAAAGGCTATCTCCCTGAGACTTTTCTCCTCTTCGTACACCAGTTGTATTGGATTTAGGACTCACCCTACACCAGTATGACCTTATCTTAACTAATTACATCTGCAAGGCCTGCTTCCAAATAAGGCCAGAAGGAAAGAAGAAAGGGCAAACGAGATTATTCCCCTTCCTTTAAGAACAGTTCCTGGAAGATGCACATATCAATTCCACAGTCATCCCATTGTCCTGAGCTTAGAGGTAGCCACAGTCAGCTGCAAGACAGGCTGGGAAATGGAATCTTTACTCTAGGTGGTTATATGGACAGCTAGAGATCAGGTATTCCATTACTAGGGAAGACAGAATGGATATTGGAGAACTCTTGGGTTTGCCACAGAGATTGGAAGAATGGCATTCTAGAATGAAAAAGATAACTAAAAATAACTGTTGCTTCAAATTCTTTTTGGAAATAGTATAATAACAAAAGGGCAGAGATCAGACAATCTCTTTTGATTTTAATCCACAGTCAACTACAAACCCTCTTCCGATGTTTAATGGGCATGGAGTCAGATTTCTGCCCGGATCGCCCACATCACTCCTCCTGTGACGTTCTGAAGCAGTGTTTCCACAAAGTGTGGTCTGACATGGGACCATGTGGCTCAGGTGCTCAGCAGCCCCAGGCTGTGCTTGTCACTAGGGTTGGTGTCACCCAGTGGGGTAGCTCATAGTATTACCCCCCGCAACTCCCTCACAGGGCCCAGCGCAGCAGCGGCCCCTCCCCTCCCAACCCTGCCCCCTCCATGGCTTCCCGCAGCTCCTCCCCTCTCCCACTGGCCAAAGTGGGGACCCTCATCTCTGCCCAGTTGTGGTTGCTGCGGTGGGCTGCGTGCACCCTGACTGGTGGGCGAAGAGGGGTGATGGGTGGGGGAGTGGGGTGAGAGGGTGTGAGGGTGGGGACGAGTTACTGCAGTGGGTGACACCAACCCTACTGACTGGTGGGTGACTTGGGGGGAGTGGGGAGGACAAGTTACTGCACTGGGTGATGGGTGGCACCAACACTAGTGATGCCACTGCCTTGGTGGCCCCTCCCCTGGTGGTGCTGACTCGTCTGCCACTGCAATCCCAGACCCTGGGGTCATTTTGGTGTCACCCCCTCTGACAGTGTTGGGTGGCACCCCCTGAGTGATGCCACTGGCCCCAGGATAAGGCTGTTGTCCCAGTTCAGTTATTAATAGCATCCCTTTTGCTCTCTGAAGTGTTCTGGTTTGAACAACAACCCACCTGCATCAGATGTACCTAGGGGGCTTGCTAAAAATGCAGATTTCTGGGTTTTACCTCAGATATACCGAATCAACATCTCCCGGTGTAGGATCTGGAATGTTGCCTTTTCCATTGCATTCAATTTCCATTTTGCATTGGAATGTTGCAAACTGTTATGGATTGAATTGTGTCCCCCCAAAATGTATGTCAACTTGACTAGGCCATGATTCCCAGTATTGTGTGATTGTCCACAATTTGGCATCTGATGTGATTTTCCTATGTGTTGTAAATCTTACCTCTATGATGTTAATGAGGCAGGATTAGAGGCAGTTATGTTAATGAGGCAGGACTTAATCTACAAGATTATGTGGTATCTTGAGTCAATCTGTTTTGAGATATAAAAGAGAGAAATGAGCAGAGATACTGGGGAACTTCTTATCACCAAGAAAGCAGAGCCCGCAGCAGAGCACATCCTTTGGACCTGGGGTCCCTATGCTGAGAAGCTTCTAGAACAGGGGAATATTGATGACAAGGACCTTCCCCAGAGCTGACAGAGAGAGAAAGCATTCCCCTGGAGCTGGCACCCTGAATTCAGACTTCTAACCTCCTAACCTATGAGAGAATAAATTTCTGTTTGTTAAAGACATCAAGCTGTGGTATTTCTGTTATAACAGCAGGAGATAACTAAGACACAAACCAACATGCAGTAAAGTTTGAGAACCACGGTTCTAATTCTGTGTCTGCATAGGTAATATGCATATTTTGCAGATGAAGAAAACTGAAGTCTAGAGGTTAGGTGACAGAACAGGGACTAGAACTGAAGTCTCCTACCTTTCACTGTAGTGTTCGCTCCTGAAAGCTATGTAGAGATTTAGGTCTGAACCCTGGATTGCCGTGATTCAGAGCCTTCAAGTGGGGATAATGATGCCCATCCCACAGCTACTTCATAGGTTGTTGTGAAGATCAAACTGCGTAACAGCTGCAAAAGTGCTTTGACAACTTAAAAGGGCTATTTGAACGACAGCTCGTTTTCCATGATTATCATTTGGATGTTTTTGAGTGAGGCTGTATTTTTGGTATACATAGATTTTTCTTTAAGGGTGTGATTTATGGCAAGAAAATAATTTAGTCATTCTAGGGAGTGTGTAGTGGTGCTGCATTTTGGTTTAATATGCATTTCCCTGATGAGTAGTAAGTTAAACATCTAGGTGAAGATAGAAGCCTATTACTGGGCTAGGTTAAATGACAGGCTGAGAGGTCACTGAGACTCGGGTAGATTAGGCCGCCAGACACCTGGCCTTCCCTGGCCTCATTAATGGGCTGGACATTCCTTCTAATTATCCACCATTTAACACCACCCAGATGCTTAGTGGGACTCCATCTTAACAAACAAGCACACATCTCATAAAGCTCCAAGCAGAACTATTCTTTTGTAAACTTGGTTTTGAGCTCGATGTGTAGACCAGAAACCTACTGTGTTTCCCTGACAAGCAGTGTACTCGCTAACATCTCCTATTTTATTTTATGGGGTTTTTTTTGGCTATGAAATGAACATAATTATTATTAATTGGCTATTTAGTCACTGAACATAATAGTGACACATATGAGACAGCTTTAGCAGCAGAAGCCAAGGAATTTGGGTCTACTGTATTTTTATGCTAATAAAGCACACCTTCTGTGTTTGTTTGCCAACCAAGTCTTCCCCCCATCCCCCGAGGTATTTTTGTAAGTGAGCTATGCTAATTTTTCTTTTTCTTTTTTACAGCAACAAGTAAAAAAAATTGGCATAGCAGTGCTTATGAAAATATCTCGTGGGGGCAGGGTGTGGTTGGCACACAAATGTAGAAGGCACACATTATTTGTGTGAAAATATAGTAATGCAAATTTCCACCACCCATCTGTCAGTTTGTCATACTGTGCTGGCTTAAGTGTAGCTGTGATGCTGGAAGCTATGCCATTGGTATTTCAGATATCAGCAATGTCAGCCATGGGGACAGGTTTCAGCAGAGCTTCCAGACTAAGACAGACTAGGAAGAAAGGCCTGGTGATCTACTTCTGAAGATCAGCAAATGAAAACCTTATGGATTACAACAGAATATTGCCAGATAGAATGCTGGAAGATGAGCCCCCTAAGTAGGAAGGCACTTAAAATACATAGTGGCCACAACAGTGGGCTGGAGCATACCAATGATTGTGAAGATAGTGTTACCGCAATAATGCAGATTGGAGCTGCTTGCCGCAATATCCAATTCTGAGACAGGGGTGAGGTGAGCAGCAAGATATTTATTATATATCAATACGTAGGAGACGGAGGGGAATAGATTCCTCCAAAAAACCTGTCTCCTCCACTGGAGATCGGCTGAAGGCTTTTATAGGGACAGGATTATGGATCTTAGAAGTTTGTGGTAGTTTCCCCTTGAGGTGATGATGTCTTAGATGAGTTAACCTTCTACTGGTATTCTTAGAGGTTATCTGGTGACATCCTTGGGGATTATCTGGCCACATCCTTGGGGATTATCTGGCCACATCCTTCTTTTTCTTGTCACAAGATGGATGCTTTGTTTGGTTTTTCATTCTTAGATCATTATCACTTGTTTTCCACCCTTCAGGGAGGAACATCCGTTAATCTTAAACCTTTTGTAGAGGCTGAAACCGGAGGGAAAAACAAAATCACGAAACAATGTGGCGGTCAGCAATGGGGAGTCAAAAACAGTGAGCCGGGCCTGAGCAGCCTCTAACAATAGCACAGGACCGGGCAACGTTTTGTTATGTTGTACAGTGTCACCGTAAGTTGGAGCTGACTCGACGGCAAATAACCAAAACAGCAATAACGCAACGTTGAAAGCTACTGGAAAAAAACTTTTTTTAAAATCCAGTTTGGTGAAATGTCAGAGAAATGTTTGGTTGGCAGGCTGAAAATTCCAGTAGCAGATAACTTGTATCGGACAGCAAAGTCCTTCCTACTGCAGCATCCTGGACAAGTCTTTAGGGTTACATCATCCAGACTTATTTTTATTAGGATAAGTCTCTTTACACTGGACTTCAGTAATTTCAGAACTTATGATAATTCAGACACCAATTGAGTTGCAGTTGACTTTTAGCACTTTTGATGATATAAGATTTGACAAGCAAATATCTGAGCTATAAGACAGCCAGTCTAATTCCAAGCCCTTTATAATCAACTTTTAAAATACCAAAAGTGAAATGTTAGTGGATTAAAGTGGTTGAGGGCAGCCTTGATGGACAGACTGTGAAGCCTGGGGGCAAGAGGCCTGAGTCTGAATTCTGGATCTGCCCCTACCAGCTTCTAACTCACATACTCGCTCTGAGCCTGTTCACTTATCTATAAAATGGGGGTGACAATTACCTCAAAAGAATTGCTGAGGACTGAACTATATAAAGGTGCTTTAATAAGTATTTTAAAATATGGTCTCTGTTTCAACCCCACCACTAAGAAACCTGTTTGTCTGTGTTTTGAAAATATTTAAGGGCATTACTGATTTCTGCCATCAATAATAATAAGAGGGATTATTGTGTTGAGTTTCTGTAAAACTGGCAGGAAACAAACAGCTCTTCAGCAAAAAAGTACATCAAAGCAAATATCAAAGCCCTGCTTTGTTGTACGTCCCGAAGTGGGCAAGGGAATGTGCTCATTTTCTATCCCTGCTAACAAATCACCACAAACAATGGCTTAAAACAACACAGATTTATTATGTGAAAGCTCTGGAGGTCAGAAGTTGGAACTGGGTCTCACAGGGCTGAAATCAAGGTATCTGCAGGGCTGTGTTCCTTTCTGGAGGTTCTCTTTCTGAACAATCCATTTCCTTGCCTTTTCCAGCTTCCAGACCTCGCTGCATTCCTTGGCTTGCGGCTCCAAAGCCAGCAACAGCACACCTCTGACTCAGCTTCTGTTGTCACATCTCTTTATCTGAATCTTCTTCTGCATCCCTCTTCCACTTTAAGGAATTTGTGATTATACTGGGCCCACCTGGATAATCTAGGATAATCTCCCCATTTAAGGTCAGGTGAATAGTAACCTTAATTCCATCTGCAATTTTGCTACTTAACATATTCATGGGTTCTGGGGATTAGGATGTGGACATCTTTGGGAAGCCGTTATTCTGCCTACCTTTGTGAGGCTGTTTGGGTTTCTACTAGTGAAAGCAGAAACGCCGCGTGACTTTGCAGTGGTCATCTGCAGTGATCAGCCAGGAACAAGTGTTTCTGTCCTTCACTTTGAGGCTCTGGTTAAACCTTTAATTCCTTGCTCTGGAGATATTTCCAGTGATTCTCCTATTGTTATGGTGACATCTTGAATTCCTGAAACTTGGATTGAGATTAATATAGAACCAGTTTAAGAAACAATGGTGTTTGGTAATCCATGCTACGTTGCAAATAATGCACCTTTAATGTGGTTTTATAATAGGAGTTTGTGATGGAATCAGCTGTTCTTGGAGCCATTAAAGGAATGACGACATTCAGGAAGTCCCTCCTCCCGCCAAAGTGCCCTTAGAAATTCCACTTCTTTTCCTTCTTTTGTTTGTAGATACACTTAAGATTCATGCACATTTCCTGTGTCACTAAAAACCCTTCCCAAGCGTCATTTATAATGACTGCATAGTATGACTTCATATGGGTGTGTCATAATTTACCTAAACATTCCCCCTTCTGTTGGTAAAATTCTTCAGGTAAAATTACGTATTCTTCTTGACCAAGGCTTTTTGGTAACCACACATGGAAATAGAATGTCTTTGGTAGATTATGCTGAATTATCTAATGTGTAGTGTTAAATGAAATAAAAATGGAGTGATGTGGTTGACAAAATGGCATAAGCGGTCAAGTGGACAACACCCCTAAGACTTGTCTTTACCAAATCTTAAGCCTAGCTTTCCTGTAAATCACGCCACTCTCATTAACCAATGATATCCTGACAGCGTTTCAATAGTAAATTGTATAAGCCAATCAGAAATAAGATTCTTTGCTTCCTTGTTTTGTCAATATAAGTCAGTCACTGCTGATGCTCACTGCTGATACACATGTGGTTTGGGGCTACCCAATTCATGAATCTTCTTCCTGAATAAACCTCATCGAATACTAAATTAATAATAGATTAATTTTATTATTGAATCAGTTTCTTTTGACAGTTTTAACATCAGAAGTGGGATTTTGAAGGAGACCCTGGCAACTCCAAGGACTCTGTGGAAACAGGCATTAGTACCTGCAAAGCCATTTGGGCTTCCTGTCTCTGCACCGTTCATGGAGGTTGTCAGGTAATTTTCCCCTCAGATCTGAGTTCTGTAAAGTGTGCAGAAGATAGGGTTATGAAAATGGAATATTTTCCTGCTTCTGGATGGTGTTATCAATTTAGATTATTATATTCCTTATAAATAAGTGTTTATATAAATTAAATAGTCCTCATATTTCCAGGAATTAATGAAAGTGAATTCATTCTGACAAAGGTTTTTATATTTTGTACTATCTCAACCTAAAGGCAGTTTCCAAAATCTTTTAAGTAATTTAGGCTAGATTGAGTATGGGATGTGCTATGTTAAGGAAAAAGGAGTAATTTTGTCTTACGAAAGAGAGACTGGTTGTTCCAGAATGAGAAAAAGGACAGCATAAGACAAAAGCTAGATAGGGGGAAAATGGCTAGCCAAGATCTGATGGGTTCATTTACAAAATTTCTAAAGAGCTTTGGTAATTACTGGGTTGCTCTTAGTAAAGGGTGATAAAAGGTTGATAAAGAAGGAAGGCTAAGCCGATTACCAACAGAATAGTAAAGAGAGAGTCAAAGGTCCCCTCCCAACAGTGGAGTGGAGCTCTTTAAAGATATTAAAAAAATAGGATAAATAAGGTGGACATTGATGGGGTTAGGACAGGAGAAATTCTGTCTTAATACAGTTATCATAAATTGGGCGGATCTCCAACATTAACCCACAGTTGTCGAGTTGATTCTGACTCTTAGCGACCCTATAGGACAGAGTAGAACAGCCCCATAGGATTTCCAAGGCTGTAAATCTTTACAGAAACAGACTGCCACATCTTTCTCCCACAGAGCAGCTGGTGGATTTGAACCAATGACCTTTTGGTTAGCAGCCGAGTGCTTTAACCACTGCACCACCAGGTCTCCTGTTCCCCAACATTAAATTTCTCAATTGTAGAGAAATTTTAAAAAACCAAAAGGTAAAAATCACAATGAAACATATGTGAAATTGCCTTGGGAAATATTTCCACTCCTAGCCATAGATTTAAGGTTATATCCATATCAATGAAATGTTCCCATGGAATAGAGACATTTTTGACTCCAAAACCAGCCGATAAAATCTTAAAAGGGCGAAGGTTAGATTGGAAAAAATATGAGAAATGGTATTGTAGGGTAGGGTAAACAACATCACAAAGTTTAGTAAAGCAAAAATAAAGTTTTATTCAGCATATTTTCAAAAAGGTGAAAGTGGGAAACGGACAACCATGCTGCTAGAGCCGTGTCTGTCCAAGTCCAAACAATATTACAGAATAGGCAAGAATGGGAAAACGGACAATCATGCTACTAGAGCTATATCTGCCCAGAGTCCAAGGAACATTACAGAGCCATCAGTAAATATTAACATTACAAAATGGGCAAAACCATCGAAAGCTTTGTGTTTTCACAGATTGGCTAGAAACTGTGATCCTACATTTTGAATAGTCTTTCTTGACAAACATTAGTACAGGTTTCGGTAATGACACTCAAGCACTTATTTGTGCTTATGAGGAGCCTGTACATAAATCAAGAGGCAGTCGTTCAAACAGAGCAAGGGGATACTGCCTGGTTTAAAGTCAGGAAAGGTGTGTGTCTGGGTTATATCCTTTCACCATACTTATTCAATCTGTATGTTGAACAAATAATCCGAGAAGCTGGACTCTGAAGAAGAACAGGGCATCAGGATTGGAGGAAGACTCATTAATAACCTGCAACATGCAGATGACACAACCTTGCTTGCTGAAAGTGAAGAGGACTTGAAGTAATTACTGATGAAGATCAAAGACCACAGCCTTCAGTGTGGATTACACCTCAATATAAAGAAAACAAAAATTCTCAGAATTGGACCAATAAGCAACATCATAATAAATGGAGAAAAGATTAATATTGTCAAGGACTTCATTTTACTTGGACCCAAAATCAACACCCATGAAAGCAGCAGTAAAGAAATCAAAAGACGCATTGCATTGGGCAAATTTGCTGCAAAGACCCTCTTTAAAGTGTTAAAGAACAAAGATGTCACCTTGAAGACTAAGGTGTGCCTGACCTAAGCCATGGTGTTTTCCATTGCCTCATATGCATGTGAAAGCTGGACGATGAATAAGAAAGACTGAAGAATTGATGCCTTTGAATTGTGATGTTGGTGAAGAATACTGAATATACCAGGGACTGTCAAAAGAACGAACAAATCTGTCTTGGAAGAAGTACAAACAGAATTCTCCTTAGAAGCAAGGATGGCAAGACTATGTCTCACATACTTCGGACATGTTATCAGGAGGGATCAGTCCCTGGAGAAGGACATCATGCTCGGTAAAGTAGAGGGCCAGTGAAAAAGACGAAGACCCTCAACAAGATGGAATGACACAGTGACTGCAACAATGGGCTCAAGCATACCAACGATTGTGAGGATGGCGCAGGACCGGGCAGTATTTCATTCTGTGGTACACAGGGTTGCTATGAGTCGGAACTGACTTGACAGCACCTAACAAAAACAACATTTGGATTTGCTAGTAAACGTGTTCATTTTTCCCACTTTAAAAAGTCATACTATAAGAGATACATGATAAAGACGGAAAGCTTTAAAAAAGGGAATTTTATGAAAAGAAATTTTATATGATATGATCAAAGTTTTTATCTGTTGTGGCTAAAGTTTAATTAATGGGCTAATTTAGGAGATTTTAAAAGAGCTTTAGTATCAAAGAGTATATAAAAAAATTGGTTTTCTCTCTGTTAAAGTGACAAGATTTTTTAAAATTACTGGACTGAAGGTGGTAAAGAGTTAGCTTCTGTGTACTTTGCCTAAGAGATAAAGGTTCTGTGTCTCATTAAAGTAAGTTGAGTGTGTCTTGGTCTTGAAAACAAAGCCTCATGACTTTCAAAAAAGCTAAGGTTTTTACTCTTAAAATCTTTTGTTATCACTTTGGTTAAGTATTTATCCAAGTCTTGTTTTTCAGTGACTTATGATAAACTCCTGACAACTCTGAAATCTCATGAAAATCCACAAAAGATTTGCTCCCACTTTGTAGGAGAAAAGTGCTAGAAATCATAAGGTTCATTTGATGTGTTACAAGTTGCATGAAACGTTGTCAAATCATGTGAAGTGCCTTTATGTTAAAAATTTTGTATGCTTGTTAGTGTCTCCTGTGATTTTACCTGATATTAGACAACAGCATTTTCAAATTACTATTTTGGTTGCAGGTTTAGGTGGGAATTCACATAGTTTACCTCTGGAGTTTTATTACTATTCAGATGTTGCAGTGAAGTGAATTACTTAATATGATCCTTCTAGCCATAGTTCTTGTAACTTCCATTAGAAGACTATGCAAATGAGGTGCTTGTGGCCCACCAAGGGGATTTGCTACCTTGCTAATAATGTAAATAAGGTGCATGGCACCCTTGTGGGGGTGGGACCATGCAAATATGGTGTATGGAACCCTAATGATTAGTCAGTTTTGCCATCTCACTAGGCTTGAAAGAGAGCCAATCCCAGAGCAGAAGGGGACCTGACTATTATCAAGAAGGCAGACTGTGTCCTTTGGACCCACAATCCCTGCACTGAGACCCTCCTAGACCCGGGAGACACAGAGACAGAGAGCTGTAACACTGAAGATGGCGAGACAGTGAGAAGTATTGGCAGAGAAACATCGGCAGCAGAAGCAGCAGAACAGCAGGAGGCTGGCAGGAGATGGCACGGTGAGCTTCCTGGCCCACGGAGCAAGAAAGCTGAGTGAATTTGGGCAGGAGGCTTCCTGATGGAGTGGGGTGCCCCCAGGCACTTGGTGGCAAAGATAGGCTCATGGACCCACAGAGTGAGAGAGCTGAGTTCCTTTGGGCCAAGGCTTACTGGTGGAATGGGTGCCTCTGGGCACTTACTGACAGAGCTAAAAGGGCTTTGTAACACTTGCCCTAGCAGGGCAGAATCCAAGGAGCCAGAGAGAGGTGTGCCTCCCTCCACGAGACATTTTTGTAAGTGCCACTATGCCAATTTTTTTTTCACATGTTGCTGTAAGAAAAATTAACATAGCATACTTAAGAAAATATCTCGCAGTGGAGAGAGCTCCGCTGGCAAACAAACATAGAAGGTGTGTGTGATGGTTAAGGTTGCGTGTCAACTTGGCTGGGCCATGACTCTCAGTGGTTTGGTAGTCATGATGTACTTTGGCAGTTGTATAATAATGTAATCATATCCATGATGAGATCTGATCACCTCAACAGTGGGATCTGCTGTGAGTAGCCAATCAGTTGAAAGGAATTTTCCTTGAGGGTGTGGCCTGCATCCAATACAGATAGATTTTCTGGCAAGGCTTGTAGGCTTTTCCTTACTCTGGTCCTGCAGCTGGTTCCTGTTCATCTGACCTCCAGTTCTTGGGGCTTGAGCTAGCAGCTTATCTGCTGTCTTGTCTGCTGATCTTGGGATTCGTTGGTCTCTGCAGCCTTTGAGCCAGAGACCTGCTGTCTGATTTGCTGATTGTGGGTTTGCTGGCCCCTGTAGCTATGTGGGAGCCATGGTGGTGAAGTGATTAAAAGCTTGGCTGCTAACCAAGAGGTCAGCAGTTCAAATCCACCAGGCACTCCTTGGAAACCCTGTGGGGCAGTTCTACTCCATCCTATAGGGTAGCTATGAGTCGGAATTGACTCAACGGCAATGGGTTTGGTTTGATTTTTGCAGCTATGTGAGTTGGGAGAAGCCTCCAACCTGACCCATGGACTTGAGACTTTCCAACCTCTACAACTGCATGAGCCATTTCCTTAATATAAATCTTTCTCTATAGATATTTATACACTTTACTGATTTTGCTTCTCTAGAGAACCCAGCCTAAGACAACAAGTGTTATTTACATAAAAATTAGATATGTCTCAGGATTATTATATATTTGACATTCTTTGAAAGTAGAGTTGATCATTATTTTTAGAGATTTTTTTAAATTACTTTATTTTGCTCTGCATTATTTGTAATGAATTCTCACCAGATTTTTTTTTTTTAAATTAATGGTAATAAATTAACCGTGACTATTTTTAAGTTTTGTTGTGTGCTGGCTCCCTGAAAGCACTTGTCCAGAATATTTCAGCCAAAAAGGGATTATAACAGAAATTTATGGAAAGGACCCTACCAAGCATTGTTGACCATCCACTGTGCAGCTCAACTAGAGGAAGCTGAAACTTGGGCCCACATCTCTCAACTCAAGCAAGCCCTTTTATCTACCTGGACTGTAATGCTGACAGGTGACCTCAAGACAAAACTTTCTCAAGGTAACTGAGAAGCAGGTGGTCTTCGGAAGTAGACAGCTTTCTCAATACCAAAGGAATAAGTAACCCAGCAGGCTTTTTTTAAAAAATTATACTTTAGGTGAAAGTTTATAGATCAAGTTAATCTCTCATACAAAATTTTATACACATATTGTCGTGTAACACTAGTTGCAATGCCTACAATGTGACAGCATACTCCCCCTTTCCATCCTGGTTTTCCCATGACCATCCAACCAGCTTCTGTCCCTTCCTGCCTTCTCATCCTGTCTCTGGACAGGAGCTGCCTCTTTGGTCTCATGTATCTCTTTGAACTAAGAGGCACACTCTTCACGAGTATTATCTTATAATTTATAATCCTGTCTAATCTTTGTCTGAAGAGTGATCTTTGGGAATGGTTTTAGTTCTGGGTTAACATGATGTCCAGGGTCCATGGCTTTGGGGGTTCCTCCAGTCCCAGACAGACCATTAAGTCTGATCTTTTTATGTCAATTTGAGTTCTGTTCCACACTTTTCTCCCACTCCATCAGAGACTTTCTGTTGCATTTCCTGTCAGGGTAGTCATTGGTGGTAGGCAGGCACCATCTAGTTCTTCTGGTATCAGGCTAATGGAGTCTTTGGTTTATGTGGCCCTTCTGTCTCTTGGGCTAATATTTCCCTTGTGTCTTTGGGGTTCTTCATTCTCCTTTGCTCCAAGTGGGTTAGGAACAATTGACGTATCTTAGATGACCGCTCACAAGCTTTTAAGACCCCAGACACCACTCACCAAAGTGGGATGCAGAACATTTTCTTAATAAACTTTGTTATGCCAATTGACCTAGATGTCCCCCACCAATAGGCTTTTTAAACTTCTTGTGATAATGAATAAGTTGACTGTATTTGTTTTCTTATACCTACTTGTATTTAAAGCCTAGACATGAAGAGACAATGCTTTTGTTAGATTAGCCCAGGCAGTAGCTTCAGCAGGAAATTTGACAGATTGTTGGATTAACCACCTTTGTCCCCATTCAGTACGTTCTAATTCAGATTCTTTAGCTTTGTTGTTGTTGTTGTTAGATGCCATTGAGTTGGTTCTGACTCATAGTTACCCTTTGTACAACAAAACAAAACACTGCCTGTTTCGGAGCCATCCTCACAATCGTTGCTATGCTTAATTCCATAGCTGTAGCCACTGTGTCAATCTATCTTGTTGAGGGTCTTCTGTCTTTTGCTGACCCTCTACCTTCCCAAGCATGATGTTTGTCTTAGTTATCTAGTGCTGCTATAACAGAAATACCACAAGTGGATGGCTTTAACACACAGAAGTTTATTATCTCACAGCTTAGGAGGCTAGAAATCCAAAATCAGGGAGCCAGCTCCTGGAAAGGCTTTCTGTCTCTGTTGGTTCTGGGGGAAGGTCCTTGTCATCAATCTTCCCCTGGTCTAGGAGCTTGTCAGCACAGGGACCCCCAGTCCAAAGGATGTACTCCATTCCCGGCACTTCTTTCTTGGTGGTATGAGACCCCTCTCCTCTCTGCTCGACTCTCTCTTTTATATCTCAAAAGAGATTGACTCAAGATATAACCAAATCCTGTATATTGAGTCCTGCCTCATAAACATAACTGTCTCTAATCCTGCCTCATTAACATCATAGAGGTTAGGATTTATAACACATAGGATAATCACATCAGATCACAAAATGGTGGACAACTACACAATATTAGGAATCATGACCTAGCCAAGTTGACACACATTTTGGGGGACAAAATTCAATCCATAACAATGATCTTCTTCAGGGACTGGTCCTTCCTGATAACAAGACCAAAGTACATGAGATGAAGTCTTGCCATTTTGCTTCTAAGGAGCGTTCTGGCTGTACTTATTCCAAAACAGGTTTGTTCATTTTTCTGGCATTCCATATTCAACATTCAATATTCTTCACTAACACCATAATTCAAAAGTGTCAATTCTTCTTCAGTCTTACTCATTGTCCAACCTTCACACGCATATGAGGTGATTGAAAATACCATGGCTAGGGTCAGGCGCATTTTAGTCCTCAAAGTAACGTGTTTGCTTTTCAACACTTTTTTAAAGAGGTCTCTTGCAGCAGATTTTCCCAATGCAATACATCATTTCATTTCTTGACTACTGCTTCCATGGGCATTGATTGTGCATCCAAGTAAAATGAAGTCCTTGACAACTTCAATCTTTTTTCCATTTATCATAATATTGCTTATTGGTCTAGTTGTGGGGATTTTTGTTTTCTTTATGTTGAAGTGTAATCCATACTGAGGCTGTAGTCTTTGATCTTCATCACCAAGTGCTTCAAGTCCTCTTCAGTTTCAGCAAGCAAAGTTGTGTCATCTGCATATCGAAAGTTGTTAATCTTATTCTGATCCTGATGCCCCATTATTCTTCATATAGCCCAGCTTCTTGGATTATTTTCTCAGTGTACAGATTAAATAAGCATGGTGAAAGGACACAACCCTGACATACACCTTTCCTGATTTTAAACCACACAGTATCCTTTTCTGTTCGAATGACTGCCTCTTGATCTATGTACAGGTTCCTCATGAGCACAATTAAGTGTTCTGGAATTCCTATTCTTTGTAGTGTTATCCATAATTTTTATGATCCACACAGTTGAATGCCTTTGCATAGTCGATAAAACACAGGTAAACATATTTCTGGTATTTTCTGCTTTCAGCCAAGATCCATCTGACATCAGCAATGATATCCCTCGTTCTGTGTTCTCTTCTGAATCCGGCTTGAATTTCTAGAAGTTCCCTGTCATGTACTGCTGCAACAAGTTTTGAATGATCTTCAGCAAAATTTTACTTTCGTGTGATAGTAATAATATTGTTTGATAATTTCCACATTCTATTGGATCACTTTTCTTTGGAATGGGCACAAATGTGGATCTCTTCCAGTTGGTAGGCCAGGTAACTGTCTTCCAAATTTTTTGGCATAGACCAGTGAGCAGTTCCATTGCTGCATTTGTTGAAACATCTCAAGTGGTATTCTGTCAATTCCTGGAGTCTTGTTTTTTTGCCAATGCCTTCAGTGCAGCTTGGACTTCTTCCTTCAGTATCATCAGTTCTTGATCATATGCTGCCTCCTGAAATGATTGAACGCTGACCAATTCTTTTTGGTACGGTGATTCTGTGTATTCCTTCCACTATTCTGTGTCATTCAGTAATACTGTGGTGCAAGCATTTCTGTCTTAAGCTCGTGATTTGGTGTTCTCTTTTTCTCTCTCCCCTTCGCTGTGGTATGATGATGTCTTACTTAGGATGTGTCTTCCCTAAAGATTTTTGTGAGGAGGACAATACTCAGCCAGCTCAGTCCTGGAGAGCAGATGTTTCTGTGTCTCCTTCTGTCTATTGCTCATGTCCAATCACTACCCTATGGTCTTACCCAACAATAAACTTTACATAACCCCTGCAGCTTAAGTAAACAGATAAAAATAATTACTTTTATTTTCTAGAACATGAAACCCCAGCACAGAGAAAACAGTGCTGTCACTGAGTGGCCCCGACTGCCAGCCCAGTTCTCATTACCATGTGTCCTAACCCAGTATGTGGGCACAGCACCATGAGTATAGAGAACAAAGACCCACACGGACAGAACGAGATGGGGTGGATGCATATTCCCCTAGCTAAAGATTCTAAGCTTGTCAACTGTGGATTGGAGTTAGAGCTCTCTCTCTCCCCCTTCCATTAAGGGCTAAGTGGATACCCTTGAGCAATTCCTTTGAGCACCTGTTTTCATGGGAATGTGGTTGGGTCTATGATCCTCCTGGTCTTGCTATGGGAAAAGGGCTTGTGGGCTCCCAGGACAATTGGCCCCTTCCATGGCCTCCAGAACCCAGAGAGCGGCCAGAGCTCTGTATACACAATGCTGACTCCAACCCATATGGAATACTCCAGCGCCCAGCCATGCAGAGAGCACTGTCACTTAACCTACTATGGAGCTCTTCACATGGGTGAAGGGACCCCATAACCCTCTTCCTGCTAGTTCTTTACCTTGCAACCAGTCCTTACCTTTGCCTCTTCAAAATCTTAGTTCCCCTAGGGAGCCATTCTCCATAGCTTTGGGAATCTGATTATGGGAATTAACTCAACCTCTTTTCTCCCCTGTATATCTGAGACATCCCTCTCCCCACACCCTCCTCCTCCCCCATAATTCCCTACTGATTCTCAATCTGTGCTGCTGCCCTGGCCTGTACCCTCTCCCTCTCCCTTAATCTCCCTCTTCCTTAATTGCACCCCTCCCCTGTACACTCACACATTATCTTCAGGGTCATCTCATTGGAATTCCAACACTCTGTGCTTTTCTAAAGAATTCATGTCAGGGTTCTTCTAATTCACTAGCTACCCTAGTGAATTTCAGCCATCGTTTGGTTCCCCAAATTAAATTTACAGTCACCTTTTCCAGAAACACAGCTGGCACAGAAAGCATCCCTGGTGCTTGAGAAGTATTTACTGTGGTTACATCTAAGCTCCTCTGTAATGACAATACTCCATTTCTGTAATTTGAAGTAATTTTAGTAAGACCCTTTAGAATATTAAATATTGACTTATTTTAATGAATGGTAAAATTCCAGCATAGGATCCATAATAACTACTGAGCTCTTATTAGCAGTACCTTGGG
This sequence comes from Trichechus manatus latirostris, assembly GCF_000243295.1. Classification (NCBI taxonomy): domain Eukaryota; kingdom Metazoa; phylum Chordata; class Mammalia; order Sirenia; family Trichechidae; genus Trichechus; species Trichechus manatus. The sequence continues at coordinate 18,762,651 of NW_004443956.1, read as the reverse complement.
TTTTGAACCATACAAATCAAAGTCTTGATAATGGCTTGTTATTATAGTCAAGCCTATCAGCAAATTGTGATTATAGACCACAGGATACAGATGTAGGATTTGTCTATCTAACATCCATCTTATTGCCAAGAAACAAACAATAACCAATGCCGTCGATTTAATTCCAACTCATAGCGACCTTATAGGGTTTCCAAGGCTGTAAATCTTTGCGGAAGCAGACTGCCATATCTTTCTCATGCAGAGCTGCTGCTGGATTCAAACCATCAACCTTTTGGTCAGGAACCAACTGCTTTAACCACTGCTCCACTAGGGCTCCTACAAACCCTGTCAATTTTTGACCCTCCCTCATTTGTGTCCCCTCTCTCTTTTCCCAAGCTCACTGAAGCAATGGCAGTAGTCTCCTTCCCAGCCCCAGCTGACGGCTTCCCTATGTGACAATCTGGGTCTTCTGAGAAGTAGGCACCAGGACCAGATTAGACACACAAGGATTTTATTAGGCAAACACCCATGAGAGAAAATGGAGTAGAAAGCTGGGCAAGGCTGGGAGAGCTGTCAGGCCACAGTGCAGGTCTGACCCCAAGTGAAGGAGAGAGGGAGGGAAAGCTGGGAGAAGTATCCTAGACCACTGTGAAGTCTAAGGAAGTGTGTTGGCAGTGATGTGCTGGGTCAGCTTGCACCAGCTCATTAGAGCACACGATTAAGTATTCAGGAATTTTGTGAGCCAGTTGGAGAACCATTGGTAACTTGAAATTGGTCGTGGTTGGGGACCCGGTGCCTTGAAGGTGCATTAGTTTCCTGAGGATGTCATAACAAACTGGGTGGCTTAGAACAACAGAAATCGATTCTGTCACAGTTCTGGAGTGTAAGGCAGTGTTCTCTCTGAAGCCTCTAGGGTAAGATCCTTCCTTGTCTCAGCTCCTGGTAGCCCCAAGCATTCCTTGGTGTGTAGGTGTATCTTCACATGGCCATCTTCCCTCTGCCTGTGTCTCTGTCTGTTCTCCTTTTTTACAAGGACACCACACGGATGGCGTTAAGACGCACCCTACTCCAGCATGACCTCATGTTAATTTAACTGATAATATCTGCAAAGATCCTATTTCCAAACAAGGCCACATTCACATGTTCCAGGGGTTAGGACTCCAACATATCTTTTTGGAGGACACAAATAACACCTGGTTTCTATTATTTGGTGGGAGGATCATCCCCTAGGATGTTAACAAGCTCAGCTTTGGGACTGCCTTTCTTACTGTCATCCCTGGCCTGCAGAGGAGAGTCATCGAACTTCTTAGTGATCCTGGTGCCCTCTCACCAGTGCATGCTGATGGCCTTAGTGAAGGGTGTGTCCCTTGGGCCCTCTTGTGAACAGCATTCTCTGGAAGGTCTTCTAATGTATACAGGTAGTCCCTGACTTAAGATGGGATTCTGTTGCGATGACTGTCAGTAAGTTGGTTTTGCCATTAGTAAAATACCTCTTTTGTTTCTTTTCTTTTTTTTAGTTTTCTTAGCCTGCTATATAGTAGTGTTTTGGACAGTAAATAATAACATTGAACATTTGTGAATGAACATCTGAGAATGATAACATCAGCAAATTATGTGCTGCAACATTGTATTAGTACATATTACTAACAGTAAGAGGTACCAAAAAAAACCCAGACTGTCATAAGTGCGTTCATCATAATTTGAATACATCGTAAGTTGGGGACTACCTGTATAAAGTATTCATCCTACCCTCTTTATTCCTTTCTCACTGTTAGGGCAAGTCAGGCATTTCCACTTTGTTGAAAGCTGGCCATTGTTTTTGCCAAGCTGCTGAGTACCACTGGACAGTAAGTTGATCTGCCTTGTATGATCCTTGCTAGGGTGTTAAATCCTGTGCCCAAAAAGTTTCCGCAAGTCAATGAATTCTTGCTTATTCAGCTTTACATTCTGTCCCCCTTGGCCAAGCTCCCTCAAAACTCAACCCCAAGGGCCCTCCCTTGCCTCATGCTGGTACCTGCTAGGTCTTCCTTGCAACTCCTTCAGTTTATACTCATTTTCCTCCCTTCTCAGGCCCAGGACACCCCCAGCTGTGTTATGATGGCATTTAACCCTATTTATTGGCCTGGCATCCAGGAGAGAGGTGGCTGTAGCTTCGAGGGGGTGCCTGTTGCCTTGTGGGGGAGAGGATTCTGAAACATCTCCCAGATCAATCCAGCTCTGCTGAGGGAAGAGTGGGCCACCACTGCAGCCAGAGGGTCCCGTCCAGCTCTGTTGAGGGAAGAGTGGGCCACCACTGCAGCCAGAGGGTCCTGTCCAGCTCTGTTGAGGGAAGAGTGGGCCATCACTGCAGCCAGAGGGTCCCGTCCAGCTCTGCTGAGGGAAGAGTGGGTCACCACTGCAGCCAGAGGGTCCTGTCCAGCTCTGTTGAGGGAAGAGTGGGCCACCACTGCAGCCAGAGGGCCCAGGCAGAGTTGCAGAGTCAACATCACCAGGACATCCATCCAGAGATCCTCGTTCTATGTTTCAGAATCCCAGGTTGTCCTCACCAGGACTCCGACCTTTGCACCACAGACCTACCTTGCTGGAATATTCAGATGCGTCTGAAATTCTGGAGCTCTGACAATTAAGCCTTTGGGTCGACTGCGTCTGCCCTCCATCACAGGAGTTAAGGGCCTCTTTGTAAGCACCGGAGGCTGGCTTTTCACTCACTCATTAACTACTTGTTAGCAGCGCCAGCCTCTCATTACCCTTTTGCAGGCCTCAGTACAACTTGGCAGTAACCTGCTAACGCTGCTCTCTTTCTAGATACGTTTCTCCAACACATGTCCAAAGCCTGCGCCATTACCCCTCCACAGGGACATTTCTTAGTTCACTGCCAGTGAAATCTTTAGCAACTGAGCCTGTACATTGTGCCAGAAACTGTCCATGCTCCAGCTACCAACTCAGATGGTGTCCGCTTCACCCACTAAGGGGTGGGGTGGGGGTGAGGGGGTTGGTGAGCAGGGCCCCGATCCCATCTTGTTTTCTCAGACCACTTTGTCCGTCTGGGTCCTCCAAGAAGTACTGCATATGTCAAGATGGATTAAATGTGTTAGGATTTTATTAGGGGAGCACCCATGAGAGAAAATGGGTCGGGACCCAGGAGGCTAGGAGAGACTTCAGTCCACAATGCAAGTGTGGCCCTGGGGGAAGGAGAGAAAGAAGAAGACTGGTGGGTTTGCCAAGACCATCAGGAAGCCCTCACGCCAAAGCCAGCCCTCAGAGGAGTCCCGTGTCTCCCAGAAACACACCTGCCTTCGAGTCTGTGTTATGCTCTGCCACTGGCTGGGAGCATCTGCGGGAAAACCTGAGTGCAGACAGAGCGGTGGATTTCACAGCCCCATGAGGGGATCCCTGTAGGTAGAGGTGTGAGAGGACAGTTTCATAGCTGCCATATTCACTCTTCAAAACAAAATCCCAATCCCTTGCCTGAGTGTTCACAGCCTTCCCTGGTGTGACCCCAACTTGTCTTCCTAGTCCTGTATCTTGTGCTTCAACGTCACTGCTATGTTTCTACCCGGAAGAGCGGCCTTCTGTGTGCTGATCCACACTGTTCACCTCCCCTTGGCCCGCACACTTCCCAAAGCCCTCTGCACCCTCACAGACTCAGATTCCCAAGTTCCAACTTTAGGCCTTAATTGAAGTAACTTTGGTTAAAAGGAACTGATGCTCACCCAAGATAAGTAGGGAGAATCTGTTACGGGGAAATGGTTAACACTCTTTGCAAGCAATACAACCAGGCCTTGGCTGGGCTGGAACTATGACCTGGAAAGCCATCAGAAATCAAAGCAGCTTCCTCAGTCTGTCTCTCCATCTGTGTATCTATGGCTCTGTCTGTCTGTCTCTCTTTCTCTGTCTGTCTGTCTTGCTCTCTATTGAGAGAGAGACATCATGATAAACAATAAAAAAATTGGTGTTGTCAACGATTTCATTCCACTTGGACCAACAATCAATGTCCACGGAATCAGCAGTCAAGAAATCAAACGACGTATTACGTTGGACAAATCTTCTGCAAAAGACCTCTTTAAAGTTTTCAAAAGTAAAGATGTCACTTTGATGACTAAGTTACCCATGACTCAAGTCATGGTCTTTTCAATCTCCTCATATGCATATGAAAGATGGACAGTGAAAAAGGATGACAGGAGAAGAACTGGTGCGTTCGAACTGTGGTGTTGGCAAAGAATATTGAGTATACTGTGAACTGCCAGAAGAAGGAACAAATCAGTCTTAGAAGAAATACAACCAGGATGCTCCTTAGAACAGAGAATGGTGAGGCATCATCTTGCTTACTTTGGACACAGCATCAGGAAAGACCAATTGCTAGAAAAGAACATCATGTTTGATAATGTAGAGGGTCAGCAAAAATGAGGGAAACCCTCCATGAGATAGGCTGCCAGAATAGCCACAACAATAGACTCAAACATACCAACGATCGTGAAGATGGCGCAGGGCTGAGCAATGTTTCTTTCTGTTATACGTAAGGTCTCCAGGAGTTGGAGCTGACTTGATGGCAACTAACTACGACTAAGACCCTCTGAGCTCTGGTTCTGATTCTACCCTTTCTGGTTAGTTTCCACACCTGGAAACAATATTAAATTCTGAAATCCTTTCTGTAGTCCCCACATGTCCCCACCTCCCCAGCGGAGTTTCAGTGAGAAGATTAAATTAATCTAGTTTGTTTTGTAGTTTGTAAATATTGACTGGTTCTTCTATTTTAGGAATGCTAAAACAAGAAGGGGAAAAAAAAGAAACTTTTTGACTTAAAAAAAAAAAAAGCCACAAGCACATATAAGGGGTCCCTCTGCCAGCGCCATAAGTTTAATTGAGGCAGAAAACCAGAAAGGTGGCGTCTCTTACCGAAGTGAGACAGACGAATGCGTATTTTATTAATCACTAACATTTATTTTTTCAGTAGGTGGTACATGCATATGGTAGAAAATGGGAAATGTACACAGGAAAATACAGTGAGCTGAAGTGTCTGTCCTTGCCTCCCAGCCAGCCAGCTCCCCTCCACTGGGGTGACTTCTAGAGGTAGCATGAGGTCTTTTCAAACATCTTTCTTTCTCATTTTGTCACCCGATTTCTGCTCTTTGGTGAACAGAACATCTAAAATGTGGTGTGGCCCGATAGCTTTCATCTGACTGCTTAATTAATTGCCTTTACTAATTACACCAAGATCAAGCGGATAAAAATAGCCTCTGGGGTCAGCAGGGAGAGCTTGGCCCACTGATTGGGGTTTTGGAAGTCAGCAGCAGATTAGGCTCTAATAGACTCCTAGTGGCAGCCTGAAATTATGGCTTTAATTAAATAAACTAACCTTAACTTTTAGAGCTGTGTAAATATTTTGCCACTAGATTTTAGATTATATACATACAGAGAAGCAGAGAGAAAATAGGAAGACACTTCCTGGAAGAGATTAAAAATTGTTTTCCTAAGCACCCTGCCCCAAGCAAATGAAAAGTTTCTCTCTCTTTCTCTGTTGTCTTTTAAAAGAAAACTTCTGATTGAGGGCCTACAGCTTGCTTCCGAGTATTTGCTAATGCCTTCTCTTTATTTGGGAGCCCTTTGTGGTGCAGATGAGCCCTGGTGGTATAGTGGTTAAGTGTGAGGCTGCTACTTGAAGGGTCGGTGGTTTGAACCCACCAGCTGCTCCACGAGAAAAAGATGTGGTAGTCTGCTTTCATAAAGATTACAGCCTTGGAAATCCCGTGGGGCCATTCAACCCTGACCTATGATCACTATGAGTAGGAATTGACTCAACGGCAATGGGTTTGGTTTGGTGTAGTGCAAATGGCTAATGTGGTTGGCTACTAACTGAAAGGTTGGTGGTTCAAGTCCATCCAAAGGTGCCTCAGAAGAGAGGCCTGGCAATCTACTCCCAAGAATCAGCCATTGAAAACCCAGTTCTACTCTGACACACATGGGGTTGCCATGAGTCGGAATCAACTCCATGGCAACTGGTTGATCTCCTCGTTTTGGAATAGTCTCCTGGTCACAAATCCATGTCTTTAAAACCTGGTTCAAGGCTCACCATCTGCAGGAAGGCTTCCAGGATTAATCCCATATCATTCAGATGAATTCTTTATCCTTTCTCTCAGCCCTTCTGCAGTCAGTCTGGGATATATTATTTTGCACTTACAGATAAATTCCATTGTAACTTATTTTTAGGTTCCCTCATATGTGTATATTTCATCGTTCCAAATAGGTCGTGTGCTGTCTTAGGTCTGAAATTATGTTTTCTGTTTCTTTCCTGTTTTCCCATACTGAGCACATTATGTTGTTGTTGTTAGGTGCCATCCTGTTGGTTCTGACTCATAGCGACCGTGTGTACAAAAGAACAAACACTGCCCGGTCCTGCGCTGTCCTCACAATCATTGTTGCTATGTTTGAGCCCATTGTTGAAGCCACTGCGTCAATCTTTCTCCTTGAGGATCTTTCTCTTTTTTTGCTGACTGTCTGCTAGGAAGAAGGACCTGGGATCTACTTCTGAAAAAACTAGCCAGTAAAAACCTTATAAATAGCAGCGGAGCTCATTATGTTACCTGTCAAATACGCACTTTCCCTAGTAACTTAGTATCTAGGTAAGTGATGTGACCTTCCATGCAGTCTCCCAAGCTAGAAACCCTGAGTTATCTCTAGCTAGCCCTTCTTCTTTTTCCCCACATCCAGTCAACAAGTCCTAGAAGTCAAAAATATTTCTCAACTCCAACCTTTCTCCCCATTCCTGCCAGGAAACTCTAAGGAGGAAAAGGCAGAATTCCAACACTTGGCACTGTGCTTGGCTTATAATTACCACTGAGAAAAGCTTTTCAAATGGATGACTTGCTCTATTATGTCTAGTATAGTATCCTGCCCTGCAAAGAGTCACAATAAAAACTTGCTAACCAGTATTTAGAGCAAGGGCCTGCTGATGTATTTTCCTTAAACACTTTTCATATTCTGATGAGGCATCTGGGTAGCTCTTCTCAACCCACAATGGATTTCCAGGCCTTTTGACCACTGTGTTCAGAACTGTATCCCAAAGACATTCATGGAAGGCATTCCAGAAGCCTAGCTCCCCTTCCCATGGGCTTTCAAGAATTCAAAAATCCCAGCAGTCCTAATGGTTGTCTCCAGGTGAACAGCTGGATGGGTGTGTGGGTGGCCCTCAGGATGTGAGAGACCAAGAACAGAAACCCTCAGGCCCCAGTCACTTGACCTCTTCCATGCTGAGGAGGAGGGAATGTCATACCTATTTTGAGCTGGTCATTCCTCAGGTGTTCTGCACGCGATGTGAGGTGGGTGTGGGAGAAGGAGAAAGAGCTGCTATGCCAGCCACTCCCATCCAAAGGGACAGTTGGGAAGTTCTGAATTATGAGTCTGGATTATTCACAAATTGAGTGCTGTACTTTGGATATTGTTAGTGTAGGAATATGTAGGCAAATTGTTTATTTTGGTGTTTGTATGAGTTTTGCACACATTTTTTCAAATAGTTTTAGTTTCAACAGTTGGATTCAATAAATAGTTACTGAGCACTTGCTATTGACTATGGAGCGCAATTCTACTCTGAAACACATAGAGTTTATTCAATGGCAGCTGGTTTGGCTTTTGGTTTCCTGTACGGCGACTGTGAGAGGTGTTAAGGAAACAAATAGAATAAGGTAATGCTCTGCCTTCCTTAGCAGGGAGAAGGAACAATCTATTTGGCCCACAAAGATTAACTCTTTCCTTCCTTATCAAGATTTATCAAAGCGTGTTGAATAAATGACTATATTTCAAATAATAATATGACCATACTGAAAGAAAACAAAAACAGCCAAACACCCATCACAACATAAGAAACTAACTCAAGTAACTTTGAACGTAGTACCTTGAGTACGTATACACTTTTAGCCTAAAGACAAGAAAACTGCAAGCAAATCTTGTATTCTGCTTGTAGGTTTGCTTTTCACAGGGGTGCGTGTGCAGCAATTCCTCAGCTATGTTCTGTGTATTGTAGGACTGAGCAAATGAGTCAATGTTATCCATGTCGTTGGAAGCCAGGGTTCTCACTCAGCCCTATTTTTTCTTTTCTGTTTGCACAGCACTTACAATCTTCTAGCACATTATGTAATTTTCTTATTTATTATGTTCATTATTTGGTGCCTTCCCCCGCTCGCCCCCCACCCCGGAATATAGCTCCTCAAGGGCAGGGAACTTTGCCTATTTTGTTCACTATTTGTTCCCTTATGAATTCCAGATGAGAGAATGGTGTCCGACACACAGTAAGTATATTTATTTCTGAATCTAACAAAATAATGAAAGACAGTGGTGGAAATGTAGATCATGGAGAGTATTGTATAGCAAGATTTAAAATATTTGGATTTCAGCCTATAAACAATGAGACATTGATTTAGTTTCCTAGTGCTGCTGTAACAAATACCACAAGTGGGTGGCTTGCTTTACAGAACCGAAATTTATTTCCTCACAGTTCATGAGGTTAGAGATCTGAATTAAGGGCACCAGCTCTGGCCGGGAGGCTCTCTCTGTCCACTCTGGGGGAAGATCCTTGTCTCTTCCAGCTTCTGTTTCCCCAGCATTCTTCGGTTCCTTGGCGATCTTTACGTGCCACCTATCTTGCTCCCTTTAGTCCCCTTCACTAGTCTTTGTGTCTAATCTGCTCTTTTTATAACTCAAAAGTGATAAGGTTTAGGACACATCCAACAATGATGTGATCTCATTAACATAACAGAGAAAACCCTATTTCCAAAGGGGATTACATCCATAGGTATGTTGTTGTGTGCTGCCAAGTCAATTCTGACTCATAGTGATGCTATGTGACAAAGCAGATCTGCCCCAGTGGGTTTCCTAGGCTGTAAACTTTATGGGAGCAGATTACCTGGTCTTTTCTCCTGCAGAGATAATGGTGGGTTCGAATTGGCTGACTTTTCAGTTAACAGCTGAGTGCTGTAATCGTTGTGCCACCAGGGCTCCTCTCCACAGGTATGAGGGTTAGGATTCCAACACATATTTTGGAGGGACACAACTTAATCCATAACAGACACTACTGAAAGTTTTTGAACAGGCTTCAATGTAATGAAAACAGTGCATTGAAGATGGCTCTGGGGTCTGTCTGCAAGGTGGCCAGAGGCAGAGAGGTAGGTTAGGAGGCTCTGTAATCCAGGGGATTTGTCAGGATGCTCATGGTCTCAGGTGACAGAAACCCAATTCACAGTGGTTTAAGCAATAGAGGACATGCAATGTCCAGGGGCCTATTTGGTTTTGAACATGGCTGTGCCCAAGGCGTGCTTACCGGGCAGTTGGACAGGGCTCCACGAAAGCAAGTGGGCGTGTTCACGGCCTCTTGGGGCCTAGACTCAGAATGGGCTCAAGGCCACTTTGGCTAATCCTATTGGCCAAAGCAAATCCCAAGCCTGGCCTAGATCCCAGGTGTGGGGGAATAGATTCCACCTCTGGTGGGGAAGCTGTGAAGTCCATGGCAGGGGGTGGATCAGGGCTGTGAGAGGCCTCAGGCCACTTTGCAACCCACCAGAGTATGGACCAGCTTGGGTCTGCACGCTTCTTCCTGTTGGCAGTGTGGGCACAGCAGGACTTGTTGCTGGAGTGAGGCTTTGTCCGAGGGTTAATTACAAGCCTTACTGGGGAAGGTCCCTTTCATCTCCCACTGCATCTGCCTGCCAGCCCCATTCAGAGAAGGAACCAGTCCAGCTTCCTGAACTGGTCTGGCAGCTGTTTCCAGAATTAAGGCTGACCTTACATGTAGCAAAGGAGGCAGCTGCAGCAGATATGGTGATATGGTGTGGTGTTTTTTTTTTTTTTTTTGAGCTACACTGGGAAAGGCTTGCCCAGCTCTAAAACTATTTCTGTCCTTTTACCAATGAGGTTCACTGGCCCCTTAAATTCTATCATTACAAATCCTTGGGTCACAGACTATAGAATCTTTGAGTGTTAGAGCCAGGAAGGAATGTCCTCATTTTAAAATGAGAACACTGAAGTCCAGGGTGTCCAAGCCACATGGTCACGTTTACCCTGCTTCTTAATGAAACTCATCCCTTTGGATTAAGGATATGTTAAAAGCAGAAACCTTAGGGTGGTGCAAATGGTTAATGTGCTCAGCTGTTAACTGAAAGGTTGGAGGTCCAAGTCTACCCAGAGGCACCTTGGAAGAAAGGCCTGGTGATCTGCTTCCAAAAAATCAACCACTGAAAGCCCTATGGAGCATAGTTCTACTCTGACACATGTGGGATTGCAGTTCGTCGGAATCGGCTCAACTGCAACTAGTTAAGGCTCCGGGAAGAGCTAAGGTTCTTTTTACATCAACAGTGGAATCAGTGAGCTGTACCTGAGGACGTGGGCCCAGGAGACCAGCTGCAGAAAGTGCCTGAAGAGCAGGAACCACGGGGAGTGGCCAGTGGAGGGTGAATGAGTAGTGAAACGAGAGGCTCAGGGAAGTGGGCCAGGGAAGTTGGCTATGACCACAATGGCTGGTCAGAGAGTTCCAGTTGGCAGGGCCCAGAGGAACCAGCAACTCTGAGGACAATGATTTTTAGCTAAATTCAGAGGAAGTGAACTTGGGGTGCTCACAGATGGTGGGAGCCTGAAAGGGGGCAGTTGGCTGTGCCCTTCCATGCCTCTGTGCTATCGCCCAGAGTGCTCCTCCTGCTCAGAATGGCCTTTCTGCCCTTCCCCCAGTGTGTTGGTTCTGTGATGTTCCACCAGACTCCCTCCAGGAAGGAGGGCCACCTCTCTCAGCTGCTGGGATTGCTGCACTCAGTCAGCCCATCTAGGGGTTGCCTCACTGAAGAGAGCTGTTTTGCCCAAGGTCATATGTCTAATGACTGAGAGACACGAGCTGACAAAGGCATGCGCAGCTCCCTGCCCCAACTCAGCAACTCTGCAGGGCCCCCAGCTGCAGAGCTTCCTGTGGGCTTGGCTGAAGCTTTGCTGGGTCAGCACTGCAGCTCAACTGCTCTGTCCAAGCCTGCATCCTTCTGCCGTTCCACCTCTCTTCCCAGTGGACCCACCCTGAGGCCCTTTGAAGACTAAGCTCAGGTGGCTCCCACTGGAGATGTCCCCTTAACAGCCCTGTGCTGCTCCCTAGCACTGCGGATACACCCTGCTTCCCCACCCACTGTACAGTTCTTGAGGTCAGACACTATGCTTTAACCCCCAATATGTCCTCAGCATGAAGGGATAGGGCCTTCTTTCCCCCCCACACACCTGGCCTCAGTGAATGAATGGAAGTCAGAAGGACTACCAAGGAAGAATGACTCATGGGTGGTCAGGGTTTAGAAGCTGGCCCGCAGGATTAGAAAGCGTGCTTGCCATGGGCGCATCAGACATTCATGTGTTAGCTCTGCTCCAGGGCACCAGGGGAACACCCGACTCTCTCTGCATGGTGATGAGGACTACTGTTGACTAGAAGTTTTGGAGGTGACGTTGGGGTTATGGGGAACCAGGGAAGAGGAAGCAGGGAGAAGCTGTGAACTCTGGTTTTGAGCAGATATCTTCCCCTTTGGCCTTCTGGGTGCAGGACACAAGCTGCGGGAGATGCCAGTCTGAGAGTTACCTTCGATCTTAAAAGATTAGGGTAGGGAGTTCTAGCCCTGGCTCTGCCTCTAGTTATCCATGTGACCTTGGGCCAAGCACTTAACTTTGCTGACTGAGGTCCCCATTTGTTAAAAGGGATTAATAAGCTCAGCCCCACCTACCTTAGAAGAGCTAATGAGATAATGAGTGGGAAGAGCTTTGCAAACACAAACAAAAAGCCTTAACATGACTGGTAATGTATCTTCCAGGTTTAAGATTTAGTACCTGAGACAATAGCCCTGAGTGTAATATACAGAAATGGGGAAACTAGATTTGATTCATTTAGCCTGGAGACATCCCAACCATGAAGTTATCCCTGCTCATTCCACGCTGTGACATTTCTGGAACTTCTGTTCATTTGTATTTGTCCTTGCATGAGAAAATGGCCATGTGGTTCCAAGTTGTTTCCTAGTCTCTGCCTTTGCCAAGTGCTGGTAGCTCCTGTGTATCATGATAACCCAAGGGACAAAGAGCAGCTGACAGCGTTTTATCACCACGGACCGCAGCGAGAAGGACCGGGCAGGGAAGGTTTGGCGGGGCCCATCAGATGGATGTCTTTTCCTCCAGGACCAAAGGCTCCCAGAGTTTCAATTTCACGGCCGCAAAAGAGATGAGAACATGGCATCAAATAGAAATGAGATATTTGTGGATCACGGAGGTTGCCAATCATACAATTAAGACTTGGTTTTATGGGAGTTGCTAGTTCCCCTAAGTTTGAGTCCTAAAATTAACATGAGACAAAGGAGTATGTTGTTCTGATTGATCCAATTTTCTGATCCCCTAAAGGCCAAAAGGAAACAATTTGTGGTTTCACTTCTTTGAAAATCTTTGCAAAACAGGATTTCACTCTCCTAGTATCCTGGTGGAGGCCTGGTGGCGTAGTGGTTAAGAGCTTGGCTGCTAACCAAAAGACTGGCAGTTCGAATCCACCAGTTACTCCTTGGAAACCATATGGGGCAGTTCTACTCTGTGCTGTAGGGTTGCTATGATTGGAATTGACTCGATGGCAACGAGTTTGGTGTTTTTTTTTTTTTTTGGTATCCTAGTGAGGAGCATTGGTGTTACGATAGTAGAATTATCACCTTCTGTGTGGAAGACCCGGGATCGATTTCTGACCAATGCGTGTCATGCGCAGCCCCACCTGTCTGTCAGTGGAGGCTTGCGTGTAGCTGTGATGCTGAACAGGTTTCAGCAGAGCTTCTGGACTAAGACGGACTAGGAAGAAAGGCTTGTCGACCTGCTTCCAAAAATCAGCCAGTGAAAACCCTATAGATTACAATGATCTGATCCGCAACCAATCATGGTGATGGCACAGGACCCAGCAGCGTTATGTCCCCTTGTGCAGGGGGTTGCCATGAGTCGGGGGCTGACTGGACAGCAGCTAGGAGCCTGCGGAGTGTTCTTAGTGAGGAGACGGAATCGCTCTTTGATAATTGAGAATCTCGCTGCATTAGCTTCCTGTGGCTTCCATAACAAATTACCACAAACTTGGAGGCTTAAAACAACAGAAATTTATTTTCTCACAGTTCTGAAGGCAAGAAGTCCAAATCAGGGTGTCACTGTGTTGATTCCTTCTGAGAACTCTGAGATAGAAGCCATTCCATGCCTCTCTCCTAGCTTCTTGTGACTACCAGCAATCCTTGGCGTTGCTTGGCTTGGGGCCTCATCACTCCAATCTCTGCCCCCGTCTTCACACGACTATCTTCCTTCTGTGTGTCTCTGAGTCTCAAATCTCCCTCTTCTATGTCCTATAAGAACCCCATTCATTGGATTTAGGGCCTACTCTAAATCCAGTTTGATTTCATCTCAAAATCCTTACCTCAATTACATTTGCAAAGACCCCATTTCCAAACAAGAACACATTCAAAGGTACAGAAGTTAGGAATTGGACATATCTTTTTTGGGGACACAATTCAACCCACTGCATTTGCCCTTGGGCTCATAATCTTGAACAACAAATCCTTTGGTAGAAACAAATGGGGCTAAATTTATTCTTTGGTTCATTAAACATGTATGGCCCCAGCCCTGAGCTATGTCTGGAGATCCATAAATGAAAAGATCCTAGTCCTGCCCTCAATGAGCTCATAGTCTTTCTGAGGGAGGAGCAGTCACCTGTCTCATTTATGTGAGAGGCTAAGTGTCATGGGAGAAGGATGTAAATGTGTGCTAATAGACTTGGAGAGGGAGGAGCCCTTAGAGTGCCGGAACTTGTGCTGCCTTCTAGAAGTTAAAAAAAAAAAATTGTTGATTTGACTTCAGATTGACTAACATTTATTAAGAATCTACTAGGTGTATTGGGCTAAATGAGTCCCTTGCCTCAAGGGACTAAGTCTAGTGGGGGACAGGCATTGAAACAAAAGGAGAATGTAAGATGGTAAGTGGTACACGGTGTCTTTGTGTTTTGTTTAATTGGGACTACATTCTCTAACGAGGCCATGATGGTTTAGTGTAGAATTCTCTCTTGCTTCCCATGTGGGAGACTGGAGTTTCCTTTCCCGGTCAATGCACCTCATACGCAGCTGCCACCCATCTGCTAGTAGAAGCTTGCGTGTTGCTATGATGAACAGGTTTCAGTGGAGCTTCCAGGCTAAAACGTACTAGGAAGAAAGGCTTAGAAATATCCTTCTGAAAATCAGCCAATGAAAATTCTGTGGATTACAATTGTCCAGTCCCCAACTGATTATGGGGATGGTGCAGGACTGGGCAACATGTTCTGTTTTGCATGACGTCACCATGAGTCAGGGGCCAACTCAACGGCAGCTAACAACAGCAACATAATCTTTTATAGTACTTTATGCATTGACCAGACAAATTGAGGATGTCCCCTGAATAGAATAGCTTGGTCCATTTGTGCCTAGAAAAGTTTAGAATAGACAAAAATTTTGAAAATTAAAGCTCATTCTAATACTTCAGTTACAGTACAAACCCTCTTAATTAGAATTCTAACTGGTTTGTTGGTTAATTGAAAAGGTTATGAAAGTTGGGAATGATGAGAAAATATATGTATATATATCTTGTTTAAGTTTCAAACATAAAAATATCCTTTTTTTTTTTTTTAATGTAGGGTCATAGCTTTTTCCTGAGTGTAGGTTCACTGACTAGAGTTCTCTGCCCTTTCTTGTAGGAACCACATCCATGATGATGGTCTAGGGTTTCCAGTTTGGGTCTCTCAGGTGGAATGACCATCACGAGAGGGATTAGAACAATGATAAACCCTATGGGACAAGATGTACTAACTGTTAAGGGGGAATAGAGAGCTTTTTAGAGTGCTGGAAATGGATGATATCTTGACTCTTGTGGTGGTTAAGGGATCAGAATCCATCAAGCTGTACACTTAAGATTAGTTTTATGAATGCTATGCCTCAATAAGAAATTTAAAAAAAAAAAAAGGATTGAGAACTAAAGACACAAAGCAATCTGAGCATGGAATCCTCTAGATTTTTATGACTTTTTTTCAGTCTTTTACATTTGTCTCGCCCACAACTAATACAGTAGCAATTTTTTAAGGCATGCTCTTTATTGAATCTTTTCAAAGTAGTTCAACTTGGTGTTCATAAGCACAACGACTCTTTGTTTTTGTGTTCCAATTTCATCACTTGCTGTATTGTTTAATCATATTACATAATTACAATAAGTTTTAGGAAGAAACGTGACTAAGTCTTGGAGAGCACAGAGCTGGCTTGGTGGAGTAGGTCGATGAGAGATGCGAGCCCCAGCTCCTGGCATTCGGCAACCAGCCAGGCTCACAGAGAAGCCAAGAAGGTCCATCCATCCCACCAATCAGATAAGGGGGACCGGTGAAGAGAAAGTCAACTCCAGATGAAGAATTATTGGGGGGAAATCCTTTGAATAACAAATAGTCATCTCCCTAACTTTTCACTTTTGTAAAGCTGGATCTTTATTTTATTTTTTTCTGATCTGGCAACAGAGCTTTTGTGGAAGGGCATAAACTTGTCGCCTTTTCACTATTTATGTTGCTCTCCCCCATAAGCCTTTGCCATCCATGTGTAGATCAAGAATACAGGCACTGTCAACTCTGATTCTGGCTTTCCCATTAAATTGTGTTATGGCCTCTGCTGAGTTACATCATTTTGCCTCAGTTTACTCATCCGTTAAATGGGAATATGAGCTTTGCCCTACCACACATAATTGCAGTGAGTGCCTAGTAATAAAACCGACCTCAACCCAGGCAGCCCTGGGCCTCATCATCACTTTAGGCTCATCAGCTTTAGGGAGGTCACTGACACCTCCATCCAACCATCCAGGGAGGGGAGGGTGTTGATGGGGAAAAGGTTCTTCTATCATTTCATTGCTCCCTGTTGTGGTCTTAGTGCCGTGGACTTGTCCAGGAATTGAGCTTCAAGGGCAACGCTGTGGCAAATAAAAGAGGAGAAAGATGAGAAGGAATAAAGAAGGCGGCAAGGTGAACCAAAGTACTAATTGGCACTCAATGTGGCCTCTTCAAACCCACTGCCTTAGGTATGACTGTTCACTTTCCAGAGGATTCTCCACAGCCCTGGTCGCAAAGAGAATTTTCCCTGATTTATTCAATGATGCTTTCATCCAAAAAACAAAACAAAACAAAACCCAAACAAACCAACCAACGACTACATACAGAAACACAGCTCTAGTATAAGGTACAGGCCACCTTAAAAAAGAAAAAGAGTATGTCAATCACATGCACATGTCAATATGTACTGGAGATGTGCTAGAAGGAAGTGGTTTGGTGGGAACCACATGGGGTTTGAAACTTTGGACTTGGGCGTTTCATCATGAGAACTCTGCCCCACCAAGTTGTAAGAACTTGGCACACCTTTTACCCTGTTTCACAGTTGAAGACCCTATGCCTTCAAGGCTAGTCACAGAACCTCAGAACCTCGAGGAACTGCTGTGAGGATAAAATGAGTGAAGGTAGTAATAGGGTGGACTCAGAGGAATGGCTTGGTAAATGCTAGCACTCCGTCCTCTCTCCTGGCTGTCTCCCCTCAGTGAGGTGGGGTGGCAGAGACATTAGGGGACTGGGTCTAGGTGTTTAGCACAAATCAGAATCGCCAAAGAGCCCTTGTGAAAAAGGAAGATTCCCAGCCCTACTGCAAGACAGCCTGATTCAGCAGACCTGAAGTGGGGCCTGGGCGCCTGTTATTTTCATGAACTCCCTAGGTAACTTGACATCAAGAAACAGGCCCCTGGGAGTGGGTGCTGGCTTGCACCCCTCTGGGACCTTGTCTTTCCACCCACTGGTAACACCATGCACTTAAGTTCCGTGCCTCAGTTTCCTCCCCTACACGTTGTCACTGGGCTCACAAAAGTATACGGCATTAAAGAAGGCACAGGCTTGGTAGGACTGCTCTGTCCTTGGCCAGCGTGCATCTTTTCTCTCCCTGGGTCCTCCTTCGTGTCTCCGATTGAGCAGTTCTGCCTCACCCAGGACCCCAAGCTGGTGGGCTTGTCTTTGGCCTGAGAAGGTGCCCTATAGTCTCAGCCCCTGAGGATGTGGCTGTCCCTGCTTCATTGTGCCTGTAAAGCAGCAGTCATTATTGCTGTCATCAGTCCGAGGCCGGGATGGTGGGCCAGAAAGAACTCCAGAAATCGACAAGGGAAGGGCTAGTAACCAGAGAGGAAGCACTGAGGGAATCTGCATGGGTGTCATCCTGATGTGGAGAAGAAAATGCCAAGTTTCTGAGGTAGCCATGTCACAAAAAGCTCATTAGCCTGAAGTGCCAGGGTAATAATTCACATTTCTGTACTGGTTCTCCTTGGCATTTGGTATTATTTGTCTTCCAGGAGTTGACATGAGGGCTTTTGGGTGTAATTGCTCATTAAAGTGCTTTTTGAATAAGCAAATGTTTTTTAAAAAAATAAGATTTTATACTTAGGGTCTGTAGTTCCCTGAGGAGGAAAGGCAGACAGGTGAGCCACAGGTGAGGAAACCTGAATGCACAGACAGAGAGGAGACGTAGAACCAAACCCCGGGGCAACGTGGTGGGTGTGCCTGGTCCTCTCTGCGGTACCGGGGGCAGAGAGCTGTGGACGGCCCCTTGTCTGGCACACCATGCGGATGTGGTGGTTCCCCCCGACTCTCCTCATTCGGTCCTGATCCCATGCTGTGACACTATACTTTCCTTTGATTTTCTGCTTCTTTTGCTTTTCTCTTTAATTTGTGCAGCATTAAGGTTTCTATGGGTCGGAATTGACTCCATGGCCGTGGGTTTGTTTGTTTTGGTTTTTGAGTACACTAAAAACAAACAGTTGCTGTCTAGTCTATTCCAGCTCACGGCGATCCTGTGTGTGTCAGAGCAGAGCTGTGCTCCATAGCGTTCTCAATAGCTGATTTTTCAGAAGTGGATCGCCAGGCCTTTTTTCCAAGGCAGCAAATGAGTCTGAATTGCCCTCTTGAGTCTGAACTGCCCTCAGTGAGTCTGAACTGTCCTCAGTGAGTCTGAACTGCCCTCATTGAGTCTGAACTGCCCTCAGTGAGTCTGAACTTCAGTTCAAACCACCAACCTTTCAGTCAGTAGTGGAGTGCTCAACTGTTCATGACACTTATTACAGACACTTAAGAAGTGGGCAGATCCCATTTCTCCTTCTCCCAACAAGCTTTCCTTATTTCTTTTCTTAGTTTGTGCTCCCTGCAATTTTGTTAATTCATATTGGATGAAAAGTTGAGATTCCACCCTCAAGGAGGGGTAACGCTGAGCTGGAGGTGGCCCCAGGGGAGAGGGCGGGGAAGGGCAGGTATGGGAAGAGTGAGCAGTCACAGGTATTTGCTGTGGCCGCACACCACCCAGCGCTGAAGAAGGAAATGAGGAGAGATAAAGCTGCTGAGGACTGTGCCTGTGTTGCTCATGGGTTTGGAATTCATCTGTAGGTGGTAAAATGCTGTTGAAAGGTTTGAAACCGAATCACGTGAGGAGTTCTCAGCACTCTCAAGGTCCCTTGCCTCTGGGCCTTTAAACTTAACCTTCCCTCTGCCAGAGCACCTTACCCCAGGTCCAGACTTCCTGACAGGCTTTCTCTCTGCCCCACCCCAAGTCAGTAGTAACCTGGCCTTTACCCTGTGGATATCACCCAAAGTATTTGTAAAAGCTCTCTGAAGAGCGGACAGTGAAAGAGGTTATATAGGTCATTGTTAAGTTAGTGTCTCAGGAGATAGCATCAGAACACATGCTGGGTTCCAAGGCGGTTGGAGAAGCAGAGTCACTAAGGACACAGCATATGTTTTCCAATCAGACCCTGGGGTTCCTGGACCTCAAAACTGGCTGCGTGTTGATAATTCTCTAAAAGAGCCCAGTGCAAAACATCTCCCTAAGCTGCTTACTGGCCTACTGTCTGACCTGAAGGTGAGCTTAGGAAAACAGTTCCATAAAGGCTCAAGGTTCAAAAGGACACCTGAGGGCAGATGGCCTAGGTGGGTCATCCCAATCCATGGACCCAGATATCTGGATTCCAGGAGAATCAAAACAGTTCCTCACGCCCTTGGTGTAGAAACAGCTCAAAAGAAATCCTTCCCCGCCTACTGAGGCCTAGAGGAAAAATGAGTGAAAACAGCAGGTTGTTTGGGGAAACACTGTACTAAAGAGCCAGGTAAAGCTGGTGAGGTGTATCACCTCCACTCAGGAGAGTGGGGACAGTTTTTGAGCTTATTTGACTGGATTTGATTATGAAAGTCAGAGGATTGTTTCTATAAAACAGTCTTTTCTAAGAGAGTTATTTTCATCTCTGGTGTACTGACTACACACCTAAAGGTTAGTGATTCAAACTCACCCAAAGGGGCCAGGGAAGAAAGGCCTGGTGATCTGCTTCCATAAAGATGACAGTCAAGAAAACCCTATGGAGCAGTTGTGAGTCAGAATAAACTCCACGGCAACAGTGTTGTTTGTTTGTTTTTAATAAACAAACCTCTCCCAGATATTCTTGTTGTGGTGTGTCGTTGAGTTGATTCTGACTCATAGCGACCCTTTAGGACAGAGTAGAGCTGCCCTATAGGGTTTCCAAGGCTGTAATATTTACGGGAACACATCTCCAGGTCTTTTTCCCCTGTAGAGTGGCTGGGGGGTTCAAACAGCTGAGCACTAAACTATTGTGCCACCTAGGCTCCTTTCCCAAATAGAGACAAAACAAAAGATAATGCTATTTTCAACCACTACTGTTTTTTGTTTTCTTTTAAAAAATGTTTTATTGTGTTTTTGGTGAAAGTTTACACAGGCAGTTAGGTTTTCATTTAACAATTTCTATACATATTGTTCAGTGATATTGTTTACATTCTTTGCAATATATCAGCATTCTCGTTATTTTCATTTTGGTTGTTCTTTTGCCTTAATCTAGCTTCCCTGTCCCCCTTGCCTTCTCGTCTTTTGTCTAGGGTAAATGTTAACTATTTGGTTTCATGTAGATGATTATTTTGAGGAGCACAATACTCACGGGTGATATTATTTATTCTATGGGCCAATCTGTCATTTGACTGAAAGGTGACCTCTGGGAGTGGTTTGAGTTCCAAGTTTAAAGAGTATCTCAGGGTGATAGTCTCAGGAGTTCATCTAGTCTCTACTAGTCCAGTAAGCCTGGCCTTTTTTTTAGGAATTTGAGTTTTGTTCTACATTTTTGTCCCATTCTATCTAGGACCATCTAGCGTCTCTGGCTGGAATGATTGGTAGTGGTAGCCAGGCACCATCTAGTTCTTCTGGTCTCAAGGTAGGTAATGTTGTTTGTGTAGACTCTTGGATCTGTAGATTAGTTTCTTCTTTGAGTCTTTGCTTTCCTTCTTTCTCTTTAGCTCTGGACAAGTAGAGACCAACAGTTGTATCTTCGATGGCCACTCGCAAGCTTTTAAGACCCCAGACACTACTCACCAAACTAGCATGTAGAACATTGTCTTTATGGAGTATATTATGCCAATTGACAGAGTTGCCCCATGAGACTATGGTCCTAAGCCCTCAAACCCAGTAGATCAATCCTGTGAGGTATTTGTTTGTATCTAGGAAGTATCCATAACTGTGTCCCCTATGTGCTATATTTTATACTTGAAAATATATGCACCACACATAAACATGTATATACATACACTTACAGTTATTCGCATATGCCTTCCTGTACATATTTATGCATACTTATATATCTATGTAACTAAACACATATTTTTTTAACGTTATTAATGTTGTTGCAAAATTGTATATCCCCCATTGAATTTTTAAAAATAAATTTCCACTTAAATTGTTCATTTACATTAGTACATTTGTCACAATTTGTCAACCTTCTCTTCAATTGTGTCTATACCCTTCTATTTGTGCTCAAATACTTGTCTTTACTATGGTTGTGCTGTGCTCACTGCTTCCACAATCGGAGCCACATTTCCCAGCACCAAAAGTAACAAGTCTCTAAGTTCTAAAATGTACCTCCCCTTCCTCCTCTTCTCCCTGGTAACCACCCATGAACATTGGTCTCTCTATATTTATCTGTTATTGTCTTCTTACAAAAGAGGGATCATACAATATTTGTCCTTATATAGTTGGCTTAATTTCACTTAGCATTATGCCCTCCAGGTCCATCCATGTTATAA
This sequence comes from Trichechus manatus latirostris, assembly GCF_000243295.1. Classification (NCBI taxonomy): domain Eukaryota; kingdom Metazoa; phylum Chordata; class Mammalia; order Sirenia; family Trichechidae; genus Trichechus; species Trichechus manatus. Next base: position 18,741,509 of record NW_004443956.1, on the reverse strand, counting down.
TATGTTTCACGGACTCATCATTGTTCTTTATCGTTGCATAGTATTCCATTGTGTGTAGGTACCACACTTCGCTTATCTGTTTATCTGTTGATGGGCACTTCGGTTGATTCCATTGTTTTGCTATTGTGAATAAAGCTGCAGTGAACATAGGAGTGCATATATCTGTTTGTGTCATAATTTTAGGTCTCTAGGATATATTCCTAGGAGTGGGATTGCTGAATCATAAGGTAGCTCTATTTTTAGCTTTTTGAGGAAGCACCAAACCATTTCCATAGTGGTTGTAGCATTTTACAGTCCCACTGGCAGTGGATAACGGTTCCAATCTCCCCACAACAACATTTGTTGTTTTGTGTTTTTTTAATCAGTGCCATTTTAGTAGGAGTGAGATGGTATCTCATTGTAGTTTTGATCTGCATCTCTCTGAAGTCAATGGATTAACACAGTGGCTGCAACAATGGGCTCAAACATAGCAATGACTGTGAGGATGGCACAGGACTGAGCAGTGTTTTGTGCTGTTGTACATAGGGTCGCTGTGAGTAGGAACCTATTTGACAGCACTCAGCAACAACAACAAATGGCTAACCATGATTGTGAGCATCTTTTCATATGTTTGTTGGCCGCTTAGTTATCTTCTTTGGTGAAGGTTCTGTACATATCTTTTGCCCATTTTATATTTGGATTGTTTGTCTTTATGTTGAGTTGTTGAGATTTTCTATAGATTTTGGAGATTAGACCCTTATCTGATATGTCTTTTCTGAAGATTTTTTTCCCAGTCTCTAGGTTCCTTTTTACTTTTTTAATAATGTCTTTTGATGATCAGAAGTTAATAATTTTTATAAGATCCTTTTTATCTATTTTGTCTTCTATTTGTGCTTTTGTTGTAATGCTTGTTATCCTATTTTCACAGAGGATTAGGACCCATAGTTTTCTCCCTATGTTTTTTCTAGGAATTTTATTGTTTTAGGTTTGATGTTTAGGTTTTTGATCCATTTTGAGTTAGTTTTTGTATTTGGAGTGAGGTATAGATCCTGCTTCAATTTTCTGCATGTGGATATCTAGTTTTGCCAACACCACTATTAAAGAGACTGTCTGTGGCCCACTGGATGGACTTTGACCCCTTGTTGAAAATCAGTTGTCCATAGATTTTTGGGTTTAGTTCTGGGTTCTCTATTCTTTTTTTTTTTTTTTTTTTTGCTATTTAGATGAAAGTTTATGTAACAAATTAGTTTCTCATTAAACAGTTAATACACAAACTGTTTTGTGACATTGGTTGCCAATCTTGCGGTATGTCAACACTCTCCCCTTCTCCAGCCCAAGTTCCCTGTTTCTATTCGTCCAGTTTTCCTGTCCCTTCCTGCCTTCTCATCTTTGCTTTTGGGCTGGTGTGTCCATTAGTCTCATATACGTGATTGAACTATGAAGCACATCCCTCATGTGCGTTATTGTTGGTCTTATACACCTGTCTAATCTCTGACTGAAGGGTAAACCTCAGAAGTGCCATCAGTACTGAGTTAAAAGGGTATCCAGGGGCCATACTCTCAGGTTTTCTCCAGTCTTCGTCAGACCAGCAAGCCTGGTCTTTTTTTTTTTGTGAATTTGAATTTTGTTCTACATTTTTTTCTCACTCTGTCCGGGACCCTTTATTTTGATCCCTGCCAGAGCAGTTGGTGGTGGTAACTGGGCACCATCTAGTTGTTCTGGGCTCAGTCTGGTGGAGGTTGTGATAGTTGTGGTCCCTTAGTCCTTTGGACTAATCTTTCCCTTGGGTCTTTGGTCTTCTTCATCGCCTTTGCTCCAGCCGGAATGGGACCAGTAGATGTATCTTAGATGGCCCCTCTCAGGCTTTAAAGACTCCAGTTGTTACTCATCACAATCAGATATAGAACATTTTCTTTATGGACTATGTTATGCCAATTGAGCTAAATGTTTCCCAAGACCATGGTCCCCAGCGCTGAGCCCAATAGCTTGGTCTCTCAGGGAATTTGGATGTGTCTGTGAAGCTTCCATGACTTTGCCCTGGTCAAGTTGTGCTGACTTCCCCAGTAATGTGTACTGCCTGACTGAGTTCTCAATTGTTGCAGCCCCTCACATGAGGCACCATCTGTCGCAGACGCGACTAATTGTCAGGACAGTGAAGACAGTAACCAATGCCACAACTCTTACAGAGAAGTGGGGCCAGGAGGGTCACTCTGAGGAGTCGAACCCCGCTTCAGTCCCAGGAGTTTATTTTATAGTCAATACA
>NW_004443956.1:18734462-18739167 GCF_000243295.1 Trichechus manatus latirostris | reverse complement strand
GGAGAAGGAATTCAGGTAAACAAGCCAATCAGTAAAGGGACAATAGGTGTGGGAAAACAAATCGTGACAAGTCTCAACATGTTGGAGACAAGTCTCAATATGTTGGGGACAAGTCTCAACATGCTGTGCAGCATAGAGGCCTGTGGGGGCTGCAGTTGTCAATAGTGCAGCCATGTTTAAATGGCATATATCCCCACACTCAATTCTCTTCCACTGGTCTATTTGTCTATTTTTGAACCAGTACCAGACTGTTTTGATTACAGTGACTGTATAGTATGTTTTGATATCAGGGAGTGTGAGGCCTCCTGCTTTGTTCTTTTTCTTCAATATTGCTTTGACCATTTGGGATTTCTTTCCTTTCCATATGAAGTTGGTCATTAGTTTTTCCATTTCAGTAAAGAATGTTGCTGGGATTTGTATCGGGAGTGCATTTAATCTATAGATCACTTTGGGTAGTATTGACATTTTCACTACATTAAGCCTTCCTAGCCATGAACATGGGATGTCGTCCATTTTTGTAGGTCTCTTTTAGTCTTTTGTAGCAGTGTTTTATAATTTTCATTGTATAGGTCTTTTATGTTCTTGGTTAGATTAATCCATTGGTATTTTATTGATTTGTGGCTATTGTAAATGGTACTGTTTTCTCGATTTCTTTTTCAGAGCAGTCTTTGTTAGTGTAAAGGAACCCAACTGATTTTTGTGTGTTGATCTTGTATCTTGCAACACTGTTAGATTCGTCTATTAGTTCCAGCAGTTTTCTTGTGAAATCTTTAGAGTCTTCTACATATAGGATTATGTCATCTGCAAATAGTGATAATTTTACTTCTTCTTTTCCAATTTGGATACCTTTTATTTCTCTTTCTTGTCTTTTTGCTCTGGCTAGGACTTCCAGTCAAAGCTGAATAAGAAGACTTAAAAATTATAAATATATATGCACCTAATAGCAATGCACCAAAATACATGAAACAAATACTGACTAATATGAAAGGAGAAATAGATAATTCCACAATAATACTAGGGTACTTCAACACAGTTTCAATTATAGACAGAATATCTAAAAAGAAGATCACTAAGGACATTGAGAACTTTAGTAAATCCACAAGTCAACTGGACCTAAAGAACATATATAGAACACTCCACTCAGCATCATAACAATACACATTCTTCTCCAGCCCACGTGAATCATTTTCCAGAATAGACCATTTGCTGGGACACAAATCAAGTCTCAAAAAATTTAAAAAGATTGAAATCATACAAAGCATCTTCTCTGACCATAACAATATGAAGCTAGAAATCACAACAGGAAAAATAAAGAAAAAAAATACACAGAAACTAAATAATATACTACTAAAAAATACTGGGTCACAGAAGAAATCAAAAGTGAAACTAAAAAAGATTCCTAGAATCAAATGAAAATGAAAACCCAACATATCAAAACCTTTGAGACACAGCAAAAGCAGTACTCAGGGGGAAATTCATAGCAATAAATGCCTATATTAAAAAAGAAGAAAGATTCAAAATCACTAACTTAAACCGCTAACTTGAACAAATAAAAAAGAAAGCGCAAAAGAAGCCAAAAGCTACCAGAAAAAAGGAAATAATAAAGACCAGGACAGAAATAAACAAGATAGAAAAAGCAACAGAAAGAATCAACAAAATCAGAAGCTGATTCTTTGAAAGGATCAATAAAATAGACAAACCACTGGCTAAACTGATAAAAGAAAAAACCAGAAGAGGTAAATAACCAAATTCAGAAATGAAATTGGTGACATTACAACTGATCCAACACAGATAAAGAAGATCATAACTGATAACTATGAAAAATTGTACTCCAATAAATTAAAAAAATTAGATGAAATGGACAATTTTCTAGAAACACACTACCTACCCAATGAGTGAGGTGGATACTTTGTTTTCAGTAATAACCTTAAATACAAATGGTCTAAACACCTCATGCAAAAGGCCTAGAGTGGTAGTATGGATAAAAAAACATGACCCATCCTTTTGCTGTATATAAGAAACAAATTTTATACATAAGGACATAAACAGACTGAAAACAAAAGGTTGAAGAAAAACATTCCATACAACTAGTAAACAAAAAAGAGCAGATGCGATGATTATTTCTCTTCCATGGATGAACAGACCCAAGATGAGCAAACTGGTTTTTAGCTGTCTGTTGCCAGAAATCTCAGAACCACCAAATTAAGTTTATGCATTTCCAAGAATACTGACAAAAAACTTCATTCAACATCCCTGAAGGAAGCAGACATGTTGGCTAACATATGTGTCACTGGTCACTTATGACAAAGTTCATTTAGCCCAGATCCTAACAACAAGGACTGGCTTTTTGGGAATCGTCTCCTCGTGTCCTCTTCGACAAAGATGGTAGACATCTTAGGGGAAGGGATATCAGGTAAATGGGGGTTGGGGAAGAATGTTATAATTTTATTTATAAATATGTGTTACTTATTTCCCCATCCAAGTTTATCTCTGCAGCAAGTCATTCCTCTCCAGCAGGCAGCTCATGCTGTGACTTGATGGGTCGAAGTAGTATACCCCATTGCCATGGAATTGATTCCAACTCATAGCAACCCTATAGGACAGAGTAGAACTGCCCGATAGGGTTTCCAAGGCTGTAATCTTTGCTGAAGCAGATTGCCTCATCTTTCTCCCCTGGAGCAGCAGGTGGGTTCAAACTGTCAACCTTTCAGATAGCAGCCTAGGTATTAAACAAACAAACCAAAAAAACCCCATTCCCATTGAGTTGATTCAACTCATATTGACTTTATAGGACATAGTAGAACTGCCCCATAGGGTATCCAAGGAGCCACCAGTGGATTTGAACTGCTGACCTTTAGGTTGGCAGCCCAGCTCTTAACCACTACGCCACCAGGGCTCCCAAGCCGAGATATTAGGGCAGCTTAAATGGGGAAGGGGGACACAGTCTGGTCCAGTGGCCCTTCATCTTAAGACTGCCGGAGTCAATTCTCTAAGCTAAAATGTGGAAACTGGTTTTCAGCATGAACATCTGTCTTGTCTCTAGAATATCAAAACTAGGAAATGATGTGTACTCTGGAAAGACTCATGTTTACTTTTCATGAAGAAAATTAACCAGCCCCTTTCCTGATGGCTGACAGTCCCTGGGTGGTGCAAATGGTTATGAGCTCTGCTACTGACCAAAAGGTTTCAGGTTCGAGTCCACCCTGAGGTGCCTTGGAAGAAAGGCCTGGTGACCTACTTCCAAAAAATCAGCCATTGAAAACCCAATGGAGCAGTTCTACTCTGACACACATGGGGTTGCCATGAGTTGGATGAAATCGACTCCATGGCAACTGGTTTGGTTTTTGGTTTTGTGTGTGTGTGTGTGTGTGTGTGTGTGTGTGTGTACGTATGTCCTGTTGGCCAGGAGCCCTGGTGGCACAGTGGTTAGGAGCTTGGCTGCTAACCAAAGGGTGAGCAGTTGGAATCCACCAGCTGCTCCTTGAAAACCCTATGGGGCAGTTCTACTCTGTTCTATAGGGTCACTATGGGTTGGAATTGACTCGATGGCAATGGGTTTGGCTTTTTTGGTCCTGTTGGCTTGGTTTCTAAGCTAATTCATCTGTCTTCTGCCAGGTTTGGGATGTGGGGAGCTGTTAGGTGGGCCTGTCTCTGGCTCCCAGCACACCAGTAGATAGAGAGGCAGAGGGCCAGGTGGAGCAGGTCCTGAGTGCTATCTGGTGAACTGTGTCACCTGCCAGGTGGGCCTCTACCTGCTGGCTCTCCCCAACCTGAGCCTTTGGAGCTACCAGCTGCCCACCGTGGAGGGTCTAGTTCCCTCTCTGTCGCTCTCCTTGTTTTGGTGCTTCTGGTACTGACCTCGGCCTGTCTTGCTTGCTGGGCTAGAAGGTTTTTGCTCCCTCCTAGACTTCCTGACCTCTCAGGCCTTGGGCAGGTCAGCTCTGCCACACAGATACTATCTACAGGGTCCTCCCATCAGCCAGTTTCCAGGGCTGTGCCTCCTGGTCCACCCTACAGGGACCCCTGGGCCATCGCCGAGGGTGGCCTCATCAATCCCATTACATCTGGTTAGTAAGGGCTGCTTCCACTTTTACATTGGTTCCCAAAACTGTTTTGTACCTTAAAGGAAAAAAAACTAGTATTAAAAATTCTGCCCTTAGGGGGCAGTGAGTTGAAGATAATGGTGATGGAATAATTTGGAAAAGGATAGTGAGAATAGCAGCACAACTGGAAGAATGTAATCCATGTCGCTGAATTGTACATGTAGAAATTTTTGAAATGGTGTAACTTTGGTTATGTATATTTTCACCAAAAAAAAAAAAAAAGGTCCTCCAAGGTTAGGGGGCAGTGAGTTGAAGATAAAGGTTATGGAATAATTTGGAAAAGGATAGTGAGAATAGCAGCACAACTGGAAGTATGTAATCCATGTCGCTGAATTGTACATGCAGAAACTTTTGAAATGATGTAACTTTGGCTATGTACATTTTCACCAAAAAAAAAAAAGGTCCTCCAAGGTTGAGAAGGGAGACTGTTGACATGTTGTGGGATTGTTAACTGATGTCATAAAACAATGTATGTAAAACAATGTATGTACTGACTGTGTAATGAGAAACTGTTTGTTCTGTAAACCTTCATCGAAAGTACAGTAAAGATATACATATATATGGATAATTGTAATTTATCTTTCTATGTCACAGGGTCTTGA
>NW_004443956.1:18708070-18734362 GCF_000243295.1 Trichechus manatus latirostris | reverse complement strand
GTTGTTAACCAATGTCATAAAATAATATGTGTACTGACTGTTTAATGAGAAACTATTTGTCTGTAAACCTTCATCTAAAGTACAATAACAAAAAATTAAAAAAAAAATTCTGTCCTCATCACATTCTATCTTAAAGACTTACCAGAAATCTTTTTTTTTTTTTTTTTAAATCACATTGACTGCAGCCTGGCCAAATTGGTACCATGGAAATGAAGGTTCTGGGAAGAGGAGGAAGGGTTAAAGACTGTGGGTAGATGCCTTCATCCCAACCACTTTACCTGTGTAGAGATCCCCTGGTTGTTGGATTAATCAGTTAATCCAGAAAGTCAGCTGGTAATTTGCACAAAGGAAATGAGAGAGGGAGAAGATGCTGGAAAAAGAAATGGATTCATCTGCAAGTGAATGTTCAGCTTGGACTATTTTCCCAAGAAGGCAAAGAATGAAAGTACTTACCCACACAGAGAAATCATCTGATTAAACTTGGGGTTTTCAATAAAGTGAGTATTTTGCAGTATTTCTCATTTCAAGTGCCTTTAAAATTAGTTCTGACACCTATTTTGGGGGAAGTGGTGAAAGGAGGGATGCAGACCGTGACGCTGAAGAAAGGCCATTTCTGGGAGATGCTGAGAAGCAGCACAGTGTCCCCTGCCCGGTGGAGCCCCAACACCTGTCCCCATTTACTCAGGGGGAACAGGTGAACATCAGGGGCAGAATTGCCCAAAGTGGCCCTAGGGGGCTGCAGCTGGGACTTAAGATCAGTGAGATCAGTTAGCTCTATATAAAGAGCTTGGGGCAAGGAAGAGGATGCAGATGTGAACAGCACAACCAGGTCAACCCAGGTGTTTGGCCTGGGAAGGTGGGTGGAGATGTGGCCAGTATGGGCTGGTTAGGCTCCCCTCGGCAGGCAGGGAGAGGGGCTCGTGCTCACCCACACTCAGGCTTGGGGGAGTTGACCATCTCTTCACAGTCAGAGGGGAATTGTGGGGAGAGTAGCTGGGCCTCAGGTACCAGCAGTTTCTACCACCCAACTGGGCGAGACAGGGGGCAGTCTTGGGAGGAGGGTATGCTGGCCTCTTCTCCCCATCACGCTTATGAAGGTGACAAAGTTAAGATAAATTCAAGTGTAAACAGGTGGCAAACAGAAAGCACAGGAAAACAGCCAGCAGCTTGAGGGGGTCTGGTGCCCACATTGGGTACACAGGCCTGAGGGTGCAGAAGCATCAGCCCCCTTTCATTCCACTGTCTCCGAGTCTCCGCTGGTCCACTCACCCTGGCTCAAGCAGACTCAGATGCCTAAGTTCAGGACGGCACTGCTGTGGGGGATGGAGGGGAGGGTGGGGGTGGGGAGCTAGAGCAGGACTGGGGGTTTGTGAGGCTCCTCCTCTGGCACCTCCACAGCCTTAGAATGGAATGGGTACATGACCCACAGAGATGACCCTGCTGTGTTGCTGAGTGATTCAATGAGCTGCTGAAATCCATAGCGAAGACCTTCTCCCCCTTGTATGCTGGGTATGCTGGCAGGGACATGGGCACTGAGGAAGGTGGAGAAGGATACTCCAGGCTGAGGGAGGGACAGGGAAGAGAGAAGATAGAGCAGGAAACAAAAAAGCTGCAAAATGGAAAGGTACGTTTGGCACAACATTCGGTAAAGAGGGTCCAATTCCACCTCTTTCATTACCCAAAAACAAACCCTTAGCCGTCAAGTGGATTCTGAGTCATAGTGATGTTATAGGACAGAGTAGAACTGCCCCATACAGTTTCCAAAGAGTGGCTGGTGGATTTGAACTACCGACCTTTTGGTTAGCAGCTGAGCTCTTAATCACTGCGCCACCAGGGCTCCTTTCATTACCATAAATATGTAGAAACGAACATGCACATGAGCAGGGACTAGGGGCACTAGGGACAAATACAAACATTGATTGGGACAGCAGACAAAATTGAGGGAGATTTTTGTCTCAGATTTCTGTTGTTTTTCAATCTAGTTTTTGCAACAGCAACAAAATAGGAAAGAGAGAAAGAAAGAAGTTGACTCGTGGAAGTGTGGAAAGAAAACCAAAGAGAGACGCAGGGAGCCGGTGCTAAAGCCCTCTCTGAGGCGGGGCAGGGCAGGAGGGTGCTTCTTCCTGGGGTTAGGAGCCCTGCTCCCCCCATTTGGACAAACTCCCGATCCTTGTGCACTCTGTGGAAGCACCCATTGTTGTCAGCATATCCCTGCTGTCAAGAAGTGGGGCCTTTTCTTAGGGAGCCTCATCCATGAGTGGGCACAAGCAAGGCCAGTTCTGGGTAGGCAGGCAGACTGCTGGGGACGTCTGTAGAGACGTGGCTTTACCAGGAGGAGGCACTTGTAATTCCTAGGATTTTCCTCCAGTAAGTATGGATGGAATGCACCAATGGATTCACAACAGGCTGGTTTCAAAGCAGACACCACCCATTCAGTAGTGCAGCCGGATTCCTCTGGAGCAAAGTCAACCAGATCAAGATGGGTGTAGACAGTTTAAGACAGAACCAGGGGTCACAATGTGTCAGTGCCTCTGGATTAGCAGAAGTGCCTCCCTATGTCCTCGGAGAGCATGCTGAGGACACCAGGGAGCTTCAAGCCGTGTCAGTGTCTGACTCCCACGGACTCCTGGGATTAACGAGGCGCTTCTCTAGCAAAGTGCTGTCCCTGCTCTTGGTCTGCTTGTTTTGTTTGGTTGCTGTTTTTGAAATAACTTATTCTTTTTCTCAAGCAATGAACACTCATTGTGGAATACATGAAAACTAGAGATAAGAAAAAGGAAGTAAAATCACCCCTAATCTCTGCATCCAGAAACTACAGATGTTCATACTTCGGTGTGTGTCCTTCCCTGAAAGAAAGATAACTCACTTCCACGGAGAACATCTCAGTGTACCAGGCTAAGCACATGACATGTATTTACTAGGAATCCTCCCAGCAATCCTCTAAGGTAGGCACTATTATTATCTCCATTGTACAGAGAGGGAAGCAGAAGCATGGAGGGGCTAAGAACTTGGCCAAGGTCACAGAGCCAGTGACCTAAGATATAGCAATGGGGCCGTCTGTGGAGCCTGCTTGTGCCCCACTATTCTCTTGACAGAGCAAGTCCCTCACACCTTAGAAGAGAGATGGTTCATTAAGGTCATACCATGTACGGATGAACAGGGTAACAGGATGGCCTCACAGACACCCAAAGATGAGCAAAGGGCCCAGGAGATAGAAGGATGGGATGCACAAAGGACCAACTCGGCCAATTTTGCCATTTTGTTGAGGAAGCCTAATAGAGCAGTTGGCTTTGCAGCCTGTGATGGGTTAAATGTGTTCCCTTCAAAAGATATGTTGTGTTCCCAAACCCCAGTACTTGTGAGCAGACCCTTATTTGGAAATAAAGTCTTTGCAATGTAATCAAGTTTAGACGAGGTCATGCTGGAGTAGGGTGGACCCTAGTCTAATACGACTGGTATCTTTAGAAGATGAGAGGAGACACAGAGAGAACTTCATGTGATGGTGGAGGCAGAGATTGAGGTGATGTGTTTACAAGCCAAGGAACGTTAAAGATCACCAACAAAACCAGAAGCTAGGAGAGAAGCATGGAACGAATTCCTTCCTAAAGGCTTCAGAGAGAGCAGGGCCCTGCATGACCTTGATTTTGGACTTTTAGCCTCCTGCACTATGAGAGAATGTTTCTGCTGTTTTAAGTCACCCAGCTTGTGGTCCTTTGTTACAGCACCCATTGGAAACTAATGCACAGCCTTTCATGGCTTTATTTCTTGAGAAAGACAGAGCTTGGACCAGCCTGTGCAATCCACTGGTACCTGTTGTCCCATAACATGGGACCAAGACCCTTACCCTCCAAGGAGGAGGCCTCTCTACCAGCTTCAGATGGGCAGGAGCATGGAAGGAGGGGGAAGATCCAGCCACAGAGAGTGAAGAACCAGCCAGAACATGGTTTCCAGGGACTGTACTAAAAAGGCAGCAGGGAACCTATACGGTTTCAGTGATGGGACATCTTGTCCTCAGGTGCCAAGCTTGGCATTTGCCAGTGTCTCGTGAAGGCAGACAAAGAGCATGTCACAAGTGTAATCTGCTGTGACGAATTTTTCAAAGGGCAAGCAAAGCCTAAATCTTGCTTTATTCCCTGGGAACATCTATTCAATAGCTGGGGCATTTCATTTGTGTTTACCAGACTGTTTTAGACAATACAGTAAGATGAGCCAACATGGTGACACCAGCCAATAAGTTGGTAAGAAATTCAATAAAATTTACCCAGATTTATTGTCATAGCATAAGAACAAGACTCATTCCTAAGGAAAAGAGTAACATTTGCCCTTCTTCTTTGTCTCTTCTTTTCTCTTGAAAGTGTTCCCATGAAGTAGCCACCCAGGCCCTAAATCTGGTGAATGAACCAGCTAAGAGGAAGGCTATTTGTTTTAACACTAGTGCCTGAGTTCTCAGTCCCTAGTCCCCCAGCATACCTAAAGGCAGGGGGTTATATGCATGTGGCTTGTCTTTGAAAGACACAGGTTAATTGACTAAACTGGATTCCTGGAGAAGGAGAAAGCTGAATTGTCCATCCCTGGAGATTCTAGGTGTTCAGGCTAAGTAGATGGTTGCTCATTTGGTGGATCTGAGGAAACTTCAAAGTCCCTCTTGATTGAAACTATCACCAGCCAGCCTGTCATGCTGTCAAAGTTCTCCCTGGCACTTTCCTTCCTTGAAGTGTTTCTGAAACGGGAAACGATTGTATTTTGGTAGGCAGTTTTCTATTGGGGAGGGTTGGGGTGGGGTCCTCATTGCAGGATTACTAGCATCCTGGCTCCCCCACCTCCCTCAACAAAAGCCAATAGTACCCTTAGTCACTGTGACACTGTGATGGTTAAGGTTATCTGTCAATTTGGCTAGGCTGTGATTCTCAGTGGTTTGGCAGATATTATGTAATCATCCTCCATTTTGTGATCTGATATGGGCAGCCAATCAGCTGAAAGGGAAATTTCCTTGGGGGTGTGGTCTGCATCCAGTATATATGGATGTTCTGGCAAAGGACTCCTGGTGGTACAGTGGTTAAGTGCTTGGCTGCTAACCAAAATGGTGGCAGTTTGAACCCACCAGCCGCTCCATGGGAGAAAAATGTGGTAGTCTGCTTCTGTAGTGAAGATTTACAGCCTTGGAAACCCTATGGGGCAGTTCTACTCTGTCCTACAGGGTTGCTGTAAGTCAGGATGGACTTGATGGCAATGGGTTTGGGTTTGGTCTGGCAAAGCTCATGTTCTCTTGATCTTGCATTCGATCCTGCATTTGCCTCATCATCCTCTGATCTCCAATTCTTGGAACATGAGGCAGCAGCCTGCTGCCTGACCTGCAGATTTTAGGTTCATCAGCCCCTGCTACCACATGAGTCAGAAGAAGCCTCCAGCCTGCTACCTGATCCATAGATTTGGGACTTGCCAGCCTCCACAACTGCATGAGCCATTTCCTTGAAATACATCTCTCTCTATATGTTTATATATATGCTTCACTGGTTTTGCTCCTCCAGAGAACCCAGCCTAAGACAGACGACACCCTACACATTTTCATGCTGCAGGAGAAAGTACCATGTATGATTGAAAACCACTGGGTTAGGACATTAAAGACAGCTATTGGAATGCAAATGTCATTTGGAAAGGACAGGGACTGGTGAGCATCCGTAACTAATAATGCGGCCCTTGAGGCAGCATAGCCTACAGGGTAAGAGCATGAACTCTGAGCCAGACTGCCTGGGTTGAATACTGACTGCCACTTTCTAGCTGATATGACCATGGGTGTGTTCCTTAACCTCTCTGAGCTTCATCTGTAAATGGAGAATAATATTAGTATCTACCTCCTCCCATTATATGAGGATCAAATGAGTTAATATTTGTAAAGGGCTTAGAATAGTGCCTGGAAAAGGGTAAGCAGATGTGTTTGCTATTATCCCCCCTCCCCTGAGAAGCTCTGAGACATAGAACAGGTTAGTTTGCTGGAAGCGTTGGTAGAACAGTGATGGAGAGCAGCCATTTTCAAACATTTTTTCTCAGGAACTCTTCACAATCTTAAAAGCTATTGAGGACCCCAAAGAGCATTTGTTTATGTGGGCTATATTTATCAATATTTATCATATTAGAAATTAAAACTGAGAACTACTAGTTTATTTAAAAATAACAATGATAAACCTTTTGTATTTTAATGAATATTTTATGAAAAATAACTATATTTTCCAACCCTCCCCAAAAAAGTTAGTGAGAAGAGTGGCATTGCCTTACAGTTTTACAAATCTCTTTATGTCTGGCTTAATAGAAGACACTGAATTCTCATACCTCCTACTGTGTTTCATGTGTTGTGATATGTTGTTTTGGTGGAAGAATATCTAGACACACACAGACATGTACTTGGAAAAGGGAGGAACTTGCGGATTCCCTGAAAAGGTTGCAGGGACCCCCAGGGGTCTGGGACCAGTTGAGAACTGCTGGTCTGGAGTTTCATAGGTGCTCTGCAGAGCTGGGGCCCAGGAGGGGGTGGAGGGAGTGGGACTGAGTGGGCCTCCCATCCTCCAACCAGAACACCTCCATTTTTACCAGGGGTACATTTTGGGCTTCTGAGTGAACCGTGAACAGTGAGTGTAGAATAAAATAATTCGAATACAATGCATCTAGGGCATGGGCTGATCAGGAAGGTTAACTCCTGGAAGGGGTGCCCCAGAGGGAAATCCATTGCCAGGCCAGGGACTTCAGGTGTGCCCAGTTCGTCAAGGCAGGGCTTCAGCCGTGCCATTGGCCCAGCGCATGTCAACTGAATCACCTCCTACACTGCACAGCAGTCCAGACACAGACTTCTGGGAAACACCACCAGCAAAAGGACAGGACACGTTGGAGCCTGGTGGCACAGAGCCATCTGGAGCAAAGGTGGCTGGCAGCAGTGAGAGGATGAGGTGGCAGCACAAACAGATGGCAGTTGTCCCCAAGGATGCTGCTCACAACCTGCCTCCGCAACACCACATGCTCCTGCTCCTACGGTGCCTCAGAGCCCCTGCGGCCACCCATGGCACCCCACACCCCCGAGCACCCCCACACACAGTGTCCCGCACTCTGGACACACACAGGGAACTCACTGTGAACTTTCACGCCTGACTAATGTCAGGTGCTGACCTGCAGGAGCGGTTGCCGGGATGGGCAGTTATTCATGGTGTCAAGCCTCGTCTGACAAGGGGCACCCGGGGATATAGTGACTCCAAAGGGTGGCCCTGCAGGGTGACGCCTGTGAAATGTAAATTCATGAGGATTTGAAAACTTGCTTCCTTGGCTCTGATGGTCTTGTTGAAGCAAAACATCCCAGTAATGGCTTACCCTCCCCTCATGCTCAGAGTACTCCAGCCTCCTCCAGAGCAGCCACTGACCTCTCCACCAACCCTCGCCCCCATTTCATAGTTATTCATCATCTGGTTGCTCAGCCCAGCCCACCAGCTTTCCTGCTCTTCTGAAAACACTCCAAGCAGCTCCCACCTCAAGGTCTTTGCCCTTGCTCTGTCACTTCCTCCAGGCCTCTGTATCCCTAGCTACTTAAAAGGAGCAATTCCTGTCACCAACTCTCTGGTTTTTGGCTTCATTTTTCTCCACAGGACATTCCACTATTTGACATAGTCATCTATTATTTATTTGCTGTCTGTCTACCCATAAGAAAATAAGGCCCAGGATGGCACAGGCTCCTTGGTTGGTGTACGTTAGTATCCTCAACCCTAGAGCAATGCCCAGCCTACAGGAGACCTCAGGTTTGTTGAATGAGGGGTGGATACCAGTAGGAGGCCAATCTTCCCTTCATGCTCTTTTCCTTCTATCACCTTCCTGCTTCTGTGGCTCCCCAGAGACCCTATTTCTTTCTAAGACTCTCTAACAGGAACCCTTCGCTCAGTTTAAGCCGACAAAGCCTGTGTCCTGCTGCTTCCACAGACGCAGGTGGGCAAGGGATGTCACAAATCGCATTTTTCTGTGTCAGTTTAAACCTGATTCTGAGCCGCCTCATCTGCCCTTACCCAGGATCCCACAGGGCCCCGAGAGCTCTGTCTGGGTCCTCATAGGGCTCCCGCTGGTCTGAGGGCGGGGTGTCACTTAGGCTTTCGGGGCCCAGAGACCAGGGAGCCCCTTCCCATCAGACTCTGGTCGCCTCTGCGCCACCAGTGTGCACAACCGGGTCCCCTCTCTGTCAGGGCCCCGAAGGGAGGCCGTTTTTGAGGAGACTGGAGGCCGAATGCCGGGTCTCCGTGTGTTGTAGGGGGCCGCCTGTGCAGCCCGGCCCCGTAGGCCGCTGTCCCGCGAGGGTTGGCTGCGCAAGGTTCTGGAGGAGACGTCTCAGGCGCTGCCCCAGCAGAAGAGCGCCCTCTCAGGCAGCGCGTGCATGACTCCAGGCGCGTGAAGCCGCCCAGCGCCCAGTCCCTTGGCTCTGAGGGAGCTCTGGGGCCTGCTGCCAGCTGCCCACTCTGTCCACTCCTGCTTCCTTCTCCCCCAGAGCTGATTATGAGTCGCCCCATACGCTTCCCGCTTGTTAGTCTCAGTCTCTGTTTCCTGGAGAACTTGCTACCCTCACCTCCTCAAACGCACTGACCTCTGACCCCTGACCTCTGACTCCTTACACTTGGGGAAACATCTCTACCTCCCGCCATCCTCTCTCCCCGCCTCTCAGGATATCAGTGGCTGAAGGTGTCACAAAAGAAGGAAGAGCCCGTTTCCCGTAGCTTTTATTTTTCATCAGGTAATGCTCTGGGGCGGGGAGATGGCAGGGCCTCGGACCCCGCAGGGGAGGCGAGAGACCCTGGGAGACACACACGTCATCTCGCAATGGATGTCTCGCACACAGGCTGGCCTCCCGCTCCTCTCTCAGCGCAGATTGTAGTATCGATGTCCTTCAGAACAGGAAAGGAATCGGGAGATGAGCCTCTTCTCTCATTTATAGACAAAGTGACCGAGTTGCAGAGCCGCAGGTCTTCATGCACTCCACAAGGCCTCCCCTCAGCTGCTGCTCCGGGCCTTCCCTCCATCCAAGCCCACCCGGCATCCACTTCCTCCCAGAATCCTCTCCTGGCCGCCGCCCTCCCTCAGCTTCTCTCCAGAAAGCCGTGAACCAAAGCCTGACCCTGCCAGTCTGCACTGCCTCACAGCGCACATGTGGGACCGCCAAGGGCTCCAGGTCTGTTGTAATAGCAGTGAGCGTCCCCTCACCCAGCCTCAGCCACCCACACTGCCCTAAATCCCCTACACAGCTGACCTCATTTCCTCCGCACAACTATCCTGGGAGGACGGTGCTCTTAATATCCCAGGAACTGGGGTTCGGAGAGGCTACATCACCCAGGGTTCCACAGGTAATAGATAGCTACTCAGAGATCCAATCCTAGGCTTGCTGGATTCCAAAACCTGTGTTTTTCATCACTTTCGTCCTGGGCATCCCGAACTAAGTGCCCTCAAGTGGCCGGAAGGCAGCGACTGAGGTGTTGCCTGTATCTCTCCAAGTTCCCAGCTCAGTGCTAAGCACTTGGCAGCAAATCCTCAGCAGCACTCACTATTCACTGGTGCAAATGGGACCCTGGGCCTGTGCCGGCCTTTCTTGCAGCCCTGATTTGAACTATCACCAATAACATATAATGTTTATGACTAAAGACCAAACACTGGAAAGTTCCCTATTTGCTTCTGATGTTTCCAGCAATCTGAGAACCCCTAGGCTCATGCTGAGTAGTATTTTTGGTGGTCAGGAGATATCACTGTTGCATCTTATGCAGAGCCAGTGTCAGCAAGCACTTGAAGCTGAGACATTTAGACCAGTGAGCTGTATTAGCCTCTGTGAGGTACAGTCTGAGGGCTTCTTGCCTTGTCTGGTGTTATTAAACACAAACCAAATCCACTGCCGTTGAGTTGATTCCAACTCATAGCAACCCTATAGGACAGAGTGCAACTGCCTCATAGAGTTTCCAAGGCTGTAAATCTGTACGGAAACAGACTGCTACATCTTTCTCCCGCTGGTGGGTTCGAACTGCTGACCTTTCAGTTAGCAGCCTAGTGCTTTAATCACTGCACCACCAGGGCTTCTCTGGTGTTATTAGTGTCCCTCAAAATATATGTTAAAGTCCTAACCCCTGTGCCTGTGAATGTGATGTTGTTTGGAAATAGGGTCTTTGAAGATGTTATCAGCGTGAGGTCATACTGGAGAAGGGTGGGCCCTAATCCAATCTGAGTGATGTCTTTATAAAAGAGAAGAGCAGACAGAGAGACAGAGAAAGGACAGCCATATGAAGATGCATCTACCTGCCAAGGAATGCGTAGGGTTACCAGAAGCTGGGAGAAATAAGAAAGGATCTTCCCTTAGAGCCTTCAGAGAATATTAGCCCTGCCAACACCCCGAATTTGGACTCCTAAACTGCAGAACTGTGAGGGAATCAATTCCTGCCCTTCTAAGCTAGCTAGTTTATGGTATTTTGTTTTGGTAACCCTAGGAAACTGCTACACCCTTAAAGACTGGCCTGGGCTGCTGTCCTTCCCCTGGTACAAGGCAATGTGCTCAGGATTTAAAGACATTGTGGCAGTAAAGGGCTAAAAGAAAACACTGTCCCTAAGAGGCAGGAGACCCGATCACTGTCCCTGCTCATGAGCTATTCTACCTCGAGCAAAATGCTTGGTGTCTTCAGCATACATTGAGGGGTCTGGATTCAATGGTCTGCAGCTCTGATACTCCATGGTGCTAACCCTCAAGTGGTGTCGCTGGTTGGTGCATGTGGTTAAATTTAACAGTTCAAGTTCACTCGGGGGCACCTTGGAAGAAAGACCTGGTAATCTGCTTCCAAAAAAAATCATCCATTAAAAACCTTATGAAGCACAGTTCTACTCTGACACACATGGGGTTGCAATGAGTTGGAGTTGACTGGAGGTCGACTTTTTTTTTTTTAACCCTCAAGTATTCTCCAGTGTTGCACTGCAATGGTGGGAGTCTGTGGTGGCCCCTTGCAGGCTGCTGTGGTGTGCTGGCACACTGCTCTGTTCTTCAGCAGCTCCTGTGGGGCTGAGGAAGCTTCAGGGAACATCACACACTCTCTCACTTGGATTCTGGCTCGTCTAGTGGGGCCTGCCCATGGGAAACAGAATTCTTGGATAAGACCTCACCTCCTTGGTCTTGGTTTTAAGGACCACCTATTGTTTTCATAACTCTTCCCAGAAATGTTTTTCCAATCAGTTGACTGAAATCAGTGCCAAAATCCATCCAAAAGGAAAAGCAATACTTAATTTTCTCGGTTTTACCACTTACAAACCACATGGCCTTAGGCAACTCACCTACTCTGTCCTTTTAAGTATACAACAATGGAGCCATCAAATGTCAGCGATGAAGGAACCTCTGGACCCTTCTAGAAAACTAAGGCCCAGGGAGGAGAAATGAAGCCCTAAAGATTCATTCTAAGCCAGTGGGTCTATGAATTTTCCCTCCAACCAAACCCCATCCTCTTCCCCAAGCTATAGGATGAAAGGTAGGGGGTAAACTCTAAGCAGATATCAATGTCAGTTGAGCTAAACATCAAGCTTTATGGACTTAAGAGGTAAATATTGATGGAACTTAAATACCAAATCAATAGGGACAAGAGAGCCTGAAATGAAAGTTGGAATATGTGTGCTTAAACACATCTACAAATTTACAATGTCTTCATTAGGAGTGTCTGGCCAGTTCAGTACTAGTGTACTAAAACTGGAAAGAGTGGTTATATCAGGTTTCTAGTGAGATCATTAGCATAAACTGTAAAGGTCAGAATTTGACAGTTGCATAGCTACCACAGAACCAACTAGCAAATCAATTTGCATATGCCCTTTGATTGGTTCACATGAGAGAAAATAACATTCCAGCCAGAGATTCACTGTGATGGTTAAGATTGTGTGTCAACTTGGCTGGGCCATGATTCTCAGTGTTTATATGTGATCACCCCCATGATGGGATCTACTGTGAGCAGACAATCTGTTGAAAGGGGGTGTCCTTGGGCATGTGTCCTGCATCCAAATATAAGTGGATATTCTGGCTTTTGCCTGCTCTGGATCTTGCAGCTGCCTCCTGTTCTTCTGACCTCCAGTTCTTAGGACTTGAGCTAGCAGCTCATCTGCCAATCTTGGGATTCGTCGGTCTTCACAGCCTGTGAGCAAGAGCCCTGCTCTCCGACCTGCCTATCTTGGGTTTGCCAGCCTCTGCGGCTACGTGAATCAGGAGAAGCCTCTATCCTGATTCACGGACTTGGGACATTCTAGCCTCTACAATTGCATGAGCTGTTTCCTTGATATAAATCTCCCTCTCTATATATTTATATGCTTTACTGGTTTTGCTTCTCTAGAGAACCCAGCCTAAGACATTCACTAAAGACATGGTCTTGTCAATAACAACCAACTGTGTGTGTTCAGCGATTTACAGTGTGCAAAGCATCGCCCCACCCTCACTGCACATGGCTTTCACAGCAGCCTTGTGGACTGAGGATGACTAAGCTCTACATGATGCCACCCAGACCTCCAGGCTCCTCAACCACAGGGAAAATAATCTTTGTTGGGACAAAAACAATGTTGATTGTTTGCTTAGAAAGAGAAGTTGTATCAGGTGTCAAGGCTTAAGAAAAGATTATTAAAGAAAGAAATCAAAACTTAAAATTGGGCAATTCTTTCCATTAACCCTTCCCACTCCCCAGCCGTGAATTGGGAAAAGATTGACGTTACTTGATAGTCTACCAGAGTCCCTGGGAGTGTATCTGTAGTCCCTGCTCTAGTCCAACCTTCTATCTAACAGATAAAGACAAATAAAGTGGACCCACTTGCTCTGGGTTATAGACACCCTCCTTTCCTGCTTCTAAGTTGTGGTAGACAGAATAAGGCCTCCCTACAGGTGTTGATGTCCTAGTTTCAGAAACCTGTATGTGACCTTCCATGGCAAAAGAGACTTTGTAGATGTGATTTAATGAAGGGTCATGAGATGGGAAAAGTATCCCGGATTATAGGTGGGCCCAATATAATTGCAAGGGTATTTATCAGAGGGAATTAGGAGGGTCAGAGAGAGAGCAATAAGGAGATGTGATGATGGAAACAGAGGTCAGATAGAGAAAGAGAGGTATTTAAAGATGCTGTGCTACTGGCTTGGAAGATGGAGGAAGGGGCCAAGGAGACTAGAGGTGGCCAGTCTCTGGAAGCTGAGAAAGGTAAGGAAACAGCTTCTCTCCTAGGGCCTCCAGAAGGAACGCAGCCCTGCTGACACCTTGATTTTAGGACTTCAGACCTTAAGAACTATAAGATAAATAAATCTGTGTTTTTTTAAGCAATGAAGTTTGTGATAATTTGTTGTAACAGCAATAGGAAATTCATACATGTTGTTGTCATTAGATGCTGTGGCATCAGTTCTGACTCATAGTCAGTTCTGACTCATAGCCACCCCATGTACAACAGAATGAAACACTGCCCGGTCCTGCGCCATCCTCACAATCATTGTTATGCTTGAGCCCATTGTTGCAGCCACTGTGTCAATCCATCTCTTTTTCACTGACCCTCTACTTTACCAAGTATGACGTCCTTTAGGGACTGGTCCCTCCTGATAACATGTCCAAAGTACATGAGACAAAGTCTCGCCATCCTCACTTCTAAGGAGCATTCTGGCTGTACTACTTCCAAGACAGTTATGTGTGATCTTCTGACAGTCCATGGTGTATTCAATATTCTTCGCCAACACCGTAATTCAAAGGCATCAATTCTTCTTCGGTCTTCCGTATTCATTGTCCAGCTTCACAGGCATATGAGGTGATTGAAAACACCATGGCTTGGGTCAGGTTCACCTTAGTTTTTAAAGTGACATCTTTGTGTTTTAAGATTTTAAGGAAGTCTTTTGCAGCAGATTTGTCCAATGCAATGCGTCGTTTGATTTCTTGACTGCTGTTTCCATGGGTGTTGATTGTGGATTCAAATAAAATGAAATCCTTGACAACTTCAATCTTTTCTCTGTTTATAATGATGTTGCTTATTGGTCCAGTTGTGAGGAATTTTGTTTTCTTTATGTTGAGGTGCAATCCATACTGAAACCTGTAGTCTTTGATCTTCAACAGTAAGTGCTTCAAGTCCTCTTCACTTTCAGCAAGCAAGGTTGTGTCATCTGCATATTGCAGGTTGTTAATAAGTCTTCTTCCAACCCTAATGCAACATTCTTCTTCATATAGTCCAGCTTCTTGGATTATTTGCGCAGCATACAGTTTGAATAAATATGGTGAAATGATACAATCCTGATGCACACCTTTCTTGATTTTAAATCACACAGTGTCCCCTTGTTCTGTTTGAATGACTGCCTCTTCGTCTACGTACAGGTTCCTCATGAGCACAATTAAGTGTTCTGGAATTCCTATTCTTTGCAATGTTATCCGTAATTTGTTATGATCCACACAGTCAAATGCCTTTGCATACTCAATAAAACACAGGTAAACATCTTTCTGGTATTCTCTGCTTTCAGCCAAGATCCATCTGACATCAACAATGATATCCCTCATTCCACGTCCTCTTCTGAATCCGGCTTGAACTTCTGGAAGCTCCTTGTCAATGTACTGCTGCAACAACTTTAAAATGATGTTCAGCAAAATCTAATACATAAGGAAAAATCTAAATCATAAGCCTAGTAAATATTCTATAAAGGCAGTGACTCACAACCTGGGTGTACATTAATGAATTGGAGATGCAAAAAAAAAAAAAAATACTGTTGCCTAGGTCCACCCCAATCAGTTATATCTGAATATTAGTCAGTGAATTCTGGTTGTGCTCATAGTTTAAAAGTTCCCCAGGTGATTTTAATATGTAGCCTTGACTGAGAAAGAGATCATGCAGTGTTCTTTATGATGAGAAGGGGCTATTTTTCAATGCTCATTAGCTTTATTTGTAAAGGCAGTGTTTTGTTGAAGGTCTTGAAACTCTAAATGTCTTTAGCTAAAACTTGTCAAAACTGAGAATTGTCTGGTCACTTCTGGAAGATTTCCAGGGTTTGGGATTTGGGTTACCCTCAAGGATGCTTGCCAGTGAGGGGCTATCCTGTGCGATATGCAATTCAGGGACCACCAGGTTAAAATGAACCTAATTTGCTGTGTAGCTATAGTGGATGCTGTGGTGTGCTGCCCAGATTTCCCCTTTGGGACTGAGGCCTTCATCCTCTCACCTGATGGGAATGGACTGCAGACAGCCCAGTCCCTCTCTGCAATTGTCGTCAGTCAAGGGAGCTGTGTTACTCAAGATTATGCCCCCTCTGAGGGGCAGCTCATAATGACGACTTTTCCATAAGAGGTACAAAAAACTTGTTTCAGGTTCTTTTCCCTCTGCAGGGACAGCCTAGCCGCAGAGCTTCCTGTAGGACCAGCTGATGCCTCTTTTGCAACTGTATCATAGTCCAGCATATTCCAGTGCCCAATCCTCCTTCCCTTACTCCATTACAGGTATTGTTTTTTTTTTCTTTATCGTATTTTTAGTGAAAGTTTACACAGCAAATTAGATTCCCCATTAACAATTTCTATACATATTGTTCGTTGTCATTGGTTACATTTTTCACAATGTATTACATTTTTCTCATTATTTTCATTCTGGTTGTTCTGTTTCAGTTAATCTAGCTTCCCTGACCCCCCTTACCTTCTCACCTTTGCTTTAGGGTACTGTTTTGTCTCACAGAGATGATTATTTAAAAGAAGCACAGTACCCATGGGTGATATTGTTTATTTTATGAGCCAAGCTTTTATTTGGCTGAAAGATAACCTTCAGGAGTGGGTTTAGTTCCAAATTTAAAGGGTAAATCAGAGTGATAGTCTTGGGGGAATCCTCTAGTCTCTACTGGTCCAGTAAGTCTAGCCTTTTTTTAGGAATTTGAGGTTTATTCTACATTTTTCTTTCATTCTATCCAAGACCATCTATTGTGTCCCTGGTCAGAATGGTTATTAGTGGTAGCTGGGCACCATCTAGTTCTTCTGGTCTCAGGATAGATGAGGCCGTGGTTCCTATGAGCTATTAGTCCTGTAGACTGGTTTCTTCTTTGAGTCTTTGGTTTCCTTTTTTCTCTTTTGCTACAGATGAGTACAGATCAGTAGTTGTGTCTTAGATGGCCACTTGCAAGCTTTTAAGACCCCAGATATTACTCACCAAACTGGGATGTAGAACAATATCTTTATGAACTATGTTATGCCGATTGACTGAGTTGTCCTCATAGACTCTGGTCCTAAGCTTCAAACCCAGTAAACCAAACCCACAAGGTATTTGGTTGTGTCTAGGAACTATCCGCAACTGTGCCCTCTATGTGCTTTATTGTATATATGAATATATATGCAGAACACACAAACATATATATACATATGCCTACAGATACACATATACATGCGTGCCCACATACTCACATGTGCCTTCCTATATACACATATATGCATACATCTCCACCTATGTAATCATACACATAGTTTTTGGTTATTAATGTTGTTGCAAAATTGTATGTTATAGCATTTACCAAAATTGTCCCTTATTTTTAGTGTTATCATTTACTTTGGTCAAGTTGCACAGACTTCACCCATATTGGGTATTACCTTTCCCATCACAAAAAATAACATGTGTCTACTATCTAGAAAGTGATTCTCGCTTACTCCCCCTCCCATTCCTGGTAACCACAAAAGAACATTGCTTTCTGTGTGCATACCTATTCTTGTCGTTTTATAAAAGTGAGACCATGCAGTATTTGTCCTTTTGTGATTGACTTATTTTGCTCAGCATAATGTCCTCCAGATTCATCCATGTTACAATATCTTTCAAGAACTTATCATTATTCTTTATAACTGGATAGTAGTCCATTGTATGTATGTACCGCAATTTGTTTATCTATTCATCTATTGCGGGGTACTTAGGTTGTTTCCATCTTTTTTACTATTGTGAATAATGCTACAATGAACATAGATGTGCATATGTTTATTCATGTCAGTGCTATTTGATCTCCAGGGTATATACCTAGAAATGGGATTGCTGGATGATAAGGTATTTCTATTTCTAGCTTTTTGAGGAAGTGCCATACCTTTTTCCATAGTGGTTGTACCATTTTACAATCCCACCAGCAGTGTATAAGAGTTCCCAGTCTCCCCCACGATTTTGCCAGCATTTGTTTTTTTTTTTTTTTTTTTTTTTGATCAGAGCCATTTTTGCAGGGGTGAGATGGTATCTCACTGTAGTTTTAATTTGCATCTCTCTAATAGCTAATGATTGTGAGCATCTTTTCATTTGTTTGTTAGCCACCTTAAAGTCCTCTTTGGTGTCTATTCATGTCCTTTGCCCATTTTTTTTGATTGGATTATTTGCCTTTTTGTTGTTGAGTTGTTGAAGTTTTCTATATATTTTGGAGATTAGACCCTTATCAGATATGTTGTTCCCAAATATTTTTTTGCAATTTTTAAGTTATCTTTTTACTCTTCTGATAAAGTCTTTTGATGAGCGTGTTTAATTTTTAGTAGGTTCCAATTACCTAATTTGTCTTCCATTGTTCATGCATTTGTAGGTGTGTTTGATAGTCAATTTCTGCAAAAAATTAGGCCACGTAGTTTTATCCCTATGTTATCTTCCAGGAACTTTATAGTTTTAGCTTTCACATTTAGGTCTTTGATCCATTTTGAATTAGTTTTTATATATGGTGTGAGATATGGATCCTGTTTCATTTTTCTGTCAATGGATTTCCAGTCTTGCCGGCACCACTTGTTAAAGAGACTGTTTCTTCTTCACTGAATGGACTTTGACCCCTTGTTGAAATCAGCTGCTCATAGATGGATGGATTTATTTCTGGGTTCTCAATTCTATTCCATTGGTCTGTGTGTCTGTCGTTGAACCACTACCAGGTTGTTTTGATTACTGTGGCTGTATAGTTTTCTTGATTTCCTTTTCAGAGTTCTCTTTGTTAGCGTAGACGAACCTAACTGATTTTTGTGTGTTGATCTTGTGCCTGGCAACTTTACTGAATCCTTCTATAAGATCCAGTAGCTTTCTTGTGGAATCTCTGGGGTTTTCTATGTATAGGATCCTGTCATCTGCAAATAGGGATAGTTTTACTTCTTCCTTTCCAATTTGGATACCCTTTACTTCTGTTTCTTGCATTACTGTTCTTGGTAAGACTTCCAGTACAATACTGAATAAGAATGGTGATAATTGGCATCCTTGTCTCGTTCTCATTCTCAAGGGCAAGGCTCTCAGTCTTTATCTGTTGAGAATAATGTTGGCTGTTGGTTTTGCATATTTGCCCTTGTCATGGATTGAATTATGTCCCCCAAAAATGTGTGTATCAATTTGGCTGGGCCACGATTCCCAGTATTGTGTGATTTTCCCATGTGTGGTAAATCCTGCCTCTATGATGTTAATGAGGGAGGGTGGGCGGCAGTTGTGTTAGTGAGGCAGGACTCAATTTACAAGACTGGATTGTGTCCTGAGGCAATCTCTTGAGATATAAAAGACAGAAGTGAGCAGTGAGACAGGGGGACCTCATACCACCAAGAAAGCAGTGCCAGCAGCAGAGTGTGTCCTTTGGACCCAGGGTCCGTATGTGGAGAAGCTCCTAGTCCGGGGGAACGTTGATGAGAAGGCCGATGGAGAGAGAAAGACTTCCACTGGAGCTGACACCCTGAATTTGGACTTTTAGCCTACTTTACTGTAAGGAAATAAACTTCTCTTTGTTAAAACCATCCACTTGTGGTATTTCTGTTATAGCAGCACTATTTGACTGAGACAGCCCTTAATTATGTTGAGGAATTTCCCTTCTAATCCTATTTTGCTCACTTGCTTGAGTCATCTTATCCTGTTTCTTCGTATGATTTGTTATTGTCTACAGTCTCTCAGGCATTAAGGTGTTATTTTATTTATTTATATTTTTCTTTATTGATTGCATGTTTGTTTTTTCCTAATTTTTTGTTTTGTTTTGATATATCAGGAGCTTTGTTTCTTCTCTTTCTCTTTAGAATGTCTTTCTTCCTTTGTATTATTTTAGTTGTTGTTGTTTTGTGGTACTAGTCTATATATGACTTTGGTGGTGTTGGTTGGCTAAATGTGATTTCCTCTTAGTAGGTATGGTGGGTCACACCTACAGTTGAGTCCTCTGTTGTTAGGCACGTATGTCTTTCCTTACAGGATTGAGTAGGTCCTTTCCCTAATGTGAGGTGGCAAGTATTGGGTGTTCAGTGTCCCTCCACAGCTCTCATGGGACCATGTGGTCCTTCGGGTTGGTGCTAGCAGTTAGTGCATCCACTGGACAGAAGGACAGGACGTCTTTATAGCCAGTGGGAGGCAGTGCTAACCAAATGGACAGGATAGACCCTTTGTGCGTGGAGGGAATAAGGGGTCTCAATACATGTGCAGTTGGCCTGCGGGAACTGGCTGAGTGTGGGATGATGTCAAAGTGTTAGGTGAGGGCACAAGGATCTCCTGATTGTCATTATACAGTGTCGTGGATGGTACCTGTTGGGATATGCTGGGTGATTGCTGGTAAGGTGGTGTGCCTGTCTAGCCAGTCACCAGGCAATGGGAACAGTGTGCACTCCTGCTGGTCACCATGCTGTGGGCATGGTAAGTGCACCTGCTGATCACCAGGCGGGAGGTATGGGGGGCGCGCCTTTGATCGCTGGGCAGAGGGTGTGGGAATGTGCAGCTATTGCCTGAGGGGGGCAGAGCAGGAGCATGCCACCAGTCTCTGGGTGGGAGGTGCAGAGTGTGTCACCAGTTTCTGTGAAGGAGGCACAGTAGCATGCCCCTGGTCGCGGGGCAGGAGACATGGGGAGCACCCCATCTGTTGCCAGGTGTGTTGCTTGGGGGCATGCTGTTGGTCACTGGGTGGTTCGCATGGTAGGCTTTTTCCTGGCAGCCTCCACCAGGTGATGGGGCTTGGCCTGATTAAATGTGAGGTAGGGGGAGCTGCACAGAGGCTGGCTGGGTGGGGGATCTCTAGTTGTTAGCCTATGGTTTTGCTATTCGGTGAGCAATTCCTATTCAAATGGTCAGGCACCGTTGCTGGTGAGGAGTCCCTTCCCTAGTTCTTGGCTCCCTCCCTGCTCTGTGATCTCCAGGATCACTGGAGTTCTTGCCTGCCTTCCTGTACTTTACCTTTTTAGATCCAGCTCAAGTCCTCCTCACCTTGTTTCATTCCAGGTTTGTTACACAGTATCTGTTTCTTGTTGTGCCTTCTTGTGCTCCTCATACAGAGAACAGCTGCCTGCCTTGCCTCAAGATGGTCATGCTGTGCTGGGCTGGCTAGCCAGGTGCTGAGGAACCATAAATCTCCTCCTCCACTGTTTTCACTCAGTCTTTCCTTCCACTAGGTAATCTAATTCCTCAGCCTTCCATTTGATGTTCAGGCTTCCAAAGTTGTCATCTGTATCCATTTCACTTGGCTTCTCAACTCTTTCTGGTGGGGAGATGTTATGGTGTGTCTTACTAAGCTGCCATCTTCCCATTCTCTTTCACAGGTGTTGTCCTTAAAAGCACTCTGCAACAAACCCCCTCAAATATGTGCCTCTGAGTCTTTCCTGGAGAGCCTGACCTAAGATAGCAACCTTGGGAGATAGAGAGATGCAAAGGGTATTGTTGGTGAAGTGGAAGGGAATAGAGGTTGACTGGGTATTTAATGTCTGCCATACCTTTAGACTGTGCATTTTTTGAGAACAGGAGACATGTTTCTCTTGTCCATTCTTGTATCCCAACAGCTAGCAGTGATCTTTGATAAATATTTTTGACTGATTAAATGAAAAAATTAGTGAATTGGTGAGAAAGGGAAGAGGCATATATTTTGCATGAAATTCAGGGCCTTTTTGTTATTTATTTATTTTTATTATTGTGCTTTAGATGAAGGTTTACAGAACAAACCAGCTTCTCATTAAACAGTTAGTACACATGATTGTTTTGTGACGTTGGTTGCCAACCCCACGTCATGTCAACACTCTCCCTTCTTGATCTTGGGTTCCCTATTACCAGCTTTCCTGTCCCCCGCCCCACCCCCACCTTCTAGTCCTTGCCCCTGGGCTGGTGTGCCCCTTTAGTCTCCTTTATTTTATGGGCTTGTCTCATCTTTGGCTGAAGGGTGAACCTCAGGAGTGACTTCATTACTGAGCTAAAAGGGTGTCCAGGGGCCATACTCTTGGGGTTTCTCCAGTCTCTGTCAGACCAGTAAGCCTGGTCTTTTTTTGTGAGTTAGAATTTTGTTCTACATTTTTCTCCAGCTCTGTCTGGGTCCCTCTATTGTGATCCCTGTCAGAGCAGTCAGTGCTGGTAGCTGGGCACCATCTAGTTGTACTGGACTCATACTGGTGGAGGCTGCAGTAGTTGTGGTCCATTAGTCCTTTGGACTAATCTTTCCCTTGTGTCTTTAGTTTTCTTCATTCTCCTTTGCTCCAGAGGTGGTGAGACCAGTGGAGTATCTTAGATGGCCACTCACAGGCTTTTAAGACCCCAGATGTTACTCACGAAAGTAGAATGTAGAACATTCTCTTCATAAACTATGTCCCTACAGCTCTCGGCCCAGTAATTTGGTTCCTCAGGGGGTTTGGATGTGTCTATGGAACTTCCATGACCTTGTCTTGTACAAGTTGTGCTGGATTCCCCAGTATTGTGTACTGTCTTATGCTTCACCAAAGTTACCACTTATCTATTGTCTATTTAGTGTTTTTCCATCCCCACCCCTCCTCTCCCTCATAACCATCAGAGATTGTTTCTTTTTGTGTATGAACCTTTTCATGAGTTTTTATAGTAGTGGTCTTATAAATATTTGTCCTTTTGTGACTGACTTACTTCACTCAGCATAATGTCCTCTAGATCCATCCATATCATGAGATGCTTCACAGATTCATCATTGTTCTTTATCGTTGCGTAATACTCCATTGTGTATATGTACCATAGTTTGTTTATCCATTCATCTGTTGATGGGCATCTAGGTTGTTTCTATCTTCTTGCTACTGTGAACAATTCTGCAATGAACATGGGTGTGTGTCTTAGTTATCTAGTGTTGCTATAACAGAAATACCACAAGTGGATGGCTTCAACAAAGAGAAGTTTATTCTCTCACAGTCTGGTAGGCTAAAAGTCCAAATTCAGGGTGCCAACTCCAGGGGAAGGCTTTCTCTCTGTTGGCTCTGGAGGAAGGTCCTTGTCATCAATCTTCCCCTGGTCGAGGAGATTCTCAGGCGCAGCAACCCAGATACAAAGCATGTGCTCTGCTCCCGGTACTGCTTTCTTGGTGGTATGAGGTCCCCATGTCTCTCTGCTTGCTTCTCTCTTTTATATCTCAATAGAGATTGGCTTAAGACATTATCTAATCTTGTAGATCTTATCAGTATAACTGCTGCTAATCCATCTCATTAATATCATAGTGATAGGATTTACAACACATAGGGAAATCACATCAGGTGACAAAATGGTAGGCAATCATACAATACTGGGAATGATGACCTAGCCAAATTGACAGATAATTTTGGGGGACACAATTCAATCCATGACAGTGTGCAATATGTCTCTTCATGTGACAACTATTATTTCTCTAGGATATATTCCTAGGAGTGGGATTGCTGGATCATATGGAATTTCTATTTCTAGCTTTCTAAGGAAGCACCATATCATTTTCCAAAATGGTTGTACCATTTTGCATTCTTGGGGTCTTTTTAAAAAAGCTCTTTAGTATTGTTCCACTCTTCTAAACCTTCATAGGACCATGACCAAAACCAGAGTTTCACAGCAAAACAAGGATCTCAAAAAGGATTAAGGAATTCCATGCTGATGAAGGGGAATATATTATGGGCTAGTTTTCTAAGAGAGATTATACCATGTCAAGCAGAGCTCTTCCTAAGTTTCAGCAAAGTGGACCCTACCCACTCAGGCTTGTGTATCTTCATCTCTGGAGAAGAGAAGACATCGGTCTTTTTGAGGTCAAAAACCAAACCCATTGCTATAGAATCAATTCTGACTCATGGCAACCCGACATGTTACAGAGTAGAACTGCTCCCTAGGATTTTCTTGGCTATAATCTCTAGGGAAGCAGATTGCCAGGCCTTTTTTCCACAGAACCTCTGGTGGGTTTGAACTGCCAACCTTTAGGTTATTAGCAGGTAATTGCAAACTGCTTGTGCCACCCACTTTGTACCATGCTGTGTGTGTGTGTGTGTGTGTGTGTGTGTGTGTAATCAAGAAAATACACACTAAGGGAACTCTTAGGCCAGTGAGGCTTGCACCTATGCGTCAGTTTATTTACTTGTTGAGCCCCTTGTATGTGCTGGGGAGAGTGTTATGTGCTGGGGTAACAAAGATGAACAAGATGAGCAAGGCTGGTCCCTACCCCAGGGGTTATTCACAGCCAAGGGGGAGCAAGTGAGCATGGGGTCATGATACACAAAGTGGTGTAGTGAGGGTGTAAACCAAGGAAGTACTGAGGAGTGGTGCCTGACTAACTGTGTCCCCAACCAGGCCAAAGGTGCCTGCACCTCAGCAGATCACCTGGAATTCCTAGGACTATTTGGTCCCAGAAGCATGCTCTGTAAGGCAGTGCTGTCCAGTGAGAGGATCCCTGGCTTCAGTTCTGATTTTCTAGCTTGTGCAGTTGTTAAGGGCACTGGCATCCAAACAGTACAGACCCAGTTCAAATCCTGTCTCCACCATTTACTAACAGCCTGCTCTTGGGCAAGCCTTAGGTTTTTTTAATCATAAAACGGGAATAATAAGAAAGTTGTTCTGGAGGTTAGTTGCACGGCATGCAGAAAGTACAGAGGCAAAGGCAGCTATTATCATCATTATCATTGTCAGCATGGGTGGTTATCCATTAATTATAATTAATAAAATAATAATGTCTCCTGGCTTCCATTTCCTTGTCTGTGAAAAGATGACCTCTAAGGCCGCGCTCTGCTTCTCTGTGCTTTAACTGTGACTGATCAGACCAGTGTTTTGTTACCATGGTAATGAGGTTGCTATGGGGATGCTGCAATTAAAGCTGGCTTAGACCATTGGTTCTGGGTATGGGCTGGAGGCACCTGCCTGGAGTGATCTACCCTTTCTGCAGATACATGCATGCACATCCATAGAAAAATGTCTGGAGTGGTCTTCAGCACCCTGGTAATTAGTGGTTACTTCTGGTGAAGGAGGTGGAAGGGGGAAGGTAGTTTAGGGGGACTTTCACTTTTCTCCCTACATTGGTCTGAGCCTAAGTTTTCTTGTCTATGAAAGAATTATGATATTTCCTACCCTCTCAAGCTTGTTATATGATAGCATATTTGAGGCTCTTGGTACCAGGTGTGTTCAGACAGAAGTGGGCTTTCATCCATGGGTCATGGTGCACACCCTCATGACTCCTTCAGTGACTGCATCACATCTGAAGACTCTCCTAGTGGGGTTCTCCAATGTGAGTGTGCTGCACACTTCCTTGGAGATGGTTAAAATACAGATGCCAGGGTACCACCTAAACCAACTGAGATACAGCCCTGGCATCTGAATTTTAAAGAGCTGCAACGTGAAACTCAAGTGTCAGTGCCCCCATGAGAAGACTTCCCCAAGCTCCATTTTACTGACTTGTCTGTCTTCAACTCGCTGCCTGGTTTACAAAGCCTCCCCGTCTTAGACTGGGTTCTCTAAAACCAAAAACTAAACCCATTGCCGTTGAGTCAATTCCAACTCATAGCGACCCTATAGGACAGAGTAGAACTGCCTCATAGGGTTTCCAAGGAGCAGCTGGTAGATTCGAACTGCTGACTTTTGGTTAATAGCCAAGCTCTTAACCACTGTGCCACCAGGGCTCCAATATACACATATGTTGTTGTTGTTAGGTTCTGTCAAGTTGGTTCCAACTCACAGTGACCCTATGTAAAACAGAATGAAACACTGTCCAGTCCTGCTGCATCCTCACAATCGTTATGCTTGAACCCATTGTTGCAGCCAATGGGTCAATACATCTCGTTTAAGGTCTTCTTTTTCTCTCTGACCCCCTACTTTACCAACCATGATGTCCTTTTCCAGGGTCTGGTCCCTGTTGATAACATGTCCAAAGTATGTGAGACAAAGTCTTGCCATCCTTGCTTCTAAGGAGCATTCTGGCTGTACTTTTTCAAAGACAGATTTGTTCATTCTTCTATTGGTCCATGGTATATTCAATATTCTTTGTCAGTACCATAATTCAAAGGCATCAATTCTTCAGTCTTCTTTATTCACTGTCCAGCTTTCACATGCATATGAGGCTATTGAAAACACCATGGCTTGGGTCAGGTACACCTTAGTCTTTAAAGTGACATCTTTGCTTTTTAAGACTTTAAAGAAGTCTTTTGCAGCATTTTGTCCAATGCAATGCATCATTTGATTTCTTGACTGCTGCTTCCATGGGTGTTGATTGTGGATCCAAGAAAAATGAAATCCTTGACAAATTTAGTCTTTTCTTTGTTTATCATGATGTTGCTTATTCGTCCAGTTGTAAGGATTTTTGTTTTCTTTATGTTAAGGTGTAATCCATACTGAAGACTGCAGACTTGGATCTTCATCAGTAAGTGTTTCAAGTCCTCTTCACTTTCAGCAAGCAAGGTTGTGTCATCTGCGTATCACAGGTTGTTAATGAGTCTTCCTTCAACCCTAATGTCGCATTCTTCTTCATACAGTCCAGCTTCTCTGATTATTTTCTCAGCATACAGATTGAATAACTATAGTGAAAGGATACAACCCTGAAGCACACCTCTCCTGGTTTTAAACCACACAGTACCCATTCGTTCTGTACAAACGACTACCTCTTGGTCTATGTACAGGTTCCTCATGAGCACAATTAAGTGTTCTGGAATTCCCATTCTTTGCAAAGTTATTCATAATTTGTTATGATCCACACAGTCTGATGTCTTTGCATAGTCAGTAAAACACAGGTAAACATCTTTCTGGTAGTCTCTGCTTTCAGGTAGGATCCATCTGACATCAGCAATGATATCCCTCATTCCATGTCCTCTTCTGAATCCAGTTTGAATTTCTTTTTTTTTTTAATATATTTTATTGTACTTCAGGTGAAGGCTTACAGAACAAATAGTGTCTCCTGAAACAGTAGTACACGTGTTGTTTTATGACATTGGTTAACAACCCCACAACATATTAACCCTCTAAATTATCAACCTTTTTTTTTTTTGATGAAAATATACATAGCCAAAGATACATCATTACAAAAATATCTACATGCACAGTTCAGTGACATTGACTACACTCTTCCAATTGTGCTGTTATTCGCACTTAAGATGAAGGCTTACAGAACAAAATAGTTTCTCATTTAAC
>NW_004443956.1:18670647-18699154 GCF_000243295.1 Trichechus manatus latirostris | reverse complement strand
AGAGGAGGCCCAGCGGGTCGAAGAGTGGTGGGGGGTGGGAAAGCGCACACCGCAAATTACCGGCTGTTTTGTCTCCCACTGGACGCTCCATGAGGCTGCTTTCTCATACCCCCCTTTGCTGGTCTCCGATAGGAGTCCAAGAAGGTGGATCCGCGCTGCGTTAGGTGGTAGGGGACCTCTGCATGAATCTCTCCTCACTCTCCATTCTCTGTCAGTATTCTCACTCCATTTGGTGCTCGGCTGAGTTCTTTATCTCTGCATTTGATGTTCTAGGGTTTCAGGATTGTTGCATTCTCTGTTTGGCTTAGTTTTTCGGATCTTTGCTGTGGAGGGACGGTGTGGTGCTTCTGCCTAGAGCACCATCTTGCCAGAACTCCTCACCAGTTTGAATTTCTGCCAGTTCCCTGCCGTTGTACTGCTGCAGCCACTTTTGAATGATCTTCAGCAAAATTTTACTTGTGTGTAATACTAATGATATTATTCAATAATTTCCACATTCGGTTGGATCACTTTTCTTTGGAATAGGCATAAATATGGATATCTTCCAGTCAGTTGGCTAGGTAGCTGTCGTCCAAATTTCCTGGCATAGACAAGTGAGCACTTCCAGCACCACTTCCATTTGTTGAAACATCTCAACTGGTATTCCATCAATTCCTGGAGACTTGTTTTTTGCCAGTATCTTCAATGCAGCTTGGACTTCATCCTTCAGTACCATCAGTTCTTGATCATATGCTACCTCCTGAAACAGTTGAATGTCAATCAATTCTTCTTGATACAGTGACTGTGTGTATTCCTTCCATCTTCTTTTGATGCTTCCTGCATCATCTAATATTCTTCCCATAGAATCCTTCAATATTACAACTTGAGGCTTGAGTTTTCTCCTCAGTTCTTTCAGCTTGAGAAATGCCAAGCATGTTCTTCCCTTTTGGTTTTCTAACTCTAGGTCTTTGCACGTTTCTTTAAAATTCTTTACTTTGTCTTCTCAAGCCACTCTTTGAAATTTTCTGTTCAGCTCTTTTACGTCATCATGTCTTCCTTTTACTTTAGCTATTATACATTCAAGAGCAAGTTTCAGCGTCTTTTCTGACATTCATTTTGATTTTTTTTTTTCCTGTCTTTTTAATGACCTTTTGCTTTCTTCATATATGATGTCCTTGATGTCATTCCACAGCTTGCCTGGATTTCGGTCATTAGTGTTTACTGAATCAAATCTATTCTTGAGATGGTCTCTAAATTCAGGCAGTATATAATCGTGATGGTTAAGATTATGTGTCAACTTGGCTGGGCCATGATTCTCAGTGTTTTAATGTAATCACTCCCATGATTGAATATACTGTGAGTAGCCAATCAGATGAAAGGAAGTATCCTTGGAGGTGTGGCCCGCATCTGAATATAAGCAGACATTCTGGCTTTTTGCTCACTCTGGATCCTGCAGCTGCCTCCTGTTGCCTCATCTCCAGTTCTTGGGACTTGAGCTGTCAGGTTATCTGTCGAACTTGGGATTCGTGGGTCTGCACAGCCTGTGAGTGGGAGCCCTGCTCTCCGACCTGCCAATCTTGGGCTTGCCAGCTTCTGCGGCTGCGTGACTTGGGAGAGACCTCTAACCTGATCCACAGACTTGGGACGTTCTAGCCTCTACAATTGCATGAGCTGTTTCCTTGAAATAAATCTCTCTATATATACATATTTATACACTTTACTGGTTTTGCTTCTCTAGAGAACCCAGCCTAAGACAATACTCAAATTCATACCTTGGCTCTCATGCCTAGGATATCGATGTTTATGCATTCTATTTCATTTTTGATGATTTCCAATTTTCCCAGATTCATACTTCATACATTCCACATTCTGATTATTAATGGATGTTTGTAGCTGTTTCTTCTCATTTTGAGTCATGCCACATGAGCAAATGACAGTCCCAAAACCTTGACTGTATCTATGTCATTAAGATCAACTCTACTTTGAGTAGGCAGCTCTTCCCCAGTCATATTTTGTGTGCCTTCCAACCGGAGGGGCTCATCTTCCAGCACTATATCAGTTCCACTGCTATTCATAAGGTTTTTATTGGCTAATTCTTTCAGGAGTAGACCGCAAGGTCCTTCTTCCTAGTCTCTCTTAGCCTGGAAGTTCAGCTGAAATCTGTCCACCATGGGTGACCCTGCTGGCATTTTAAATACCAGTGACATAGTGTCTTAGCCTGGGTTCTCTAGAGAAGCAAAACCAGTAAAGCATATATATGTATATATATAGAGAGAGATTCAGATCAAGGAAATGGCTCACATGGTTTTTAGAGGCTGTATGTCCCAAGTCTGTGGAAAGAAGATTCTCATGTTTACATAGCTGCAGGGCCTGGTGAACTCAAGATCCGCAGGCCAGAGAGCAGGGCTGTAGCAGGCTGTGAAGATTGACGAATCTCAAGATCAGCAGGCAAGCTGCTAACTCAAGTCCCAAGAACTGGAGGGCAGATAAACAGGAGCCAGCTGTAGGATCTAGAACAAGCAAAAGCCCCAGCAAGGCGAGCAGGAAGGAACTAGGTGGAGGAGGGTGGAGAGATGAAGGCTGAGGGGGCGGTGAGCCACCACAAGCCCCGCCCCAGCCGGTACTACTCAGCAGATTCCATCATGGGGGTGATCATGTATCAAATTTCAACAGGGAAGTGATCACAACATTATACAACTGCCAAAACACTGAGAATCATGGCCCAACTAAGTTAACACACAGTCTTCCAGCATCACAGCAACATGCAAGCCACCACAGTTCGACAAACTGATAGATGTGTGGAAAATATATATATATTTATCTCAAGGAAATGACCCACATGGTTGTAGAGGCTGTCAAGTCCCAAGTCTGTGGGTCAGGCATCAGGCTTAGGGTAGGCTTCTCCTGACTTATGTAGCTGATGAACCCAAGATCACCAGGTCAGACAGCAGACTGCTAGCTCACAGACTGCACAGGATGACAGATCCAAGACCGGTAGGCAATATGGCAGGCCACTAGCTCAAGTCCCAAGAACTGGAGGTAAGATGATGATGAGCTGGATGCAGGACCCAGAGCAAGTGAGCTAGCTTTGTCACAATATCCATACATATATTGGATGCAGGCCACATCTCTGAGGAAATTTCCCTTACAACTGACTGGTTGATCAGATCACATCATGGAGGATGATGACATCATTACATAACTTCCAAATTATATCATTACATAACTGCCAAACTACTGAGAATCATGGTCCAGCCAAGTTGACACACAACCTTAACCATCACAGTCCATCTCTTGTCAACTTGGCACCTGTACACATCTCCTTAAACCATACACAATCTCTAAATAAAGAAATTACTAAGTCATACTTGTGCCTAACACGACACAACTAACATGCATACAACAGAAAACACTAGCCCCGTTTACATTTTATATTTTATAAGTGAAGAAACAAAGCTATTTTATGCACGCATATATTTTATGAAATACTCATAACAATTATAGTCCTCGTTTCTGCAACTGGTCATGTGGTCGTAACTGGTATTTAGAACTACCTTCTTCTGCCACTCATTCTCTACTCTCAGCAAGCTCCTTGCTGGTTCTTTGCTGGTGGGGTGACCCAAACCTTCATTCCTGAAAGTCTAGGCCATTAGTCGTAGAACATTGCCCCAACCCTGCAGACTATCACCACCTGGCTGGTAATGTAATTGTGTTTTTAGGAGGCTGTTCCATCGTTCTATCAAGCCAGCTGCTTCAGGGTGATGGAGAACATGGTAAGACCAGTGAATTCCATGAGCAGGGGCCCATTGCTGTACTTCATCTGCTGTGAAGTAAGTCCCTTGATCTGAGGCAATGCTGTGTAGGATACCATAATGGTGGATGAGGCATTTGTGCAGGGAAGGCAAATCTGTATCCGGAGTAAATGTCTATCCCAATGAGAATGAAACAATGACTTTTCCATGCTGGGAGCAGTCCAGTGTAATCAACCTGTCACCAGGTTGCTGGATGATCACCTCGAAGAGTGGTGCCATATCAAGGACTCAGTGTTTGTCTCTGCTACTGAAATATTGGGCACTCAGCAGTGGCTGTAGCCAAGTTGGCTTTGGTAAGTGGAAGGCCATGTTTCTGAGCCCATGTATAACCTCCATCCCTGCCACCATGGCCACTTTGTTCATGAGCCCGTTGGGCAATGACAGGAATGGCTGGGGAAAGAGGATAACTGGCTTCCACAGAACGTGTCATTTTATCCATTTGATTGTTGAAATCCTCCTCTACCGAGGTCATCCTTTGGTGAACATTCATATGAGACACAAATATCTTCACTTCTTTGACCCATTCAGAGAGGTCTATTCACATACCTCTTCCCCATACCTTTTCATCTCCAATTTTCCAATCAGAGACTACAGAGTGAACAACCAGGTGCACTGCTCAAAGTTCTGCCCATTGGGAGGATTTTTCTTCACCACTGTCCTTCAGAGAAGTCCCAGAAAGGGGCTGCAGTGCTGCTGCCATCCACTTTCAAGTGGTGTATGCGTATTGCTCAGAACCACCTGTAAACTAGGCACAAATTTTCTCTTCTGCAGTCAACTAATCTTAAGGAACTTCCCAGGAGGCCATATGTGTAGACTGGGAAAGGGCAGGTTATGTGACAGGAGTGGAGACCATGGGCATTTGGACCACTACTTCATGCAACTTACCTGTGCCTGCAAGTCCTGCTCTGGCCCGAGCTTGTATATATCAATTCCATTTAATGATGGAGTTCTGCTGTGCACATCTGACTTTATGGCTCTGTGGATTACATAACACCTAGTTCATGATGGGCAGCTCAGGCCACATGGTGACTTGGAGGCCCATGGTTAAGCATTCAGTCTCTACTATGGCCCAGTAGCAAGCCAAAAGCTGTTTCTCAAAAGGAGAGCAATTATCTGCAGAGGACGACAAGGTTTTTGCTACAAAATCCTAAGGGTCTGTGCTGTGATTCACCAATATGGACCTGCCAAAGGCTCCAGACAGTATCTCTATCTGCCACTGACACTTCAAGCACCATTGGATCAGCTGGATCATATGGCCCAAGTAGCAGAGCGGCTTGCACAGCAGCATGAATCTGTTGAGGAGCCTTCTCTTGCTCTGGGCCCACTGAAAACTAGTAGCTTTTCAAATAACTTGATAAATAGGCTTGAGTAGCACACCCAGATGAGGAATACGTTGCCTCCACAATCCAAAGAGACCCAGAAGCGGTTGTACCTCCATTTTAGTTGTAGGAGAGGCCAGACATAACAAAGTATCCTTCATTTTAGAAGTAATAGCTCAACATGACCCACACCATTGGACTCCTAGAAGTTTCAC
Source organism: Trichechus manatus latirostris (assembly GCF_000243295.1). Taxonomy (NCBI): domain Eukaryota; kingdom Metazoa; phylum Chordata; class Mammalia; order Sirenia; family Trichechidae; genus Trichechus; species Trichechus manatus. The sequence goes on along the minus strand of NW_004443956.1, from coordinate 18,693,829 downwards.
TAAGGTGAAAGTCGCCTGAATTTTTGTGGGATTAATTTCCCACCCTCTAGCACACAAATATTTTACCAATAAGTCCAGAGTCATTGACACTTCTTCCTTACTGGGTCCAATCAGCATAATGTCATCAATGTATTGGACCAGTGTGACATCTTGTGGAAGGGAAAGATGATCAAGGTCCCTGTGGACTAAATTATTACATAGGACTGAAGAGCTGATATACCTCTGAAGTAGGACACTGAATGTGTATTGCTGGCCTTGCCAGCTGAAGGCAAACTGCTTTGGTGGTCTTTCAAAACTGGAATCAAGAAAAAGGCATTGGCTAGATCAATAGCTTCATACCAGATACCAGGAGAAGTATTAATTTGTTCAAGCAGTGAAACCACATCTGGAACAGCAGCTGCAATTGGAATCATCACCTGGTTAAGTTTACAATAATCCTCTGTCATTCTCCAAGATCCATCTGTTTTTAGCACAGGCCAAATAGATGAGTTAAATGGGGATGTGGTAGGAATAACCACCTCTGCATCCTTCAAGTCCTTGGTGGCGGCAGTAATCTCTGCAATCCCTCCAGGAATACGGTATTGCTTTTTGTTTACTATTTTCCTAGGTAGGGGGAGTTACAATGGCTTTTCCTATCATAATAGCCCTTACTTTTCACAGATCCTATGTGGGAGTTCTGCCAGTTGCTGAATATATCTATTCCAATTATGCACTCTGGAACTGGGGAAATCAATACAGGATGGGTTCAAGGACCCATTGGACCCACTGTGAGACTCCATTAATAACGTGACCTCCATATGCCACCACTCTGACTGGTGGGTCTCAGTGATGTTTTGGATCTCCTGGAATTAGTGTCAGTTCAGAGTCAGTATCCAGTAATGCCCCAAAGTCTGATAATTTCCCTTTCCCCAGTGAACAGTCACTCTCGTAAAAGGCCGTAAATACCTTTGGGGAATGCTGGGAGAAAAATTAACAGTATAAATTTTTGGCAATGTAGTGGGGTCCTTCCTCAAGGGGACCTGGCCTCCCCTTCATTCAAGGGGTTGTGGGTCTGTAAAGTGGCTCAAATCTGGGAACTGATTGAGGGGCTCTGACTCTCCGTTCTAGTGATTCGAGTTAGACTGCTGTTAACTTGACCTAGAATTCTTTCGATTGTATAGATCAAGTAAATATTTAGATTTCCCATCTATTTCACTCCTAGGGGCACCATGACTAAGTAGCCAATGCCATAAGTCTATATGAGTCATACTATTTTGATTACTGCTTTGACTCTGCTGTCCACTACATAATTATGCCCACCTTGTATTTGTCGATTGAGTGCCGCTGCTTGGTGCCTACAACCACAGGGTCCAATCAGCCCCATTGTAGTTAGGTGTCTTAATTCAGTTAGGGCGGTTCCTACTGTTAAACCTGACTTACGTAAAATAGCAATCACAGCAGTTTTTGATGATGCTGGGGCTCCCTTCACAAATTTATTCTCACTGTGTGGTAAAAGGTATGTCCTCTGGGCACTCCATGTGTGGATCTAACCTGATAAATCCACTCTAACATGTCAATTTCCCTAAGCGTTTGGATACCTTCTTCTACAGTATACCAAGGCAGGTCTGGTACTTCAACTTGGTTTAGTGTAGGCCACCATGTAATCCATGAGTCAGTGAACCAACCAAATAAATTATTAGATCCTTCCCTAACCTGTAGAGCTGAAACATTGAATGTAGAATCTGTGCTTAGTGGGCCCTTATCAATAAACTCAGGTTGATCCAACTTTATGTTCCTTGAACCATTATCCCACACCCTTAGTTACCATTCCCACACGTATTCCCTAGGTTTCTGTTTGTGCATATTAGAAAAGTCGAGCAGTTCTTTTGGAGTGTAGCATACCTCCTCCTGGTCATACTTTACACTTCAACTTTTGGAGCTCACTGGGACTTTAGTTATAGGTCTAGAATCAAAAATGTATGGTGGGTGTGGGTCCTGTCAACATGCAGCAATGTCTTGTAAGGCATCTACCCCAGGCAATGCCCCAGGCAATGACTCAACCAGGCAATGACTCAGCCGCTGCCCTGGACAAAGCCTCTTCAGACACAGCTGGGTTAATCTCATTAGCTGCATGTGTAGGGGATAATTATTTTACTGGGGAGGGTAGCTTAGCAAAGACGGAGTAATCGAGAGGGCTAGTTCTGTTAGCAGGAGTGATTCAACGGAATTTAGGGGCTCAGTGTCCCCAGATTCCTGATTACTTGCCCATATGTTCCCATCCCAAGTTGCAGGATCCAATTTCTTCCCAATTAATGGCTCACTTTTAACTTTAGACACAATTCCTGGTTGGGAATTCAGTTGGTGTTGTAATTCAGCCACTGTTATGATAAGACTCCAGGTTTGGTTTTTGGCAACATCAACTCTGTTACTACAAGAAATAAGACTTCCTTTCAGGGCACAAGTGACTACTTTCAGATCTTTTATGCAGTGCTTAAGCTATGACCCTGAAGTCCTGAGCTCATTTCTTTCTTTCACCGTTGAAAGTAGGACCAACTAACCAGCTTTTCTATACTTCTCATTGTGACAGAATTGTAGAAAAGTATCAAACATGCTATCACCCAGAGTCTCACTTCTCACCAATACTTGATCTATTAGTGGTGATATTTTGTGTATTAATATTGCTACCTCATGTCATGGATTAGCAGTACCCTCTTTACTACTAGAGGCAGAGTCATCAGAGCCTTTAAGACTAGTCAGACATGAGAAGCAATTTAGAAAACTCATCCTTAGGATTTTCTTTCCCTAGATCCACTCTCAGTACCAAATGTCTTAGGCTGGGTTGTCTAGAGAAGCAAAAACAGTGAAACATATATATGTATATATATAGAGAGATTTATCTCAAGGTAAAGACTCACATGGTTGTAGAGGCTAGCAAGTCCTAAGTCCGTGGGTCATGCATCAGGCTGGGTGCTTCTCCTGACTCACGTAGCTGGAGGGGCTGATGAACCCAAGATCGACAGGTCAGACAGCAGGCTGCTAGCTCATGGACTGTGGAGGCTGACAAATCCAAGATTGGCAGGTAAGATGGCAGGCTGCTGGATCACAGCCTGCAGACACTGATGAATTCCAAGATTGTCAGGCAATATGACAGGCCACTGGCTCAAGCCTCAAAAACCAGAGGTCAGATGATGACAAGCCAGATGCAGGATCCAGATTAAGTGAGTGAGCTTTGCTAGAAAGCCCATATATATATTGAACTGGCAGATCAGACCACAGGCTGCTGGCTCACAAGGCTTCAGAAGCTGGCACATCAGGTCAGACAATAGCTGCCAGCCCATAGGGCTGCAGATACCAGTGAATCCAAGAATTAGCAGGTCAAATGGTAGGCTGCTGGCTCAACTCCCAAGAACTGGAGGTCAGACAGTGACAAACTGGTTGCAGGATCCAGATGCAGTGAGAGAGAGCCCTGCTAGAGCATCCACATATGTACCTTGGATGTAGGCCACACCCTGGGGATGAGCATGACTTGAGTCAAGGTAGAACTTGAGTCACTCCCTCCTGTAAGGCTGTGACTAAAGATACACACACTAATCCTGCCTTATTAACATATGTTGTTGTTGTTGTGTGCAGCCAAGTGGATTCCGACTCATAGCAACCCTATAGGACAGAGTAGAATAGTCCCATAGGGCTTCCAAACAGCGACTGGTGGATTCAAACTGCTGGCGTTTTGGTTAGCAGCCTGAGCTCTTAACCACTTTGCCACCAGGGCTCCATTACTGTCTGCCTTGGTGGTGTAGTGATTAAGGACTTGGCTGATAACCAAAAGGTCAGCAGTTCGAATCCACCAGCATCTCCTTAGAAACCCCGTGGGGCAGTTCTCCTCTGTCCTGTAGGGTCTCTATGAGTTGGAATCGATTCGATGGCAACGAGTTTATTAACATACAGAGGTTAAGATTTACAACATATAAAATGGAGGATACTTAGGATAATTACATCAGATCACAAAATGGAAGACAACCATAGAACACGGGGAATCATGACCCAGGCAAGCTGACACATAACCCCAACCATCTCAGGTTCCATTTACCTTATTTGCATAGTCCCATTCAGTCACTGGATGTAAATCACAAAGACTATGGCCAGAAAGGCCATATTAAGTAATTCATTGCACCTCACGCAGTGACCATGAAGACTGTGCTATGATCCCGGCAATGACTCCAGTTTTGTGTCAAACCATGCAGTCATGACATGAAAGAGCCTCACACTTGGACTTTTAAGATGAAAATCTGAATCATTTCAGGTCCTTATTTACTCTGTTTAAATAAAAACAAACAAACCCTTAAAAACAACATCTACCATCACTACCTGTTAGTAACCTGCAGTTTCCACATTCAGTTTAGATCAAATAACTAACTAAAATCCAGCAGCCTCTCATGAGGAAAGGAAACAATTCTAGTTTTATAAGATATAGCTAGATGAATCTTAATAATAGAGTTCTGGGTGATCACACCCCGAGAGTGGAGGAGGATCTGGGATGCAGCTCTTGGATAAACAACATTTATGGTGATGCCTGTTCTTTCCTCAGGGACTATCACAAGAAGGTTAGATCTTCCCAGGCTTGTAAGGGAACCTGGACATTGTGCCCTGAAGACTCTGGATTTCACAGCCGATTTCAGTAACCGTGTCTAACCTCAGAGTAAACCTATTGGGTCCATATTATCTCCCATTTTGTGGATGGAAAACCCATTACTTATAGCTGAAGAAGTTTAACCTTAATAAGTTTCTTTGGTCTGGGAACACCCAAATGTGGGCTTAGAAAGCAGGCTTTCTCCACCTTGGCACCTTTAACAGTTCTGACCAGATAATTCTTGTCTAGGGAGCTGTCCTGTGCACTGTTGGATGTTTAGCAGCATTCCTGGCCTCTACCCACTAGATGCCAGTAGCACCTCCCCCCAGGTTGTAACAATCAAAATGTCTACAGACACTGTAAAATGTCCCCCAGGGGGGAATTGCCCCTGATTGAGAACCACTGGCATAGAGCAGTGGGTCTGTGTCCAGCAAAGAAGTGGAAGTCTCCACTTGAGGCAGGGAGTAGGGATGATAAGTTGGGAAAGTTTCCACCTAACTCCCCTAACCACACACTGGAAGTAGAACATTTTCTATCTCAGTGAGATAAGAGATTCAATATGTGAAATCAAAACCCGTTCCCATAACAGCTTTTGATAGGCGGGAAAGAGAAAGACTCAGTTGCTCAGGGTCTACCCATTGTTATTGTTAGCTGCCACTGAGTCGATTCCAACTCATGATGACCCCATGTGTGTAGAGTAGAACCGCTCCATAGGGTTATCAAAGCTGTGACCTTTCGGAAACAGATCACTAGGCCTATCTTCCAAGGTGCCTCTGGGTGGGTTCAAATCACCAACCTTTCAGCTAGTAGTTGAGTGTTTACCATTTGGCCATCCAGGGGCTACCCAGGGGCCCGAAGTTGGGGAAAGACTGGGGATGGTGGCAGGTATTCAGAAGAGAAGGTTGATCCTTTATCAATAACCTTCAGTGATGCCACGTTCTTGCAAGAACCTGCTTTCCTGCTATTGGTAAAATTGAGACTTGAGCCTGGTCTCCTGACTTCATAAGAGGAGTTTTAGCTATCTGTGATGGTTAAGGTTGTGTGTCAACTTGGCTAGGCCATGATTCTCAGTGGTTTGGTGGTCTAATGATGTTGTGATCACTTTCACGATGAGATTTGATATAATGTGATCACCTCCATGATGGGATATGCTGTGAGTAGCCAGTCAGTTGAAAGGGAGTTTCCTTGGGCATGTGGCTTGCATTGAATATAAGTGGACATTCTGGCAAGGCTCGTGGGATTTTGCTTGCTCTGGATCCTGCAGCTGGCTTCTGTTTGTCTGACCTCCTGTTCTTGGGACTTGAGCTAGCAGCTTACCTGTAGTCTTGCCTGTCAATCTTGGGATTTGTTGATCTTCACAGCCTGTAAGCAAGAACCCTGCTCTCTAACCTACCGATCTTGGGTTCACCAGCCCCTGCGGCTACGTGAATCAGGAGAAGCCTCTATCCTGACCCATGCACTTGGGACATTCCAGCCTTTACAATTGCATGAGCCATTTCCTTGATATAGATCTCTCTCTATATATATTTATACGCTTTACTGGTTTTGCTTCTCTAGAGAACCCAGCCTAAGACACTATCTAACAGGCTTTTTAGTGCAGCTTTATCTAACACCATGTGGGGGAGCAGGTGCTGAGTTATGCTCAAGGGAAAGACAAAACCTGGAAATATTGGTCTTGGAGAAAAGTCTTGACAGAAGAACCATTAACCCAGTCAACAGCAATTGTGTAAGTCACTTCACTTTTCTGAGCCTCAGTTTCCTCATCTGTAAAAAGGATGAGTTGAAGTATGATGGTCTCTAAGGTCCTACAAGTCACAACAATCTCTATGTTTCTTTTCTGTCATTCCTGATTTCTGCCCTACAGTGGTAATGTGGTCCTGGTAAAGTGAGCAGGGCATTTTGTTTGCCTTCTCCTTAGCAAAACAGGAGAATTGAGATAGGATCTATTATCAGCATTGGAGGGGTGAGGGAGTGGAAGGAATATCAACCTAAGCCAAAGACAACTTGGGTTCGAACCCCAGCTGTCTTAGTCATCTAGTGCTGCTATAACAGAAATGCCACAAGTGGATGGCTTTAACACAGAGAAATTTATTCTCTCACAGTCTAGGAGGCTGGAAGTCCAAATTCAAGGTGCCAGCTCCAGCTTTCTCTCTCTGTCAGTTCTGGGGGTAGGTCCTTGTCATCAGTCTTCCCCTGGACACAGAGCTTCTCAGCACAGGGACCCTGAGTCCAAGGATGCACTGCTCCTGGCACTTCTTTCTTGGTGATACTGAGGTTCCCCTGTCTTTCTGATCACTTCTCTATTTTATATCCCAAAAGAGATTGATTTAAGACATAATCTAATCTTGTAGCTCATTAACATAACTGCTGCTAATCTCACCTCATCAGCATCATAGAGATAGGATTTACAACACACAGGAAAATCACATCAAATGATAAATGGTGAACAATCACACAATACTGGTAATCATGGGCTACCCAAGTTGACAGATATTCTTTGGGGACACAATTCAATCTATGACATCTATCATCTTGTTGGGTGACCAGCAACAAAAAAAGGCATTAAATTACTTAATTTTTTTCTAGACCAATTTCTTCTTCTCTAAATTGAGGATAGCAGGTACACACCTGTAGTTCCAGGTTTTCTAGCCAATCAAATAAGTGAGAAATGGTCTAAGAATATAGCATGCATCATCCTTTTTTTTTACTCCCTTCATGTTACTGCATAAGAAAGAAGCAGGGCTGTGTAATTGGAACACTGAAAAATGAATAGGTGACTTTCCCCTGATGTTTGTAAACACTCTTGGATTCAAGTGGTCCTGGTCCAAGAGGGTGGGAAGTGCTGAGCTGACCTCACTAAGAGTCAGGACCATCCCAGATCAAAGTGGTCTGGCATTGACACCTGCACTCAATCCATCATTAACATCATTCAGACAGAAGACTAGCATTACAGCATCATGGCATTAGACTGATGACCTGGCTAGGTGTCCCCTGCTCCATATTACTTGATGTGAGACCTCAGTGAGTCACAAAACCTTGAGCCTCATATTATCAGTTGTAAAGTGGGAACAAAAATAATACTAATAATAGCCTCCATTATTGGATTGTTGTAAGAGTAAGTGAGCTAGTATACATGAAGTACTTAGCATAGTACATATTGGTTGTATCCTCCTTGACATTTCTTATTTTGTGTTTTTAAGTTATCCTTTTTCCATGTACCAGCTTTGTGATTTATTTACAATAATCTTTACTGATTATTTTTTATGCTTTCATTCCGTTTATTATATTGTTATTTTTTCCACTTTTTGAGTGAGATGATTAATTTCTTTTCAATTGATATAAATATTTAAGGCTATGAGCATGATTTATTTGTATTCTGTAAGTTCTAATATCTAGTGTTTTTATTATTGGTGTTTTCCAGAAAAGTCTGTAATTTCACTTTGTATTTCCCTATAACTCAAAATCTGATTAAAAGAGAATATTAAAATTTCTAGGTGAAGGCCTTTCTTTTTGTTTTATAATTTTGTTACAAGTTTTTTGTTTTATTACATTATGATTGGAAAATAGTATCTGCATTATTTTTCCTTTTTGAAATTAATTGGTTATTTTTGTGGTTTATTATTTGGTCAATTTTTGTGAAAGTTCTATGTATGGTCACTTGAAAAGATGGTATAATCTTTATTTTTATGATTCCAAGTTTAGTACATATCCTTCGGATATACTTTATTGATTATGTCGTTTAGGTCTTATATATCCTTATTTATTTTTATACATTTGCTCTGACTTGGACTGAGAGAGTGAACTAAAATTTCCTATAACTGACTTCCAGGGCCAGCCAAGACAGAGTAAGCCCACTGCAGCTTATCTGCCCCACTGATTACAACTAAAAACTCTGGACAGAATATGCAAAGTAACTACCTGGTACTCTAGAACGTACTGTAAACAAAGATGATAGAATTGGAGACTAATGTCAAAACTAGAATAGTGACTTATAATAGAAGTTAGTTTTTCTTTTCTTTTTTTTGTCTCTTGGCTTTGACCTAAGGCTGGGTTGAATGCCATAACTGCACCATGGGTCCAGAAGACAAAAACTATGGGAGAAACTAGCCAGGAGACAACAAAAGGGCCACCTGCATGTTGTAGAGTGTAGGTGGAATCTCCATTTTCCCCTCTTTTCTCTTCTGCTCCTGCCCCAAGGCCAACCCCAGTTATGGAGCTGCATTGCTATGGTGGCAGTGGTGGTGATAGTCTAGGTACCTAAAACTCTGAGAGAAAACCCAACTCTTTGGTGAGAGAAATGAGGAAAAGGGACCTTTGTCTGAAGGGTGTGAGTAAATCTCTATTCTCTCCCTTTACTTTTGCCACCCTGTCCTGAAGGTGGCCCCAGTCACGTGAAACTGCACAACACAAGGAACTAAAACTCGGAGAAAAATTTGATTTTCTGGCTAAAGAAATTGGGAATAGGAGCCCCAGTTGTCCAAAGAATGAGGGGGTAATTCCTGTTAGTTTTTTCTTTCTTTTCTTTTGTTACTTCACCTCAAAGTGGCCTCAGTCATGTGAACTGCATGACAATGTGGGAGGCCAAAACTTTGAGGAAATCCCTCTTTCTGATCATCAGAAACAGGAAAAGAGACCTACGAGAGTATGGGAAGGATCCTGGAGAAAGGGATTCCCTAATTTTGTTCATGAACCAACATAACACTCCCTAGGTGTATACGCATGGAACAGAACCAAAGAAGTTTAACAAGTCTTTGAGAACTGAACTATGATATAAACCAGTATTCAAGTCCCAAACTAGTTCTAGAGTGGCACACATGCTAGGCAGAGCCAAAGAGCTTAGCAAAGACTTTGAAAAGTGAACTGACATTGGAATCACTGCCCATAAAAGGTGAGCTGAAGTTGTAGTCTAAACTTAACTGAGTTGATTATCTGCTAAGAACAGCCACAAACTCAACATTATCCAGAGAATTTAAACAGTACCTAGAGTCTCACAAGACAATATTTAAAAAGTCTAGAATGCAATCCCAAGTCACTAGACATATTAAAAAAGAACAAACAAACAAAAAAACTCAAACTATTTGCTGTCGATTCTTACTCATGGTCACCCCATGTGTTGCAGAGTAATACTGCACTCTATAGGGTACGACCTTGAGTATATCCTTCCTGAATTTAGAGACCATCTCCCACCTGAATTTAGAGACCATCTCCCACCTGAATTTAGAGACCATCTCAAGAGTAGATTTGACATGTTGAGCTCTAATGACTGAAAACCAGACAAGTTGTGGAATGACATCAAGGACATCATACATGAAGAAACTAAGATCATTAAAAAGATAGGAAAGAAAGAAAAGATGAAAATGGATGTTAGAAGATTCTGAAACTTGCTTTTGAACTTCAAGTAGCTAAAGCAAAAGAAAGAAATGATGAAGTAAAAGAGCTGAACAGAAGATTTCAAAGGGTGGCTCGAGAAGACAAAGTAAAGTATTATAATGACATGTGCAAAAAGCTGGATATAGAAAACCAAAAGTGAAGAACACATTCAGCATTTCTCAAGCTGAAAGAACTGAAGAAAAAATTCAAGCCTCTAGCTGCAATACTGAAGGATTCTACAGGAAACATCGAAAGAAGATGGAAGGAATACACAGTCACTATACCAAAAAGAATTATTTGACTTTCAACCATTGCAGGAGGTAGCAAATGATCAGGAACCGATGGTACTGAAGGAAGAAATCCACGCTGCACTGAAGGCATTGGCAAAAAACAAGACTCCAGGAACTGACAGAATACCAACTGAGATGTTTCAATAAACAGATGCAGCGCTGGAAGTGCTCACTTGTCTATGTCAAGAAATTCGGAAGACAGCTATCTGGCCAACCGACTGGAAAAGATCCATATTTGTGCCTATTCCCAAGAAAAGTGATCCAATCGAATGTAGAAATTATGGAACAATATCATTAATATCACACACAGGCAAAATTTTGCTGAAGATCATTCAAAAGAGGCTGCAGCAGTACATCGACAGAGAACTGCCAGAAATTCAAACTGGATTCAGAAGAGGACGTGGAATGAGGGATATAATTGCTGATGTCAGATGGATCCTGGCTGAAAGTAAAGAATACCAGAAAGATGTTTACCTGTGTTTTGTTGAGTATGCAAAGGCTTCGGACTGTGTGGATCATAACAAATTATGGATAACATTGCGAAGACTGGGAATTCCGGAACACTTAGTTGTGCTCATGAGGAACCTGTACATAGATCAAGAGGCAGATGTTTTGACAGAACAAGGGGACACTGCATGGTTTAAATTCAAGAAATGTGTGTATCAGGGTTGTATCCTTTCACCATACGTATTTAATCTGTATGCTGAGCAAATAATCTGAGAACCTGGACTATATGAAGAAGAACGGGGCATCAGGATTGGAGGAAGACTCATTAACAACCTGTGTTACACAGATGGCACAACCTTGCTTGCTGAAAGTGAAGAACACTAAGCAACTTACTGATGATGATCAAAGACCACAGCCTTCAGTATGGATTACACCTTAACATAAAGAAAACAAAAATCCTCACAACTGAACCAATAAGCAACATCATGATAAACGGAGAAAAGATTGAAGTTGTCAAGGATTTCATTTTACTTGGATCCACAATCAACACCCATAGAAGCAGCAGTCAAAAAATCAAATGACGCATTGCATTGGGCAAATCTGCTACAAAAGACCTCTAAAAGTATTGAAAAGTAAAGATGTCACTTTGAGGACAAGGTGTGCCTGACCCAAGCCATGGTGTTTTCAATAGCCTCATACGCATGTGAAAGCTGGATAATGACTAAGGAAGACTGAAGAAGAATTTATACATTTGAATTATGGTGTTGGTGAAGAATATTGAATATATCATGGACTGCCAGAAGAAGGAACAAATCTCTCTTGGAAGAAGTATAACCAGAATGCTCCTTAGAAGCAAAGATGGTGAGACTATATCTCACACACTTTGGACATGTTATTAGGAGAGATCAGTCCCTGAAGAAGAATATCATGCTTGGTAAAGTAGAGGGTCAGCAAAAAAGAGGAAAACACTCAATGAGATTGATTGACACACTGGCTGCAACGAGGGGCTCCAGCATAACAGGGATTGTGAGGATGGCACAGGACTGGGCAGTGCTTCCTTCTGTTGTACATGGGGTCATTATGAGTCGGAACTGACTCAACAGCACCTAACAACAACATAGGCTTTTCAAGGCTATGAGCTTTTAAAAACAGATCACCAGACTTATCTTCTGAAGAGCCTCTGGGTGGGTTCAAACTGCCAACCTTTTGGTTAGTAGTTGAGCACTTAACTCTTTGCACCACCCAGGTACTGGGTAATCTGACCAAATTTCAAAGGAAAAGATCATCAATAGATGCCAACCTTGAGATGACCCAGATGTTGGAATTATCAAAGACTTTAAAGCATCCATTATATCCTTGCTCAATGAAGCAAGGATAAAAAGGTTGGAATGAATGGAAACATAGAAGTTCTCAGAAAAAAACAAGCGGAAATTTTAGAAGTGAAAAATACAATATTTTTGAGACACAATTCCCATGGGAATCTCACATTTCTATGCATCTTGAGAGCAAGGCTATAACTTTGCTTTGTTATGGACTATATTTTCAGGAGTATTTGTATAGTGATCAGCCTCCAAAGACAGAAAGAGTGTCTTCCTCCAAAGGAAAGGGCAGGTAAACTTACTCCCTATTACAAAAGATTCAGAGTTTCTATCTTCTAAGGCAAAAATACCACCTGCAGGCATCATCTGACCTTTGAATTTCCCCGTGGGAAGTTGAGCTCAGGGAACTGGTGCAAAAATTATGATACTCTCGTTACTCTTATTGCTGTGACTAATTGTCGTTTGCCTTTGACCCAGGAGTCTTATGTCTTCTACCAGCATCCATGAAACTGTCAGGCTAATTTGTTAACTTGCAAGTAGGGTAAAAATCTCAGATGCTTCACAGTTCTTGGCAAATATCTGAAATTAACAAAAAATTCACTGCTCAATATCAGAATGGAGATGTCAGAGGAATGAATCAGTGTACTTGAAGATAGATCAAAAGAAATTCTGAAGAACAGAAAGAAAAAGAATTTTTTTTTTTTAAAAAAAGAACAGAATCATAGGAGCACAAGAACCTGGGGGGCAATATCAAAAGGTTTAACATTTGAAGAGTCTCTTCAATAAATGGTATTGGAAAAATTGAATTTCCACATGCAGAAAAATGAAACAGAATCGATGTCTCACACCATACGCAAAACACATTCAAAATGGTTTAAGGACCTAAATGTAGAAACTAATATCATAAAATTCTTAGAAGAAAATGCAGGAGCAATGCTGTCAGGCCTAGCTTGTAACAGTGGATTATCTTATAACAAAAGCACAAACAGCAAAAGACAAAATAAATAAATGGGACCTCATAAAAATTAAAAACTTTTGTTTATCAAAAGACTTTACCAAAAAAGTGAACAGACAAGCTACCAAGTGGAAACACATCTTTGGAAACCATACATTTGATAAGAATCTATAACCAAAATATATATAAAACATTGACAACAACAAAAAGACAACCCAACTGTAAATTGGGCAAAGGATTTGAATAGACATTTCACCAAAAAGGGAATTCAAATGGCCATCAAACACATGAAAAGATGCTCAACATCATTAGCCATAAGACAGATGCAAATCAAAACCACAATGACATAAATTTCATTCCATCTAGAATGGCTAAGATTAAAAAAACCGTACAAATAAACAACGAAAAAAAAGAAGATAAAAAATATTGGTGAGAATGTGGGGAAATTGGAACACTTATCCATTGTTGATGGGAATGCAAAAAACCAAAAATGGAACTACCATATGACCCAGCAATTCCACTCCTACGTATATACCACAAAAACTTGAAATCAGAGACTCAAACAGATACTTGCATATCAATGTTCACTGCAGTACCATTCACAATAGCCAAAAGGTGGAAACAACCTAAATGTCCATCAGTATATGAACGGATAAACAAAATGTAGTATACACATACAATGGAATACTACTCAGCCAGTAAGAGAAATGAAGTCTTGATACATACTACTGTATAGATGGAGCTGGAAGACATTATGCTAGTGAAATAAGTCAATCACAAAAGGATGAATATTGTATGACCTCACTTAAATAAAAAGACAAGAAAAGCAAATGTATAGAAACCAAAGTTTCTTAGTGGTTACCAGAAGTGAGAAGGAGGGAAAGAGGTGGGATTATTACTTATGAAGTACTGAGATTTGGATCATGGTGATGGAAAAATCACATTGATTAAGGGTAGGGTTGCACAGCTGATTAATGAAATTGCTGTCAGTAAGTTGTACATCTGTAAAAAGTTGAATTGGCAAAAGTTGTGTGATAGATATATTTACAACAATGACACAAAAAAGTGTAGCTTCTGAAGCTGCTTATGGTACAAACACCTCATGGGATTTGATTCTTTCATTTGGAAGTTTAGGGTCATGGGTTCAAGATGCATCTCAGTTAATTGGCCTAATAACAAGTTTAGTGCTTCTATTCTACCTCATAGTTTGTTGTGTACTGGAGTCTTAAAAGCTTGCAAGCAGCCACCCAAGGCACAACAATTGGTCTCTATTTGCCTTGAGCAACAGAGGAAAAGGGAGAATCAGGAATAGGAGGAGGATATGGAATGTGTGGTTATTTGCCTCCATGAAGAACTTCCTCCTTTGTCATGAGACCAGAAGAACTGGATGGTGCCTAGCTACCATTACTGAACATTTTGATCAAAGTTTCCACAGAAGAATCCTGATCAAAAGGGTGAAAATGCAGAACAGAATTTCAAATTCTAATGGACTCTAGATTTTCTGAAGCCATGAAGGGTGAATGAACCCCTGAAACTATTGCCCTGAGATAATCTTTAAATCAAAAATATCCCTTGAAGTCATCTTAAAACTGAACCATAGTTTACCTTAATGAGTAAAAAAGGTGTGTCTTGAGCATTATGTTCTTTTAAGGACTATCTATATGGCATCAAACTGACAACAGCAACTCAAAAGATTAGAAAAGAACCTTAGGGAGCAGTGAGTTTATTTTAATGAGGGAGGGACGACTCAGAAAAAAAGGGTGAGAATGGTTGCACAACTCGAAGAGTGTAATCAATGTCACTAAGTGATACATGTAGAAACTGTTGAATTGGTGTATGTTTTGCTGTGTATATTCTCAACAAGAACAACAAAATAAATAAAATTTAGGGAAAAAATTGTTGAAACAATGAGGATCAAAGCAACTCATCATATTATTAATCCTCATCTTTTTTTTTTTTTGCCACCTAGCAGATGACATATAGGAAAAATATGTTGAAGTTTAGGTAGTGTCCGGAACCCTGGTGGCACAGTGGTTAAGAGCTTTGCTGCTAACCAAAAGTTGGCAGTTCGAATCCATCAGCTGCTCCTTGGAAACCCTACATGGCAGTTCTACTCTGTCCTATAGGGTTGCTATGAGTGAGAATTGACTCGATGGCAATGTTTTTTTTTTATTTTTAGGTAGTGTCTACACAACACCAAAATGTCTACCCAATTTCTCTTTTCAATCCAGATGTTGGTATTATACAAACTTAAAAGCCAGATGATTTGATTCAATTGATTTGCTATATGGAAATTAAACAAAAATGTTCACAGAGAGCAGAATAAATATCACAATATTGTAAAACACTGTAAAATCAACTTTCGACCTGAAGGTATACAATCCAAATTATACAATAATAAAGTCATATATAAACCTTAAAAATATATAAATATACATATTTGGCAAGGAAGAAACTTTGAGTGTGGGCAACAGTCTTCAGTTTTGCAACTGGTCATGAGGTTTCCCTCTTACATTATACAGTCTTAATTCCTCTTACTTTGCTGGCATGAGGTGTCCCAAACTTTAAACCAAGAAGGCTTATGTCCTTGTTAGTTCATTATCTTCCATTAACTTTTACCCAGGGGAGCCCTCTGAGTTCCATCCACCCTCTGCTACGGTCCCCATAGTGTGGCAGCTGCCTATTTTGCATTGACTATCAGGGGCAATTAGTCCAGCCAACATCAAAACCTCCTTGTTCTTCCCTTCACACAGTAATATTGTGAAGAGGCAAGCAGTTTGTGTACTGGATTGATTCCAGCCACTCTCTAGATTAATGACCTGGCTGAAACCAGAGGCTCTTCCTCATCTCAGAGGGAGAGGTTGCACAGGATCTCAACTTCTCACGAACTTTCCCAGTGTAATCAGCACTGAGCAACTTCTCTGAGTAGCTAG
The DNA here is from genome assembly GCF_000243295.1 of Trichechus manatus latirostris. Lineage (NCBI taxonomy): Eukaryota > Metazoa > Chordata > Mammalia > Sirenia > Trichechidae > Trichechus > Trichechus manatus. The sequence continues at coordinate 18,677,909 of NW_004443956.1, read as the reverse complement.
CACCCAAGCTCAAATCCACCTCCCTACCCCCCACAAAACTTCTCTCATAGGAGCCCTAAAAAAAGAGAGAATCTGCCAATAAATTCACAAAAAGATTTTCAACCTCATTAATAATGAGAGGAATAAAACTAAATGAGAAATCATTTGTCAACGACCAGATTGGAAAATGGGTCATTTTAGCAAGATTTAAGGTAAATAGGCACGTTCCTTACTGCAGGAAGTATAAATTGGCACAGCCACTTTGGTGAGCAATTTGGCGGTGTCTCTAAGGCTTAAACTGTGCATATCATATGATCCAGCATTTCCTCCCTTAGGTGCCTACCCTAGAAAAACACACTGGGGCACAGGCAGGGCTATGTTCACTGCAGTATTGTTTATAATAATGAAAATCAGGGAAAAAAACCTTCAGGCCATCAGTAGGAAAACAAATAAAATGGAGTCTTTTCATTCACTAGCTAAGAATCAACTAGATTTACGTATATAAACAGGGATCTAAAAACTAGATGAGGAGGAGCCAACATGGTGCTATAGACAGAAGCACCATGCCATCCCTCTGCAGCAAAGACTCGAAAAACTATGCAAAACAAACACAAAATTGTCTTAGTCATCTAGTGGTGCTGAAACAGAAATACCACAAGTGGATGACTTTAACAAACAGAAGTTTATTCTCTCACAGTCTAGTAGGTTAGAAGTCCAAATTCAGGGCATCAGCTCCAGGGAAAGGCTTTCTCTGTTGCTCTGGAGGAAGGTCCTTATCATCAATCTTCCCCTAGACTAGGAGCTTCTCTGCACGGGAACCCCAGTTCCAAAGGATGCACTCAGCCACTGGTGCTGCTTTCTTGGTGATATGAAGTCCATGTCTCTCTACTTGCTTCTCCCTTTTATATCTCAAAAGCGATTGGCTTAAGACACTATCTAATCTTGTAGATCTCATCAATATAACTGCCACTAATCCATCTCATTAACATCATAGTGATAGGATTTACAACACATAGGGAAATCACATCAGATGACAAAATGGTAGACAATCATACAGTACAGGGAATCATGACCTAGCCAAATTGATACACATATTTTTGGGGACACAATTCAATCCATGACAAAACATCAATCCTGGAACCCTAAGCATCAAATGAAGGGATAAAGAACTAGATCAAGCATGGTAATGGCAGAAACTGACAGAGAACAGAGAATGAGGGGAGCTATGAAGTGGAGGTCTCCTGCCAGCTAACATGGCATGAATTTGCCATCTTGCAGCACAGCCAGCAATGACCCCAGACAGTGAGTACAGGAAGGTAACTTCACAGGCTCCCAACAGGAGACAGAGCACCAGATAACCAGAGATACATGCTTTCCCACCCCCCACCCTTCTGCCCTGTATGCTGACTCTTCCACTTTCCAACAGGCTGTGGTTGGCTGGCCAGAGACACCAGCTCACCGCTGCTCCAAGTCCACCCTGTACCCAACAGCCACTTCCCTCAGCACCATATTTTTTTTTTGTTGTTGTTTTGTTTGTATGGGTTTTTGTTTCTTTTCTCTCTTTCCCTTCCTTTCTTTCCTCCCACCCACCTAGCCTATGTGCCACCCTCTTGATGGACCGACCGTGCTGCACTGCTCGGCTAGAGAGCCACGGGCAGAAGGCCTCCATGGGTCTGCCCCACCCCCACCCACTGGCTCCCACAATGCTATATTTTTTGTTTTTCTTTATTTTTCCCTTTATCCCTTTCCTTCTCCCTCCCACCTAGGCCCTGTGCTGCCTCGACCCTTCCTGATGGACCATGCAGTGCTGCCTGGTGAGAGAGATATCAGCTTGCCACCACCGCCGTTCTACCCTGCCTCCGATGGCTGGTACCCTTGGCACCATATTTTTTTCTGTTGTTGTTTTTGTTTTTTTTTGTTTCTTCTCTTTCCCTTTCTTCTGCCCGCTTAGCTCCATGCCTTGCCCCTGCCCCTTCCCAACAGGCTGTGCTGCATCATTCAGCTAGAGAGCCGCCAGCACACAGCCCCAAGTCTGTTCCGCCGACTCTTACCACACTGCCATTTTATTTATTTTTATTTATTTATTTAATTTTTACTTCTGTTCCTCTCTTCTTTTTCCCTCCCTCTTATCTCTGCATATCACATTGTCTCCCTTCCCTTCTGCCTCTCTTCACCCCTTGTGGAGATCCCTGCCCCCAGTGGCGTTTGCACAGACCTCTAGACTACCAGCTCAAGCCCCCCTTGCCCTGCCCTGCTGAGCACTGTGCCCCCAGTGCACTGGCACAGATCCCCAGACACTACCCCATGCTGCCCCCTGGCCCCACCCCACAGAGCACCAAGCCCTCAAGCAGAACTGGCTTAAGCCTCCAGACCCCTCTCTGCTGCCCCCAGGCCCACTCTACCAAGTGCTGTTTCCGCAAGCAGGACTGGCTCAGACATCTGGACCCCTGGCCCCACTCTGCTGCCCCTGGCCCCACACTGCCAAGTGCTGTGTACCCAGGTGGTACTGCCAGGTCCTCTGGATGCTTAGGCCCCACCACAAACCCCCTGCCCTGCCCTGCCTGGTGACATATCCCCGAGCAGGACTGGCCTGGAGCTCTGAACCCCCAGACCCTGCACAGCTGCCCCTGGCCCAGCCCTGCTGGCCCTGGTTGGTGCTGCAGACAAACGACCCCCTCCCACTGGACCTGCCCTGCTGCACCATAGCTGAGCAACCAGTCCTGCCCACCTGGAAAAGATGGTGACAAAAATTGTGCCACAAGCAGGCAAGCAATAAAACAAGCCCAGCACACCCGCCCAGACATAACCAAATAAAACAAAAAAGCAGGACAAAACAAACAAAATTAGAGTCAATAAAAGAAGAAAATAGCACCTGAATGTCTCCGAGACAGCAGACAATATCAAAACATAAAAAAACAGGACAGGATGGCTCCAGTAAGTGACAAAAGTAAAGCACCAGATGACATTCTGTGGAAGAAAAGGCACTGGAACTACCTGATGGGGAATTCATAAGTCTAATATTGAGAGTTCTCCAAAAGATTAGGAAAGATATCAAGGAAAACAGAAAAAATTAAGGAAAAAATAGACAAAATCATGGAAAATACAGACAAAATTAGGGAAAACACAGACAAAGCAATTGAAGAATTCAGGAAAATAATACAAGAAAAAATGTCAAAATAAAAAAATACAAAAACAGCAACTAGAAATTCAAAATATAAAAACAGGATTTCAGAGATGGAAGGTTTTAGGAGCAAATTTGAAATGAAGGAAGACAGGATCAGTGAAATTGAAGACAAATCCTTGAATGCCACTTTGAGAAAAATCAGAGAAAAGAATCAAGAAAAATGAAGAAAGCGTAAGAACTATGTGGGAAACAATCAAGAGCAAAAATTTGCCTGTAATCAGAATTCCAGAACAGGGAGAGAAAATGGAAAACACAGAGAGGATCATTGAAGATTTGCTGACAAAAAACGTCCCTAATATAAAAGATGAAAAGTTGACCATCCAAGAAGCTCAACGAACTCCATATAGGTTAGACCTTAAAAGAGTGTCACAAAGACATATAATAATCACACTCACCAAACTAAAGACAAAGAATCCTGAGAGCATCTCAAGAAAAATGAAAGTAACATACAAAGGGGAAAAATAGGACTAAGCTCTGATTACTTGCCAGAAACCATGCAGGCAAGGAGGCAGTGGGATGACATATATAAAACCTTGAAAGAAAAAAACTGTCAATCAAGATTAACATATCCTGCAAAAATTTTAACTCAAATATGATCATGAAATTAGGACATTTCCAGATAAACAGAAATTAAGGGAATATGTAAAAACCAAATCAAATTTACAACAATTATTAAAGGGAGTCCTTCATTTAGAGAACCAAAAACACCAGACAACAAGCTGAATCTAGGACACAGGACATAATCAGCCAGATACCAACCTAAGTAGTGAACTCTCAAGGATAAAATGAAACTCAAAGACTTACAACAGGGAACCAGAGATGTCATTCTGTAAATGACAACAGCGTCAGAACAATAAAAGGGGGAATAAATGGTGCAGATATAGAGCTTTCAAATGAAGAGGAAGTCAAGGTGATATCAAGAAATAAAAGACTGGTTCAAACTTAGTTAGATAGGGATAAGTTTCAAGGTAACCACAAAGAATGTTAACAAACCTACTCAACAAAATAAAGAAGAAAAACATAAAGTCTCAGTAAATACAAAATTTCCAAAAATGAAAGAAATGAAAAGAAAATCCACAAACAAAAGGAACTCAGCACAGGAGAGTAAGAGGAACAAAGAAAATGTCAGCACTGCAAAAAAAAAAGCATTACAAAATGACAGCAATAAACTGACATCTATTAGTAATCACACTGAATGTAAATGGCTTAAATGCACCCATAAAGAGAGAGTGATAGAATGGATAAAAAAAAAATCATGACCCATCAGTATGCTGTCTTCAAGAGACACACCTTAGAAACAAAGACATAAATGTATTAAAAATCAAAAGATGGAAAAATATATCAAGCAAACAGCAACCAAAAAAGAGTAGGAGTGGCAATACTAATCTCAGATAAAATAGACTTTAAGACAAAATCCACCATAAAAGACAAAGAAGGGCACTAAATCATGATTAAAGGGATGATCTAGCATGAAGACATAACCATAATAAATATCTATGCACCTAATGACAGGGCTCCAAAATATATAAAACAAAGTTTAACAGCACTGAAAAGAGAAATTGACAGTTCCACTGTAATAGTAGGCAGGAAGGGACAGGAAAAGCGGATGAATGGAAGTGGGGAACCCGAGGTCGAGAAGGGGAGAGTGTTGACACATTGCAGGGTTGGGAACCAATGTCACAAAACAATTTGTGTATTAATTGTTTAATTAAAAACTAATTTGCTCTGTAAACTTTCACCTCAAGCACAATAACAAAAAAAAAGAAGAATGTGAATTGTGTTCTACATTTTTCTCCCTTTTTATCAAAATCCAGCTATTGTGGCCCTAATCCGTATGGTCCATAGTGGTATAGTTCTTCTAGTTCTAGTTCTAGAACTACAACCAGCTAGTTCTTCTGGTCTCATGTACCCTATTAGTCTTGCAGACTACTTTCTTCACTGAGTCTTTTGGTTTCCTTGTTTCTCTTTTGTTCCGGACAAGTAGAACCAATAGTTGTATCTTAGATGGACATTTGCAAACTTTTAAGACCTTAGACACTACTCACCACATTAGGACACAGAACAGACACTTTATAAACTGTATTATGTCAATTAGCTGCATTGTCCCAGAAGACTATCATCCTAAGCCTTTAAACCCAGAAAACCAGTTGTTTGAGGTGTTTGGTGATGTCTACGAAGTATCCATGACTGTGTCCCCTATGTAGTTTATTATATATATGGATGTACGTGCATGCACACACATACCTGTATGTACACATCTTAAATATCTAGTGCTGCTATAACAGAAACACAACAAATGAGTGGCTTTAACAAACAGAAATTTATTTTATCACAGTTTAGGAGGCTAGAAGTCCAAATTCAGAGTGCCAGCTCTAGAAGAAGGGTTTTTTGATGTCAGCTCTGTTTACTGGTTCCTTGGGGATCTTCATGTGGCTTGGCATCAATCTTCCCTCGTCTCTTATTCCTAGCTTGCTTGTTTGATTTTTTTATATCTCATAAGATATTGACTCAAGATCCTGCCCATTGACATAACAAATACAACCCATTCCCAAATGGGATTATAACCACAGGCATAGAGTTTAGGATTTACAGCATAAGCTTTTGGGGGACACAATTCAATCTATAACAGTACATATGCCTATAGATACATCTATCTGTGCATACACATGTACCCACATATTGCTACCACACACAAATATGCCTATATACTCATTCGTGTAAGCACACACATATTTTTGTTGTTGTTGGTGGTGTTGCAGGCTGTATTTGTCACATCCTTCACAAAAACATCCTTTTCTCTTGTGCACTTCTTAGTGACATCGTTTAGCTTGGTCAAACTGTGTGCACTTCATCCACATTCAATGTTACCTTCGCTATCACCAAAAATAACAAATATCTACTATCTCGAGAGTGCTTTCCATTCCCCGCCCCAGGTAACCACCAATGAGGGTTGGTGTCTGTGTGTATATATATATATATATATATATATATATATTCTTGTCCTCTTATAAAAGTAAGATCATACAATAATTGTCCTTTTGTAATTGACTTAGTTCACTCAGCATAGTGTCTTCCAGATTCATCCATGTTATAATATGTTTCAAGGATACATGATTATTCTTTATGGCTGTGCAGTATTCCATTGTATGTATATACCATATTTTGTTTATCCATTCATTTGTTGATGGGCACTTAGGTTGTTTCTATCTTTTTGCTATTGTGAGTAATGCTATAATGAACATAGGTGGGCATATGTCTATTTGTGCCACTACTATTTGATCTCTAGAGTATATGTCTAGGAGAAAAACTGCTAAATCATAAGGTACTTCTATTTCTAGCTTTTTGAGGAAGTGCCGTACTGTTTTCCATAGTGTTTGTACCATTTTACATTTCCACCATCAGTGTATAAGAGTTCCAGTCTCCCCACATCCATGCCAGCATTTGTTGTTTTCTGTTTTTTAATTTTTTTATCAGTGCCATTTTTGCACAGGTGAGATGGTATCTCATTATAGTATTGATTTGCATCTCCCTAATGGCTAATGATTTCAAGCATTTTTTCATGTGTTTGCTGGTGGCTTGAACATCCTCTTTGGTGAAGTCTCTCTTCATCTCCTCTGCCCATTTTTTAATTGAATTATTTGCCTTTTTGTTCTTGAATTGTTGAAGTTTTCTATATATTTTAGAGATTAGACCCTTAGTGGACATATTGTTTCTGAAGACTTTTTCCCAGTCTGTAGATCCTCTTTCTACTCTTTTGATTGTGTGTTTTTTCTATTTTATTTTTTTTTATTGTACTTCAGGTGAAGGCTTACAGAACGAATAGTTTCTCATGAAACAGTAGTACACATATTGTTTATGACATTGGTTAACAACCCCACAACATGTTAACGCTCTAACTTTTCAACCTTTGTTTTTGGTGAAAATACACATAGCCAAAGATACACCCTTTCAAAAATTTCTACATGCACAGCTCAGTGACGTTGACTATGCTCTTCCAATTGTGCAGTTATTCTCACTTAAGATGAAGGCTTACGGAACAAAATAGTTTCTCATTTAACAGTTACTACAAATGTTGCCCTATGACAATGGTTAACAATCT
>NW_004443956.1:18658480-18663605 GCF_000243295.1 Trichechus manatus latirostris | reverse complement strand
GGTATACAACGCCAGGTATTCAGGGAACAGAAAGAGAAGGAAGATATAGAGAGACGAGAAACTGAGCAATGAAGAAAGACAAAAAGGGAAAAAGAGGGAAAAGAAAACTAAACAAATTAAAAAAAAAAAAAGAAAAACAAGAATGGCCTCCAAAAACACAGGAAAAAAAAAAAAAAAACACCAGCGAGAAAAGAAATGCTCTCAGGGAATCCCTCTGCATGTCTGTGCAAGCCTAGGGGGAAATCTCCTTGCCACACAGCACCACCTGCCCAGAAAGGGCTCCCAGCTCAAGAAAAGGAAGAGAAAAGAAACAAACAATTCAAAACAGACAAACAAACAAAAGCCCCGGAACCCACCAGTGCGGCAGCCCAGACTGGAAAGTAGCTCCACACTTGAACAGAGCTCCACAGCCTCGCAGGAAGAAGCAAAGATGGCGCACGGAGCCAGGTATTTGAGTGAAAGGAGGGGGAGGTGGTGAGAGGTAAGGAAGAAATCAAAACAAGCGGAAAAAAGCAACACCATCAGCCAACAAATGGCACCCAGAGAGCCAGCCCGTTCGGGTGTGTGGAATCCAAGCAGCTGGTGTTTCCTGGACAAGAGATTGTGGCCGCGGGAAACAGAGGAGGCCGAGTCGGGGTCAAGAAGGGTGGGGGGTGGGAAAGCATATATTGCAAATTACTGGTTGCTTTGTCTCCTGCTGGATGCTCCATGAGGCTGCTTTCTCGTACCCCGTTTGCTGGTCTCCGATAGGAGTCCAAGATGGCGGATCCGCGCTGCGTTAGCTGGTAGGGGACCTCTGCATGAATCTCTCCTGTCTGAGTTTTCTCACTCCATTTGGTGCTTGGCTGAGTTCTTTATCTCTTCATTTGATGTTTTAGGGTTTCAGGATTGTTGTAGTCTCTGTTCGGCTTAGTTTTTTGGATCTTTGCTGTGGAGGGAAGGCATGGAGCTTCTGCCTAGAGGGCCATTTTGCCAGAACTCCTATTGATTGCTTGTTTTGATGAACATAAGTACTTAATTTTTAGGAGGTCCCAGTTATCTAATTTGTCTTCTGTTGTTTATGCATTTGTAGTTGTACTTGATAATCTATTTTTTAAAATTAAGTGCCATAGTTTTGTCCCTGTGTTATCTTCCAGAAACTTATAGTTTTATTTTTAATGTTTATGTATTCGATCCATTTTGATTTAGTTTTTGTGTATGGTGTGAGGTATGAAATCCTGTTTCATTTTTCTGCAAATGGATATCTAATTTTGCCAGCACCATTTGTTGAAGAGACTTGTTTCTTCCCCACTGAATGGAGTTTGACTCCTTGTCAAAATCAGTTGCCCATAGATAGATGGATTTATTTCTGGGTTCTCAATTGTATTCCATTGGTCTATGTGTCTGTTGTTGAACCAGTACCAGGTTGTTCTGATTACTGTGGCTGTATAGTAGGTTTTGAGATCAGGAATTAGGAGGTCTCCTTCTTTGGTTCCCCTTCAATATTGTTTTGGCTATTTGGGGCTTCTTTCATTTCCATATAAGGTTGGTGATTAGTTTTTACAATTCAGTAAAGCATGTTGCTAAAATTAGGATCAAGATTGCTTTATATCTATAGATTGTGTTGGGGTAGTATTAACATTTTCACAATGATAAGTCTTCTAATCTATGAGCACAGAATGTTCTTCCATTTATGTAGGTCTCTCTTAGTTTCCTGCAGTAGTGTTTTACAGTTTTCATTGTATAGGTGTTTTACATCCCTGGATAGGTTTATTCCCAGGTATTTTATCCTTTGGGGTGGGGGGCCATTGTAAATGGTATTGTTTTCTTGATTTCCTTTTTGGAATACTCCTTGTTAGGGTAAAGGAACTCAACTGATTTTTGTGTGTTGAGCTTGTACTCTGTCACTTTGCTGAATTCTCCTATTAGATCCAATAGCTTTCTTGTGGAATTTCTAGGGTTTTCTATGTATAGGATCATGTCATCTGTGAATAGACATAGGTTTACTTGTTCCTTTTCAATATGGATGCCCTCTATTTCTTTCTTGCCATATTCTCTGGCTAGGACTTCAGTACAATATTGAACAAGAGTGGTGATAATAGGCATCCTTGTCTCTTTCCTATTCTCAAAGTGAAGGTTCTCAGTCTTGCTCCATTGAGAATAATGTTGGTTGCTGGTTTTGCATATATGCCCTTAATTACATTAAGGAATTTCCCTTCTAATCTTATTTTGCTGAGCGTTTTTATCAGTAAATGGTGTTGGATTTTATCAAATGCCTTTTCTACATTGATTGAGATGATCATGTGATTCTTTTCCTTTGTTTTATTTATGTGGTGAATTACATTGATTGAGCTGCTAATGTTGAACCACCCTTGTGTTCCTGGTATGGAATGTATGCTTTTCTTAATATGTTGTTGAATTCTGTTCTCTAGAATTTTATTGAGAATTTTTGCATCTATATTCATGAGGTATATTTCTCTGTAATTTTTTTATCTTTTTTTTTTTTTGGTGAAGTCTTTACCTGGCTTTGGTATCAGGGTGATGCTGGCTTCATAGAATGAGTTAGGCAGTATTCCTCCCTTTCGTATGTTTTGGAAGAGTTTGAGTAGAACTGGTGGCAACTCTTCTCTGAACGTTTGGTAAAATTCCCCAGTGAAGCTATCTGGGCCAAGATTTTTTGTTGTTGTGAGTTTTTTATGACACCTTCAATCTCTTCTTTTGTTATGGGTTTGTTTAAGTTTTCTATCTCTGTTTGTGTTAGTTTAGGTAAGTACTGAGTTCCTAGAAATTTCTTTTAGATCTTCAAATTTGTTGGAGTACAATTTTTCATAGTATTCTGTTACAATCCTTTTTACCCCAGTTTAATCTGTTGTAATGTCTTCAGTTTTGTTTCTTATTTTGGTTATTTGCAGATTCTCATTTTTTTCCTTTGTCAATATAGCCAGTGGTTTGCCAATTTTATTGATCCTTTCAAAGAATCAACTTCTTGTCTTATTGATTCTATTGTTTTTCTATTGCATTTGCTTCTGCTCTGGTCTTTATTATTTCCTTTCTTCTAGTAGCTTTGGTATGTTTTTGCTTTTCCTTTTTTATTTTCTCAAGTTTCTGGTTAAGTTATCGATTTTGCATTTAATCCATTTACATTTAGTGTGATTATCAATAGGTAAGAATTTAGTGCTGCCATTTTGTTATACTTTTTGTGATGTTAATGGTTTCTTTGTTCTTTACTTTCTGTGTTGAGTTCTTTTTGTAAATGGATTTTTTTCCTTTCATTTGTTGTTGTCGTTTTTGTGTTTACTGAGTATTTTTTATTTTCTTCTTATTTTGGTGAGTAGATTTATTAATTTTCTGTTTGGTTACCCTGTAGTTTACATTTATCATCCTATATTTAATACAGTCTGTCATAGTTTGAAATTGCATTAACTTCCTTTGCATATGGAAGTTCTATAACCACACCATTTTGTTTTTGTTGTTAATTACACCTTTATATCTCGGTTCCCTGTAATCAAGTTTGTAGCTTTATTTTACTTCTGTGAAGTCTTTACATGGCTTCGTATATGGGTGATGCTGTTGTGTGTCTTTATCTCAGGTTTTTGTATGATGTTGTTGGTTTTCCATCTGAAGGAATCCCTTTAATATTTCTTGTAGGGCTGGTGTAATGGTTACAAATTCCCTTAATTTCAGCTTATCTCTGAATGTCCTAATTTCACCCTTATTTTTGAAAGACAGTTTTACCAGATATACAGTTCTTGGTAGTTATTTTCTTTCAGGGCTTTATTTATGTCATCCCATTATTTTCTTGCCTGAATGGTTTATGATGAGAAATCAGCACCTAGTCTTATTGATGCGCCTTTGTAAATGATATTTTGCTCTTCATGAGCTGTTCTCAAAGTTCTTTCTTTGTCTTTGGTTCTGCAAAGTTTGATTACAGTATGTCTTTGTGAATTTATATTGGGGTCTATCCTCTGTAGGGTTTGTTGAGCTCCTTCGATGGAAATCTTCTTGTCTTTCATGATATTTGGGAAGTTTTCTGCCATTACATCTTCAAAAATTCTTTCTGTACTCTTTTTTCTCTTTTCCCTTTCTAGAATTCCTACTACATGTATATTATTCCTGTTGATGGTGTCCCACATAACCCTTAGGTTGCTTCATTTTTCTTCAAACATTTTTCTGTTTGTTCCTCACACAAATTAGTATCAAGGGATTTGTCCTCTACTGGAAAGAATCTACTGATTCTTTCTTCCATTGTTTTCATTCTACTTCTGTACCATTGTTAAACTTCTGAATTTTTTTATTTTTAATTTTTTTATTGTACTTTAGATGAAGGTTTACAGAACAAATAGTTTCTCATTAAACAGTCAGTACACATATTGTTCTATGACATTGGTTGACAACCCCATGACATGTCAACACTCTCCCTTCTCGACCTTGGAGTACATTTTTTTGGTGAAAATACGCACTGATAGCCAAAGTTACCCCATTTCAAGAGTTTCTACATATGCAATTCAGTGACATTGATTACATTATTCCAGTTGTGCTGCTATTCTTACTAACATTTTCCAAATTATTCTATCACTATTATCTTCAACTCACTGAACCCTAGGCTTCCCATGAAACCTTTTGAGTTGCTGTTGTCAATTTGATCTCACATAGATAATGTTGTGTGTGCCTTAGATGAAGGTTTGCAGAACAAATCATTTCTCATTAAACAGTTAGTACACATATTGCCCTGTGACAAAGGTTAACAAGCCCACGACAAGTCAACACTGTCCCTTCTCAACCTTGGATTCCCTATCACCAGCTTTCGTGTCCCCTCCTGCCTTCTAGTCCTTTTTCCTGGACTTCTGTGCCTCATTAGTCCCGTTTTGTTTTACGAGTCTGTCCAATCCCCAGCTGAACAGTGAACTTCAGGAGTGACTTCACCACTGAGCTAAAAGAGTATCCGGGGGCCATACTCTTGGGATTTTTCCAGTCTGTCATGCTAGTGAATCTGGTCTTTTTTTTGTGTGTGTGTGTGTGAGTTAGAATTTTGTTCTACATCCTTTTCCAGCTCTGTCCAGGACCCTGTATTGTGAGCCTGGTAAGAGCAGTCAGTGGTGGTAGCCGGGCACTATCTAGCTGTACTGGACTTAGTCTGGTGGAGGCC
>NW_004443956.1:18646914-18658380 GCF_000243295.1 Trichechus manatus latirostris | reverse complement strand
ATTTTTTTTTCATTTCTTTTGTTTTTGTAGGTTTTGTTTTTACTGAGACTTTATGTTTTTCTTCTTTATTTTGATGAGTAGGTTTCTTAACTTTCTTTGAAGTTACCTTGAAATTTACCCTTATCTTCCTAGATTTGAACCAGTCTTTTATTCTTGGTATTGCCTTGCCTTCCTCTCCATTAGAAGGTTCTATAACTGCACAGTTTATTCCCTCTTTTATTGTTCTGATGCTGTTGTCATTTACAGATTAACCTCTCTGGTTCCCTGTTGTAATTCGTTTGGTTTTGCATAGTCCTTAAGAGTTTCTTTTCCTAGGTTGGTATCTGGCTATTACAATCCTGTCCTAGATTCTGCCTGTGGTCTGATGTTATTTGTTCTCAGATCAAACGATTCCCTTTAATAAGTCTTGTAAGTTTGGTTTGGTTTTTACATAGTCCCTTAATTTCTGTTTATCTTGAAATGACCTTATTTCATCAACATATTTGAATGAGAGTTTTGCAGGATATATTATTCTTGGCTGGCATTTTTTTCCTTTCGAGGTTTTATATACATCATCCCATTGCCTTCTTGCCTGCATGGTTTCTGCCAAATAATCTTAGCTTAGTCTTATTGTTTCTACTCTGTATGTGACTTCTTGTTTTTCTTGAGCTGCTCTCAGGATTCTTTGTTTGTCTTTGGTTTTAGTGAGTGTGATTATGATATGCCTTGGTGATTTTCTTTTGGAGTCTATCTTATATGGGGTTCATTGAGCTTCTTGGATGGTCAGCTTTTCATCTTTCATGATATTAGGGAAGTTTTCTGTCAGCAATTCTTCAATGATCTCTGTTTTTTCTATTTTCTCCCCCTGTTCTGGAACTCTGATCACTTGCAGACTTTTGCTTTTGATTGTATCCCACATAATTCTCAGGGTTTCTTCATTTTTCTTTGTTCTTTTTTCTGATTTTTTCTCAGAGTTGTAGCCAAGTGTTTGTCTTCAATTTCACTGATCCTATCTTCCATTGTTTCAAACCTGCTCCTCAGCCTTTCTTTGACTCTGTCCATTTCTTAAATCTTGTTTATCTTTTGGATTTCTAATTGTTGTTTTTGTATGATTTCTAGTTGTAAATTTATTTTAGCATTTTGTTCCTGTATTATTTTCTTGAATTCTTCCATTTTTTGTCTGTATTTTCCATGAATTTGTCTGCCTTTTCCATGACTTTGTCTATTTTTTTCCTCATTTTTGTCTGCTTTTTTCTTCAACTCTTGGATAATTCTGAATATTAGAGATTTGAATTCCCTATCAGTTAGGTTTAGTGCCTTTTCTGCTACTGGAACATCATCTGGTGTTTTAGTTTGGACACCTACTGGAACCATCCTGTCTGGTTTTTGTAAATGTTTTGATATTGTCTGCTGTCTTTGGGGCATTCAGTGGTTATTTTCACCATTTATTGATTTTAGATTTGTTTCATCCTGCTTTTTTGTTTTATTCGGTTATGTCTGAGCAGGTGGGCTGTGCATTCTTTGTTATTTGCTTGTCTGTGGGCACAATACTTTTCACCTCCTTCTCTAATGGGCAGGGTCAGTCACTCAGGTATGGTACAGCAGGTCAGGTCCAGCTGAAGGGGAGTTGCTGGGATGGGTTTTTTAGGGCACATACCAGGGCTGACAGTGCAGACCAGGAATCAGTGCAGGGCAGGTTCCAGTAGGCCCTGCCTGTGCTGCTTGGGAGTGTGATGTTCAGTGTGCAGTGCATGTAGGCAGGAAGGAGGGGGTAGATTGTGATGTATGGAGCTAAGATGGGTATGGGAAAGATGACAGAGAGGAGAAAGGAACAGGAGCCAAAAACATACACACAAACAAAAGAGAGTGCTAAGGGAGCTCACTTTTGGAGTGGAGAGATGAGAGACTGAGAAATGGGGAAAAACAAAAATTAAAAAAGAAAGAAAATGGTAAAAAAAAATGAATAAATTGAGAAACTGGAAATGAAGAAAGACAAAAAAGGAGTAAGAGAGAGAATAAAATAAAACAAAACAAAGAAACAAAAAGAAAACCCAAACCCCCCCAAAAAAACAAAACCAAAAAAAGAAAAAAGAAATGCCCCCAGGGATGTCCCTGTGCATCTTCGCAGTGTAAGGGAGTAGCTTCCAAGCTGCACAGTACTGCCCGGCTAGAATTGGCTCCCAAGCTGAGAAAAGAAAAAGAAAACAAACAAATCAAAACAGAACAAATCAGAGCAAACAAAGAAAAAAGTGTCGGGGGTCCCGCCAGTGTGGCGGCAAGGGCCAGGAAGCAGTTTCACAGTCAAGTGGTGTTGCTCAGCCTTTCAGGAAGAAGCAAAGATGGTGCATGGAGCCAGGTATTTGAGAGAAAGGAGGGGGAGATGGTGAAAGGTGAGGAAGAACTCTAAAGAAATGGAAAAAAGCAACACCAGCTGCCAACAAAAGGCACTCAGAGAGTCGTCCAGTGTGGGCGGGTGGAATCCAAGCAACACCAGGGTGAAGCTGGTGCTTCCTGGCCAAGAGACTGTTGGCTGCAGGAAGCAGAGGAGGCTAAGTGGGGATGAAGAAGGGTGGAGGGTGGGAAAGCATACATTGCTGGTTTCCGGTTGTTCTGTCTCCTGCTGGAAGCTTCATGAAGCTGCTTTCTCATACCACTGTTCGATGATCTCCGATAGGAGTCCAAGATGGCGGATCTGTGCTGTGGTAGCTGATAGGGGACCTCTGCAAGTATCTCTCCTCGCTCTCTGTTCTCAGTTAGTTTCTTATTCCATTCGGAGCTTGGCTGAGTTCTTTATCTCTTCATTTGATGGTTAGGGTTTCAGGATTGACATGTGACTGTTTGACTTAGTTTTTCTGATGTTTGCTGCAGAGGGACGGCGTGGTGCTTCTGACTGTAGCTCCATGTTGCCCGGAAGTTCCACTTCTGAATTTTTAATTGTTGTTTTTGTATGGTTTCTATTTCTTTGTTGAGTTTGTTGTTTTGTTCTTGTATTGTTTTCCTGAATTCTTCTAGGCTTTGTTCTGTGTTTTCTTTGATCTCTTTGAGGACGCTTACTACTAATTTTTTGAATTCCTTGTCAGGTAGTTACATTATCAGTTCTTCCTCAGAAAAAAGTTTTCTGTCCCTTTATTTTGCTCATTTACTTGAGCCATCTTATCCTGTTTTTTCATATGATTTGTAATTGACTGCTGTCTTTGAGACATTAAAGTTCTATTTTATTTGTTTATTGTTATTTTATTTGTTTATTGATTTATGTTTGTCTTTTTTGTATTGTTTTGCTTTGATGTAGCTGGAGTTTAGCTTCTTCCTTTTCTCTTTATATTGTGTAACTTCCTTTGTATTGTTTTAATTGTTGTTGCTTTATAATACTGGTCTGTGTGTGACTATGGTGCTGCCAGTTGGTTAGGAGTAATTTTCTGTCAGTACTGGGTATGATGGGTTGCATATACATATGGGAGTCCTTTGTCATTCGCCATTGGACATGTATGTCTTCCCTTATAGGACTGTGTGGAGATGTGTTAGCAGGTCTCTTCCTATGTGGGGCTCCAGGTGTCATGTATCAGGATCCCTCCACAGCTCTTGTGGGGCCATGTGGTTCTTCTGCGTTGGTGCATGCTGTGAGTGTGGCCTCTGGAAAGCTGGATAGCTCATCTTTGCACACCTGTGGAGGCAGTATTACTCTCATTTCTTTTCAGGTTTATTTACTCAGTCTGTCTGCCTTCATCTGTGTTTTCTGTGAAGATGGCTTCCTGGGCTCCTCACCTGAGGATGTTGTTTGCTGCTGTCTCAAAATTTCCAAGCTCTGCTGGGCTGGCTGTCCAACTGTAGATAATCTAAGAATCTCTGCACTCCTGCTGATTTTGTTCTAACTCTCTAGTTGGTGCTCAGTCCAATTCCTCAACCTTCTGTTTGTTGGTCAGAGATCCAGGGTCATTGCTTGTATTGGTTTCACTTGGCTTCTCAAGTCTTTGTTGTAGGGAAACATTAAGGTGCATCTTTCTTAGTTGCCATCTTAACCAGAAACCCTCATATCATTTTTATGGTATTTCTTATTTTTTAAAAAAAAAGAAAAATGCTGTTTTTACACCTTTTTTTCAATATTTTATAGCAGATGCTTATTTTTTTCTAGTTTTTAAATTTACATTTGTATAAGGTAGAAGGTTCCTGTACAGGTAGGAAAGTCCCAGGGTAGCTTGCTAAGAGTCATAACTCAAGGGCTCCGTCTTCTCTTCCTTATTGTTGATATTGTACAGTTTCCACGAGGAGAAATATGAAGATTCAGAACCAAGCTGCCACCATATTCCCTGCAGACATGAAGTCTCATTTATCAAATCTGAATGTCATCCAACATTTTCTACAGTTTTTCTATTTCTACTTCTTTCAGAAATAAAACATTATAAATATACTTGAGGTCTCTGTGTACCCTGTCCCCATGCTAATCCTCTCCCATTTTCCTTCCAGTTACAGACACCTATTTTCTTAAGGGTGGTGCAAATGGTTAAATGTGCTTGGCTGCTAACCAAAAGTTTGGAGGCTCAAGTCCACCCAGAGGCACCTCGGAAGAAAGGCTTAGCAGTCTACTTCCAAAAAATCAGTCATTGAAAACCCTATGGAACAAAGTTCTAGTCTGACACACAAGGAGTCACCATGAGTCAGAATCAACTCAATGGCAATCAAATTGGCTCTCAGTTCCAAGACCTAGTCGAACTAGGTTGGCAAAAAACAGAACACAAGTCATTCTTGGAGCTCTTCAGGGTTTCCTAGGGTTCTGGGCTCCTATGCCATGTGAAGCCCTTGGGGATGCCTCTTTGGTCATCTGTCATCAGCTCTCACTGGTACTATTGAGCTCCCACTTCTCTTGGCTCAAGTGCTCCAATAGCTCTGCTGCTTCTGAGCCATGTCCTGGGCTGGGAATCTCTAGCAAGACTGTTTGGTTGTCATCTTACACAGATCCTTGTTACTGCAAAGTCCCCAGATTTTTTTCTTTCCCCCAAATCAAAAGGATCTCTTTTTAGTTTCTTAAGCCTGATTCCCTCTCCTGTTTTTCCCTGTCTTTCCAAGGACACCTATGACAACCTCCTCATTTGGCTTAGACTTTTCAAAAACAAAAGGCAGCAAGAGCAGCATAACAAATCTGCCACCATCTTCCTCTTAGGCAAATCGACATATTGCTGGGCTAGTTGCTTGTATGGGAAAGATAAAAGGGGAAAAATACATAAATTAATGATAAGAATCATCCCATCACATTTATTTGTTTTCATATTGTGTTTCAGTTTACAAATAGCTTGCTTATGCTATTAAATAAAGTAAGTAAATACTTTATTAAATTATTTATTTAAAGAGTGTCACAACTCATCAAGTGGTTTAATCTCCCTCGACAGATTGGGAAATGAGTTTGGAAAGGTTAGTAGTTGCTACCTGGGTTCTCCAGCATTGAGAAAAAGATCAGGTGCCTGCTTCCAGGAAATTAGGGTTGACCCCAGCTGCTTGTGCTTTCTGTATGAACTATAGCCAAGAGGAACTCACGGCCCTTAGCAGAGGTGGTTTAGTGTTGCCTGAGTAGAACAGGAGGAGCCCGGGTGGCACAAACAATTTGCAATCAGCTGTTAATGTAAGGACTGGCGGTTTGAACCCCTCAGTGGCTTCATGGAAGAAAGGGCATGTGAACTGCTTTTGTAAAGATTACAGCCAAGAAAACCTTATGGAGCAGTTCTACTCTGCAACACATGGGGCCACCATGGGTCAGAACAGACTTGGTGGCAATGGGTTAATTTTTGGTGAACAAGTAGACTAGAGAAACAAATTCTAGACACAGGTGTAACTCTGAATGCAATGCGAAACTCTGAATGCAATGCAAAGAGAGAAAAAAACAACAGATAACTCATAGTGTTGTCTTTAATAGCAAAAAGTTGGAAACTGTCTAAACGCTATATAATGGGTTGATTAAATTCATATTCAATCATATGATGTGATTTTATGTAGCAAAGCAATGCTCTAGAAGAGTCTGAATCATATTGGAATATGATCATACATATTATTACATCAAAAAGTATGATTGTATGATTTTATGTATAGTATGATCGCAAATATATTTATGTGTATGTATATATTATATATACATATATGTATATACATAGAGGGAAAAAGAAAGAACAAGAACAAAGACTATAAAGATATATACCAAAATATTAATGGTATTTTTCTGTGGGTGGTGGGATTATAAGTTATTTATTTATTTTTGATTGTGTGTGCTTTCTAAAATGGCTAAAAAGTAAATGTGAACTTATGCCCCTTTCACTAGGATTTAAGCCAGTAGTTTCTTATGGATGCCCTAGTGGATTGTTGTTTGTGGACTTAGCTGATGTTTTCCTACATAAAGGGAGACATTCCGAACTTAGAAAGCTTTTCCCCTCCAGGCAAGCCCCAAAACCCACCAAACCCACTGCCATCGAGTTGATTCAGACTCATAGCAACCCGACAGGACAGAGTAGAACTGCCCCATAGGGTTTCCAAGGCTTTATGGAAGCAGACTGCCACAGCTTTCTCCCAGGCAAGCCCAAGTGTTGGCTGAATCAGTAAGGGGTCTATAAGGTATGCAGTACACATAAAGTACCGTGCTGGACTATTGGGAAAGAGCACCCCACTGTACACATTGTATCCCAGACCACCGAGAGGAAGTTCCTTGTACACGATCGATCCTGGAGCTCTGGCCATAATGGGAAAAGCATGGAATTTGGAATAAAACACTTGGCTTCCAAACTCAGCTCTGCTACTACTGTATAATCTTGGCAAGTCATGTCACTTCCCTAAGCCTTAGTGTTCTTATCTATAAAATAGGCTTAACAATATCACTGCCCTCTCTATTCCACAGATTTTAGTCTTATCACATAAGCTAATGCATGCAAAATTGCTTTGTAAAGCACTATGCAAGGTCAGATAATATTGCTATATTCAAATAACTGTGTTTGTACTTCTGTTCTCTTCACTACGGTGACAACGTTTGTAAGTGAGGAGTAGGGGAAGAATGGCACTGGGGTTGGGGCTCTGTCATAAGAAACTTTTCCAAGGCCGGCCTTGTCTGCTCTGTGTTAGGATGGTTGATATCAGCACCCAAATACAGAACTTCACATTTGTCCCTGTAAAGTTTCACCTTATTAGGCTTAGTCTATATTTGGCGTCTCTCCAAGTTTTGTCCAGTTGGAACATTTCATTAACTTTGGCGCTGAATCTTTATCCAGGTTATTAGTAAAATTTTAGCCAGTTCAGGGCCCAGAACAAAGCCCTGAGAGACAGACCTTTTCTTTAGGGTGACAGCCACCAGTTACTAGGGGTACTTATTCCCACTTTGGCTACAATCCCTTAACCATTTACAAGTCAGCCTAATTGCTGTGGTGCGTTTCATGCTCACCCACCAGCCTATCTTGCCTCCTTGGCAGTTTACTCTTATGATTCCGACCTTGAAGTTAATTAAGTCTCTATTTCTCATTGTCTTCAGCTATAAGTTATAAGCTGTAATGATCATGTTGTCTACCTTACATGGTTGTCGTGAGATTAAATGTGATAATACAGGTCAAGCAACTAAACCAGGCTTTCTTAACTTCTACAATATTGACATTTGGGGCCAGCTGATTCTCTGTTGTTGGGACTGTCCAGTGCATTGTAGGATGCTTAGCAGCATCCCTGGCCTCCATCCATTGGATGCCAGCAGCACCCTCCCAATTGTGACAAACAAAAATGTCTCCAGACATTGCCAAGTGTCTATGGGGGGTTAAAATCACCCTTGTTGAGAATCACTACCTAAACAATGCCTGGCATGGGGTTAGCACTCGTAAGTGTGAGCTGCCATTCCCATTATTGTTATTGTTGTTGTTAGCTGCTGTCAAGTCAGCCCCCAACTCATGGTGACCCACATTCAGTGGAACAAAATGCTGCCCAGTCTTGTGTCATCCTCAGTTGGGGATCAGATTGTTGTGATCTGCAGGGTTTTCATTGACTGATTTTTGTTCGTCTTAGTCTGGAAGCTCTGCCGAAACCTGTTCATCATCATAGCAACACACAAGCCTCTACTGACAGATGAGTGGTGGCTGCACATGAGATGCATTGGCTGGGGATTGAACTCAGATCTCCCACATGGAAGGCAAGAATTCTATCACTGAACCACCAATGCCTCATTTGAACAACTAGCAATGCAACAACATGGCATATAGCATTACACTCCTCCTCCTATTATGATGATGTTGATGTTCACGTTTCCATGTTTTCCACAAGGCTCTCATGAATTGTCAAACATCTTGCTAAATTCAAGATTTAGCCTTTGCCGCATCCCCCATCTATCACTCCACTGAACCTATTGAGCAAAGAAATGAGGGCAGCCCGCCTTGCTTTATTCTCAGGGAGGCCCATCCCTCACAAGGGGCTGAGTAGAGCAAATGAGATACTGGATGTGAAATTGCTTTGTAAAACATAGAGCACCATTCGGAAGTCAGGATTACTATTCTGTCCCCATGACAGCACTGAATGTATTCAGGAGCAAAGATAAATTGCTCTGCTCTTGCAACTTTGGTCTCTGGGTCATATTTGTTTCTCCATGAAAAATGTAAGCTGTCCTCCAAAGCATTTCCAGCTGAGAATATCCTGGGCAAACCAGTTAACCTCTCTGAACCTTGGTTTCTTCATCTTTAAACATGGGGACAATACCACCTTCCTCACAGTGTTGAGGAACAAATTAGGTAGCACCAGTGACTTAGTAAATTGGAAAACACTGAGCAAATATGAGCTACCATGTTAATGATGATACTCAACTCTAAAGCTCTGGAGTTAATTCTCAAAAAAGATCCCCCACGTTTTCTGATCAATAATAGCATTGTGCCAGTAAGAATTCAGCCTCCTTAGAATATGTAAGATGGAGAAGATTTGTGAAAAGATTTTTTTGTTGCTTTATGACTATGCCCCATATTATAAGTCACATCCAAACTGGTTTTAATACAACTGTATTAGCCTTTCTAAAAAGAAGGAGCAATAATGACCTTAGGGCTCAGCTGTGGAGTAACAAAGCAGGCCTTGGTCCCCACCGGTGGAGGTGGTATGATCCTGAGAGAGTGTGAGGAGGGAGGAGGGAGAGGTGATTTGGCCTTTTGCCCCTTTTACTTCCTAAGAGTTTGCCTTTCATGTTGCTCTAGTTTTATGATTTTACCTTAATTAGTCTGTCCCCTTATTCAGTGTTTGCAGCTTTTCTGTGGACATGGTATTATTGCAGCACCTTCTTTCATGTCTTTCTCTGGAAATTTATATGCATGCGTGCACACACACACACATAAAGAAAAAACCTGAAAGAAAGTAATTTTAAGTATATTTGTTAAGTTACCCTCTGGGCTTCAAGCTTGTTCACGCATCTGTGTTCTTAAAGGGTTCTGGACACTACAACTCGACACTGAAATTTAGAGGTGAGGATGTGAAGAAGTGGCACACTGAGATTTGTGGACAGTCTGCCATCAGGAAGGCCAGATGAGAGTGATGTGACCGCTGGTGTCTGCCTGCCGTTCACCTCATAGAATTGGTCAGTAATCAGAGAGGGGCTGAAGGAAAGGAGCAGCCCCACGTATTCCTTGCATTGGAATATTTGTCACCCCTCCTAGGGAGAGGAAGAGTCATTTCCCTTCCTGTTGAGCCTGGGCTGGCTGTAATTGCCCTGGGGAGGAAGTGTCACTGTGTAACTTCCAAGACTGTGAGTGATCCACACCTTCCGTTTTCCCACACTTGGACCACTTCCTCTTGGGGACCAGTGACTATATGTGAGGTCGGACTGTGCTGAGACCACCATGCCATTAAGGAGCTCAAGCTAATCACATGAAAATAGTGATTGGTCCAACCAGCCCCCCGTGGTTTTGGCGGTTTCAGATGAGGCACCAGAGAAGTGAGTGAGGAAGCCATCTTGGATGCTCCAGTCCCATCAGACATCAAGTGAAGCAGAACAACCACCCAGCTGAGCCAAGCCCAAACCATAAATCCTGGGAGATAATGAATGCGTGGTTGTTGCTGTAAGCCACTGTATTTTAGGGTAGTTTGTAACAGCAATGGGGGGATTGGTGGGTAGCAGAGCATCTTGTTAAGTTTATCTAGTGGGGTCCTAGGAATGACTAGGTGGGAGCAGGTTTGGCCAGAAGCTCTTGGAAGAAGGGTGGGGGAAATCACCCCTCACCTCAGAGAGATCCTCTTGGACTCCCTGAAAGTGTTCAGCACAACTGTGAGACTTTCAAGAAAGGCCCCTCAGTGTGCCCTTTCTCTGTCTCTGGCACCGGTGATACGTCCGTGCACCTACAGCCTTCCTCCAGATCCACGCCCATTTTAGGGGGCATCCCAACACTTGTCCCTCTCAGAGTGATCATGCACCATGAACTCCTGTCCCAGGACCCCCATCCCTCTCCAAAAGAGAAGTGCAGGGGCTGACCTCTATGGAGAGAATTGCACACGGCAGTCTGAAATCACACCAGAGAACTATTCGTCTGTCCTAAAAAAAAAGTTGCCATTGAATCAACTCTGACTCATGGTGACCCCATGTGTGTCTGAGTAGAACTGTACTCAGTAAGGTTTTCAATGGCTGATTTTTCAGAAGTAGATCACTAGGTCTTTCTTCTGAGGCACCTTTGAGTGGACTTGAACCTCCCAACCTTTCAGTTAGCAGCCGAGATCATTAACGGTTTGTACCACCCAAGCACTCATCTGTCCTTCACATAAGTAAAGAAAAATTACCCCAAACTGGAAATCAGGCAAATGGAGATGGTGTATCCTTCCGGCTTCACCCTGGAGCACTGTCTAACTGCAGGTCCACCCAACGTCCATTTAATTATCCAGGGAAAGTATCTTAATTTGACTTGCTACTTGCTATTGATTTGGGCCCAGACTCTGTGAAGTTACATGTTAATTTGTAGATTTTTTTTTTCAGTAGAGATGCAAATGATTTCTGTTTGGTAGAGAAGATGGCCCCAAAGACTCCAGTGCTATTTCCCTCTAGGGCATCAATTGCGTTTGTCTCTGACTTAGCAGACTTGTTTTAGCCTGCACTGACTGCATCAAACTCTGGCCCTCAGTTGCTCCTTGGACCAACTGTACCATTTTGCTGGTTGTCACTAATAAGTTAGACAAATATTTGATGCATGCTCATTCTATATTTATATGAGAGTCTCGTTTTTCACTTTTAATAATTACACTCTGACATATAAGACTGGCTCAACCAGTTCACTGAATCTGGAGAGAAAATTGATCTCTGGGATGAGTGTGAAGCTAACACCTGGGAAAATCATGGTCACACTGTCACAGAAAGGGATACCAGCAAGCCCGAGGCTTGGAGATGAGGACAGGAGGAAAACTGCAAAACTCTTTTATCCCAAAAGATGAAGGCTATGAGCAGAGAAGGTAACATTTAAAAATCACAGAAAGCATCAAAGAAGTGAATGTAAGCTTGTCATCAAATCTTGCAAGTGTAAGCCC
>NW_004443956.1:18629534-18646800 GCF_000243295.1 Trichechus manatus latirostris | reverse complement strand
GTCTTTGGTAAACAGTGATGAACACTTGTTGAGTTAATTTGTTTACATGTGCTGGGCATAGTCCCTAGGGAAATAGATATGATCCCTGACTTGACGGAGCATATAATTCAGTTGTGCACACAGAAGCAACACCCTCCCAAATTAAACAGTACAAAATATATGTAAGGAAAGTGGGAGAAGGCTTCAAGCCAGCTGGGCAGACAGCCAGAACTCAGAGGGGGACGTGGCAGTGGGGCTGCCCTCTCAGGTAGAACTCCCTGGAGGAGGTGGAGTTTGAACTGGTCTCTAAGGAGTAGAATTCAGATGGGCAGAGCGAGTGGAGAGGGGCACGTGGAGAGGGGCATGTGGAGAGGGGCACGACAGGAGCTCCCCTAAGGGGCCTTAACCCAGGGGTCAGACTCCACTGAGCAAGAGCTGTGGCCAGTCAGAAGAGTTTCGGCTATAGCACTGAGATGACCAGTGTTAACTCTTTGTTTACTGGATTGGGGGGTGGTCTGGGGCATCGGGAGGAGGACATATGGGCAGTGAGGTGTATCCATATCAGCTAAATACCAGTCCTGCTTACTCCAAGAGTCCTTCAGGCTACGAAGGAAAGAGGTGCAGGGAGATCCGAGGAAGAATGGGGTTAGAGAGGCCACGCTGGGGGTGGCGCCGCACACCTCATCGATGACCTACTACGGGTTCTCCCTGATTCACTTTGTGGGGTTGGCGCTTCTACCTGGCTGGATGGCATGCTGCGCTGACTTCTGATGGCTTCCCACCATGTCAAACTGGACAACAGCCGTTCTCAAAGTGTGGTCTAGAGATTCCCTGGGGTCCTGAGACCACCCCCCCCCCCCCCCCAGCTTCTGCAAGATCAGACTTATTTCCATAACAATATGAAGGCATTATTTGCTTCTTCCCTCCCATTCTCTCCAGAGCGCACGCTGGAATTTTCCAGAGGCTCCATCACATGTGACATCACAACAGATTGACTTCAGAGTCAGATCTGAGAATCCAGATATCAACCAGGCAGATATTAATGAGATTTGCAAAAGGTAAAGCAGTTCCAAAAAAAGAATTGAAGAGAAAACAATATGTTTATGTCAGAAAATAGAAAATTTATAAGGTGCCTCATGGTCCAACACTTCTATATCCCCTAGCTTAAGACCAGTCACTATAAATAAACGAGATTAAGAATTTAAAAAAGGTAAAGCAGTCCTGTTTTTTCATTTTTTTTTTTTGTGGAAAATATAGTTATTTTCCCCAAAATGTTATTTATGTTGACGAATAGAGTCTTATTGGTTTTTTGAACGAATTAATACATAGGTATTTTTTAATGTCTCCGTTTTCATTTCTAATATGGGAAGTATTGATGAATAAGGGGGCCCCAAGACCCAAAACTGTGAGAACCACTGCCCCACAAGTTTGTGCCATCCCCAGAAGTGAACCTGAAGTCCGGGGAGCGAGGCCAGAGTCGCTCGGAGGCGCTGGCCCTGGAAGAGCGCGGCCCAGCTCCGGAGGGAGGGTGGGAGAGGAGTTGGGTAGGGTGGGGTGGTGAGGGAGTGGCCCAGGCTGAGCCTCCAGACTTGAACCGAGTCTCGCCCAGGTTTTAAGTCCCACCCCTCCTTGGGGCCTGAGCGGGAGCCCCCTGGGCGGAGGCACCTCACCTGATGCTCGCTGGCTGGGCCTTCCCCCTCCCTCTCTGGTCCGTTAGGCTCCTCAGTGAGCCCCTCCCCTAAGCGTAGGGTCTCCAGCTCCCTAGCTTGGCGCACAGCGCAGGGAACAGCGAGAGCTCAGTAAACGTAGGCAGAATTAATGAAGGTCCCGCCCATAAACAGAGGCCCAGGATAAATCCTTTGTTATATGCAGAAGTCAGAGCCCCAGCACCTGTGCTCTGAGCGAGGGCACATCCTTCCCCTTCTCTGGGCCTCCGCCTTCTCGGGCAGCACCAAGGGAGGGGCGGTCTGGATTCCTAAGACCCTCCAGCTTTGCCTTCATGTGCTTCTGGCTCCTCCTGGCTGAGCGGCGGCCTCCTGAGTTCTCACCCTGTCTCAACAGGTCAGATGAACGCAGACCCCAGTGACTCTTGAGGTCAGCACCGTCCAATAGAAATTTAACTTGAGCCACATAGGTAATTTAAATGTGCTAGTTAACCACGTTCCACCACTGTCAGTTTGTCGTACGGTGGTGGGTTGCATGTTGCTGTGATGCTGGAAGCTATGCCACTGGTATTTCAAATACAGCAGGGTCACCCATGGTGGACAGATTTCATTGGAGCGTCCAGACTAAGACAGACTAGGAAGAAAGGCGTGGCAATCTACTGTCAAAAATCAGCCAATGAAAAGTTTATGAATCATTGTCCGACTCCCACTGGACACATCATGAGGAGGAATCAATTGCTGGACAAAGACGTCATGTTTGGTGTGATAGAGGGCCAGCGAGGGCGAGGGAGCCCCTCGGTGAGATGGATTGCTACAGTGGCGGCAATGAGGGACTCTAACGTGCCGGTAATCGGGAGGATGACACAGCACCGGGCAACGTTTTGTTCCGTGGTACTTACGGTCGCCATGAGTCGGGGTTACTCGAAGGCGTCTCTAGTTAACCACATTTTAAAAAGTAAAAAGAAATAAGAGAAATTAATTTTAGTAATATATTTTTTATTTAATCCAGTGTAACCAAAACATTATCATTTCAACACGTAATGAATATAAAAATTTATTGAGATATTTTACTTTCTTTTCTCACACTAAATTTTCAAATCCGGTGTGAATTTTATAGTTATAGCAGATCTCAATTTGGATGCTTAATTTTCAACCAGTAAGCAAAATTAGTCCTGCCAAAACGATAACGTTGTGCTTAAAGGAAAAATAATTTACACTGCTTCCTTTTCTACATTTAAATTAGTTAAAATAAAAAAGTCAGTTTTTAGCTGCAGTAGCCACATTTCAAGTGCTCCAGAGCCAAGTGTAGCCAGTGGCTATAAGACAGGGCATTTCTAGGTTCTGTGTCCGCTGAAATAGTCTTGCAACCTGTGACGGGTGTGAGAGCGGCACCTAGTGGCACTTCTTGGTAATGCAGGGTCCTGCGCTGGGATTTGAAAACATTCCTGAAACCCAAGAGGGATGGTTTCTTGCTTGAATTCTATTAACATTTTTTTGGAAGAAGGAATAAATACATAGCGAAGGAGAGTGGAAAGAAGTGATAATGAAGAAGAAGGGTGTGTATTCTCTTCAGCTCTAGTTCCCCAAATCACTGCAGGGACTGCCCGCAATGGTCGCAGAGGAAATCCTGTACTTATCTGTATCCAAAAAAAAAAGACCCAAACCCGTTGCCGCTGTGTCAGTTCTGATCCATGGAGACCCACGTGTGCAGAGCAGAACTGCACTCCATAGGCTGTGACTTTTGGAAACAGATCACCAGGCCTTTCCTCAGAGGCACCTCTGGGTGAGTTCCAACCACCAACCTTTCAGTTAGTAGTCAGGTGCTTAGCCATTTGAACCCCCCAGGGACTCCATTCTGTACTGTAATAATAACTATGATTTACTGGACACCTAGAAGGCAATGAACAATCTCCAAACAACATCTAAGCCTTACGGTAGGATTGAAAAGTTGGTCGCAATCATCCCATTTTACAGCTGAGCAACTGAGGATCAGAGATATTTATGACTTGCTCTAGGTCATGCAGTACTGATTGGCAGGGCCGCGCGGACCCAGGCCTACAACCTCAGAGTACACACTTTCTCTTTGCCCGCAGCCACCTCCCCATGTGTCCTCAGCCTCTTCTTCCCCTCTGGTTTCTTTCCCTGACATGCTCAGTAGCCTCTGCTTCACATCCTCATTCCTCCAGGTCCTTCACCCTCTCTCCTTTAAAGCTCTGGTTTCTTCTCCCCGGGGCTGGGGAGAAGGAGAAGAGGGCCACTGAAACAGCACGCTGTCAAACTCTGTTACTGACCTTTACCAGTACTGCTTTGTAAAGCTCAGTTCATCATCACAGATTGACTGTGTCATATGGAGGTTATAGGACGAGCTAGGTGACGATGTTAATTATGGCACATTATGCATAAGCTCAACACACATTCATGCAGAGCACCAGGCGCTGTTTTACCGTGCGCACGGGCCATCAGTATCAAGTGGGTGTGCTGTCACGGCTGGGGACAGGTATGCCCAGCTCTAAAATCCTGCTGTGATTTCATTTGTAAATGTGCAAAGTGTTTCTGCTGCAAACATTCACTCACTGGCTCAAATATATTAACTAAGACTGTTCTCACTGTAAAGTTGAACAAGAGAATGTGTAGAATTTCATGAAGGTGATGCTCGGCCTTGGTGTGGATGAAGTAGACCACACTTGTTGTTCAACTCACCCTAGAAAGCTCCTCCACTGTCACCTTTGGGATCTAAGAAGTGATTATATAGAAAAGTGACCATATGTTGCTTACAGACTTGTTATAATTACTTGCTGGTAGTAAAATGAACTTCGTGCTAATACAGTATCAACTCTGTAAGAGTAGGGGGAACTTGTTAGAAGTGCAAATTTCTCGGTCCCACTCCAGAACTGCTGAGTCAGACACTCCAGGTGGGCCCAGCAGTGTGTCAGCCAGTCTGCCAGGGGACTCAGATGCATACTTAAGTTTGCAAATGGCTTCGCTAGAGTTCAAACCCCATTCCCTGAGCCTACAACTGCAACCTGTGGTCTTGACCTTCAATGGGGCCTCTCTGTGTGGTAGCTGGACAGTTGGAAATATATGAACAATACCCTTTAGCAATTTTTTGTGGCATCAAGACTCTTGTTTTGAGCCACACAGCAATGTTGGGTCAGGACAGAGCCTACATGAGGCAGGCTGTTTTCTAGAGGCCTCTAAGACAGCCCTTCATTGCCTTGGGGTATTGCCCCAGTCAGGATGGACCTGAAGCCTGACATGCTCAGAAACATGATTTGGTAGCACTGGTGAGGGCACAACTCACGTTAACCAAGTGTACCAGACTGATGTATAAGTCCAAATGCCAGTGAATGTCTCCCACTAAGATGAGAAATACCTGTCATAGGGACCAGAATACTCAAAGTCCATATAATAATCAGCATTCCCTAAAGACAGATCCAAATCATAATCAGCTGTTTAGAGAGGCTGAAATCAGAACTTGGAAACGACACGAATGTCTAGTGGATCCAACATTGTATCCTCAGGTTGAGAGAGACTCCAGAGAGGAAAAGGTTTGAGGGACTACTGATTTCATGCATATTTGACCATTTTATCCTCTTCAGAGACAAGTTGTACAGCCTAAGACACATTTTTCTTTGCTCTAGAAAAGTATATAAGTAACTGACTTTTCATTAAGAAAGCAAATAAAAACTTCATATGACCACATCTCAGTCCTTCATGGCTGGTAGTACCATTGTCTTGCTTCATACACATCCATCTGGATTGATTGGAGACCCAACATAGACACTATGCCCACTGCTGTCGAGTTCATTCTGACTCATAGCAACCCTACAGGACAGAGTAGAACTGCTCCGTAGGGTTTCCAAGGCTGTAATCTTTACGGAAGTAGATTGCCACATCTTTCTCCACAACATAGATACTACTTAAATGAATTTGCTTCTCTAAAGGCCACATAAGGATGTCAGCAGGTCAGAACACGTGGCAGAGAAGGGCCACACTCTCCAGTGGGGGGGGGGGTGAACACCCCAGTCTACCCCAAAGGGCCTCCCCAAGGACACCTAATGTGGAGAGTAAGTGTGAGCACAGATCACAGCAGATCTTCTGGAAGCTGAAGGCAGGCCTCTAAGCCCAGCCTGATACACACAAAGCTGGAGCAATTATATATGTAGGCTGGTCTGAAAATGTATGTGTTGGCGACTTTCTTAGTCTGGGTTCTCTAGAGAAGCAAAACCAGTAAAGTGTATAAAGGAAATGGCTCACACAGCTCTAGAGGCTGGAACATCTCAAGTTCGTGGGTCAGGATAGAGGCTTCTCCTGATTTACGTAGCCGCAGGGGCTGGTGAACCCAAGATCAGCAGGTCAGGGACCAGGGCTCTTGCTCATAGGCCTTGAAGATCGATGAATCCCCACATTGGCAGGCAAGACCACAGGTAAGCTGCTAGCTCAAGTCCCAAGAACCAAAGGTCAGATGAACAGGAGCCAGCTGCAGGATCCAGAAGGAGCGATAGCCCCCGAGCCCTGCCAGAATGTCCACCCACACTGGATGCAGGCCACACGCCCAAGAAAACTCTCCTTCAACTGATAGGCTACTCACAGCAGATCCCATCGTGGGAGTGATCACATATCAAATCTCAACAGGGAAGTGATCACAGCATCACACGACTGCCAAAACACTGAAAATCATGGCCCAGCCAAGCTGACACACAATCTTAACCATCACAGGGAACATCTCTCCTGGCCACTGCATTTGGTCAATCTGAGATTACACAGTAAAGCAAAATGCTTGAGGATGCAGTATGGGACAGCACACCCAGTGTGGGCACAGCCCTACTAACCACCCTCAGTCTCCCCACACGTGTGTAGATGACCCCTGAGACTTCGGGAAGCAGACTTTTCTCTTAGTTCTGTAGCACTATGAACAGGGAAGTGCTTGGACCAGCTAACAGGCCCTTCCCAGCCTGCAGTCCCAGTAGGCATGGCTGGCCCAATGGGGTTCTTATGGTCCAATTAGCTGAGTCCCCAGATGTAAGTTTGCCTCTTATATCCTCCCGTTTTGATGCTTCCAGAACAGAACAACTGGTCCCTTCCAACTGACAGTTCTGCTGCAGGTGCCCCACTCTGAGCACACTCCCTCTTACCTGAGTGGTCACTGTGTCCTGGGCAAGGGACACGTGCTGGGGGCAATGGGCCGGCAGCGCAGGAGTGCCCAGTGGAGGGCCATGATGCTCTGGGGGGCCAGGGGGCAGCAGTCAGGAGCAGCCCTGGCCTGCCTCCAGGGACACATCTGAACTGTCGTTTTCCCCACAGACTGCAGCTGGAGAGCCCTGAGATCTGACTCAGGGAAGAGCAGGCGCCTTTGTGAGGTTTCTCAGGAATGTTTGGGATGGACTTCTTGCTGGTACGGTGGGTGGGGGCTGGAGACCATTTTAATTAGGGCATCACAAGAAATGCTATCTTATTTTCTAGCCTCAGGCTAGTAGCAAAGGAAATATCTTTTTTCTAGTCCCGGGCTGGACCTTTGGGCTACACTTGGATGAGCAAATTGCAGTGATAAGAAGTTTCGGCTGAGGAGGTGCAAAGATGCAGGCACGAGGCGCCTCCCTCCTTGGCCCCTGCTCAGTCTGCCCCATTGCCCTGGCCTCATTCCCGAGATCTCTTCTGGGCTCTTTCTGTCTTCTGTGTTCCAATTTAAGGTGGAATAATTGGGGGCGGGAGGGGTAGGGGGAGGCCTTCCATTATTTATAGAGGAAAGAGCAAGCTCTAAAGTTGCCAACCCATTTGCAGAATGCTGTAAGGTTGTTGTTTCCTGATGAAAAGCAGGAATGAATGCTTCATCAACCAGAAAGGCCCATTGCTACCAGCTCCGTGGGCCCCAGATGGCACCATGGGGACTGTGTGGGCAGCTCAGCTAGAGCCAGTTCTCCCCAACCCAGACAAAGAAAGGGAGCTGATGAGCACTGGCACGAACAGAGTGCTAGCCTGGGAGCAGTTGCTGTTTTTGTTGCCTTGGGTTCTGCAGAGAACCAGGCCCTCCTTGCACACCTACAAAGGGTGCATCATCACAAGAGAAGACCATGCCCCTGGGAGACGTGCCTGGTGTTGAGGCAACTGGCGTTTATGGAGAACCTGCCACCCTCGACTCCGCTGGTGCTTCAGGGACAAAAAGGAAGTGTATGACCCAGTGGGGCCTTGGTGGGAGATACTGATTCTTAGTGAGAGAAAGCAACAGTAAGAGAGTTCGGAACTGTAGTCAGTGACCCAATGTTTACAGATTATCTGAACTGATTAATCATTTGCTTCTATCTTGTTCTACACGAGGTGCAGAGTAGGGTGGATGGGGGGAGGGGAAGTCAGGGAAGGTTTTCTGAAGCAGGGCGTACTTGAACTGGCCTTCAGAGATGGGTAGAATTTGTATAGACTGAGAAGGGATAAAGGTTTTGGAGTAATCATAGATAGTAATATTTGATAGGTAGGTAGATAAGTAGGTAGGTAGGTAGATAGGTAGGTAGGTAGATAGGTAGGTAGGTAGATAGCTGCTGTTGAGTTGACTCTGACTCATGATGACCGTATGTACAATATAACCAATCTTTGCATCATCCTCATGCTCGCTGGCATGTTCGAGTCCATTGTTGCGGCTCTTTTGCCAGTCCATCTCATCGAGGGTCTCCCTCACCCTTGCTGGCTCTCTACTTCATCAAGCGTAATTGAGCCCTCCTGATCATGTGTCCAAAGCAAATGAGTCAGCAAATGCTCTTTTGTGACCCAGAGGGTTTTCACTGGCTAAGTTTTGGAAGTAGATATCTAGATCTTTCTTCCTATTTTATCATAGTCTGGAAGCCCCTCTGAAGCCTATTCTAAACCAATGGCATAGCTTCCAGCATCACAGCAACACACGAGACACCACAGTACAATAAACTGACAGACAGGTGGTGGGTCAGTAATATTAGCTGCCGTGTATTAAGCACTACACAAAATGTCCCCAATGTAGGTGGTAGGGATGGGGCATAGGTCTGTCAGTCTGGATATAAAGTCCCAGCTCTCACCCATGGAACATTTCACCTAGGGAGGGCCTAATTATACCTTGATTTCTAGTACCCCGCATCAGGATCATTTTAACAATGATTGTAGAAGTAAAAATACTCATGAAAATTTGGAAATATGGACAAGCAGAAAGAAAATCAAAGTTATATAGCTTTATAATTCTGATGGGAAAATGGAGGCTGAGTTACACGCAGGTGTGGCTGTAGAGCATAGGGCCAGATCTAGAGCTGGAGTGTCCCAGCTTTGCCAGCACTACTTCTGTGGGGTAACAGTCCTGGTGGTGAATGGGCAAGTTAAAGTTCTTCTTTAGGAGTCATTTTAATGTCGTGGAGTAGCTTATCAGGAGACAGAAGTGAAAGGGAGTGCTAGACTTCACTTCAAACAATAGAATATTATTTAAACAGATCTTCCAATAATAACAACAATGAAATGGAACTATCTTGACAATCACATACCCTTTGACTGATTTAATAAACCCTGCTGTCTGTTGCAGGCTCCGAATAGACCCTTCTGTTCAGTTAAATATAGCTGTCTCTTGCCAAAAGAATGCCTATACCTGAGCAGGTTGCAAAGGGCATTCAGGAAGTCCTCGCTGATTCCTTTAGTCTGAGAAGAAGCACACAAAGGAGGTTTTCCAATAGAATTGTCCTTCAGGAAAGAATTTATAGAGGAGTTAGTATTTGAGAAAGGTCCTGAAGGAAGGAGCTGGGATTCTACAGGTGTGTGGGTAAGGAGGGCATTCTAGGTGGAGAGGATGACAAGAACAAAGCCATGGAGTGGGGAACACAGCAGCAAGCTTTGTTTTCTAGAAAGCTACTAAACCTGTAGGAGGGAGGTTTTATACCTGACCAATACGCTGGCTCAGCTCTGGATTGAGGCTGAACTTTGGTCAGTGAATTCTCTTTCCTGATATGCTGTGCACTAGAGCAATGATTCAAATAACCATTGACTTCTCATCAGACACTACAGAGGAAGGAGACAATGGAACACCGTCTTTAAAGTGGTGAATGAAAAAAATAATCCATCAATGTAGAAACCTATAATCAGCAAAAATATTTTTCAAGGGTGGAGAGAAATAAAGACATTTTCAGATAAAAACAAACAAACAAAACAAAACAAAAAAGCAAAAATACCCAAACAAATTAGCCGTCAGCAAACCCACATTACAAGAAATGAAAGAAGTTTTTCAATCTGAATCAAAAAGATACCAAATGGAAACTCAGAGCTTCAGGAAGGAATGAGAACATTGGAAATGCTAAATATTTTGGGTAAATTTAAAAGAATATTTTTCCCTGGTAATTTCTTTAAAATGCATATAACTGAACAACAACAAAACAAATAAAATTTAAAAAACACATATGACTATTTAAAGCAAAATTATAATGTTGTGTGGGATTTATAACATTTGTAGATGTGATATATGAGACAACCATGCTGAAGGGTGGGGGCAGGGTGTCTTAGTTATCTAGTGCTGCTATAACAGAAATGTCACAAGTGGATGGCTTCAACGAACAGAAGTTTATTCTGTCACAGTCTAGTAGGCTAGAAGTCCAAATTCAGAGCATCATCTCCAGGGGGAAGGCTTTCTCTCTCTGTCAGCTCTGGAGGAAAGTCCTTATCATCAATCTTTCCCTGGATTAGGAGCTTCTCAGTGCAGGAACCCCGGGTCCAAAGGACACGCTCTGCTCCTAGCACTACTTTTTTGGTGGTATGAGGTCCCCATGTCTCTCTGCTTAAGATAGAGGTCCCCAGGCTTCAGAAAAATTCCACTTCCTCAAGCAGCTTGCTTGGCACAACCTGTTGCTTTACATTGGAATCCTAATTCCTTTGCTTGGCATGCCCCGTAACCTTACATTAAAATTCTCTTTCCCCTCTCTTTAACTGTTGCCCCTAAACTAGAGGAAATTGGCAAACAGTTCAGGCACCATTTTGACATTCAGGACAACCTTTTAGACCTCATACATAGTAACTTTCCCCCTTCTGAGTGGAGTTTAACTGCCATTTTCTGAACACGCAATGCATGAAGTTATATGTAAACCCCATTGCGCCTTTGTAGTCTGATTAAGAATGTTGCTGATGTAACTTGCATGAACTTCCTACTTTTAAACCCCTTAAGAGTAAGCTTCCCCCTTGCCCTCACTGAGCAGTCTTGGCGGCAGCAGCCTCAACTGTTTCCTTTGAACTTTAGTGCAATGAACTAAAGTCGCCTTTCCACTCTCCCACCTTGGTCTCTCGTTTATTGGCTGAAACAGTCTCACTGAGAAGAACATGGGGTTTCCACCTGGCAACATGCTTGCTTCTCTCTTTTACATCTCAAAAGAGATTGACTTAAGACACAACCTAATCTTGTAGACTGAGTCCTGCCTCATTAATATAACTGCCTCTAATCCTGCCTCATTAACATCATAGAGGTAGGATTTACAATACATAGGAAAATGATCAGATGACAAAATGATGGAGTATCACACAATACTGGCAATCATAACGTAGCCAAGTTGACACACATTCTGGGGGGACACAATTCAATCCATGACACAGGGTAAATGGACCTATATAGTTGCAAAGTTTCTCTGTTTTATGGGAAATGATACAAAATGACCTCTAAGCAAAGTGTGAAAAACTAAGGATTTATATTGAAACCACCAACAAAATAATGCAAAAAGAAAAAACTAAAACTATATGAGCTCTATGCCCTCACTGAAAGGGGGACACTGCCTTTGAAAGAGTCACTGACTCCTGGGAAAGCAAAGGACATGTGACTGCGAGGAGGCTCTGGAACCTTTTCTGGTCCACAACCTAAAACATCAGAGTGAGTTTATTACCTGGAGGTCAGCAAGTACAATCCTCAGGTGGCTGCTCCAGTCCTGGGCCCTAGCACAGCAGCTCTGAGAGCAAGGGTTATTGTTATTGCTGTGTGCTGTCGAGTCAATTGTCTACTCATAGAAGAGTAAAACTTCGCTGTACGGTTTTCTAGGCTATTTTCTTGCTGTGGATCCTGTATCTAGCTTGTCATCATCTGATCTCCCGTTCTTGGGACTTGAGCCAGCGGGCTGCTGTACTACCTGCTGAACTTGGATTCGTCAGCCTCCGCAGGCCATGAGCCAGTAGCCTGCTGTTTTGACCTGCTGATGTTGGGTTTACCAGCCCCTGCAGCTCCGTGAATCAGGAGAAGCCTCCAGCCTGACACCTGACCCACAGACTTGGAACTTGCCAGCTTCTACAACTGCATGAGTCATTTCCTTGAGATAAATCTCTCTCTCTCTCTATATATATATACACATACATACACACACACGCACACACACACACATATTTTACTTCTTTACAGAACCCAGCCTAAGATGGGAACAGATTGCCAGGTCTTTCTACTGCAGAGCAGCTGAGTCCTTAACGGTTGCACCACCAACATAGGGGTAGAGAGCCCTTTGTTCCTTCAGAGGAGCTGCTCTCCTGGACACATGGAGGGACTCCTCAGTGAGTGGGGTGGAACATGGCATGGGCCCTGAGGACAGAGGAACCTTGATCCAGTACCAGAGCTCACTGCTCTCTAGTGTGACCCTGTACTTTCTAACCTGTAGTTTCCTCATTGGTTAAGAGGGATTTAAAAATATACTAAAACTACTCCTAAACAAATGATAAAATGATAGGTTAGAAAGTAAGAGGTCACACTAGAGAGTCCCTGGATGGTGCAAATGGTTAACGTGCTCCGCTGCTAACAAAAAGATTGGCGGTTCGAGTCCACCCAGAGGTGCTTTGGAAGAAAGTCCTGGCAATCTATGTCCCAAAAATCAGCCTTTGAAAACCCTGTGGAGTACAGTTCTACTCTGACAGACATGGGAGCATCATGAGTTGGAGTCAACTCTCCAGCAACTGATTAGTTGGAGGTAAAGCTAGGCTGTTCTACAAGAAGCCCAACAATACAGTGTCTACAGAACAAAGAAGTACCTCTCTTTGGGGTAACACTCCCAAAGCAAGCAGTGGGGAAACTCTGGTTCTCAGAGTCCATCAGAGACCCAGATTCCTTCCAGCATGTTGCTCTACTGCTGTCTTGAGACTGTTTATGTGACTGATCCCTCAGATCTGCGTTCTAGCCATCAGGAGGGAGAAGAGAGCATGGAAGACAAATGTTTGATGTTGCAAGTTAAGCGAGTAATCCAAGTACTTAGCAGTTTCCAGCCCATCATGGGTGCTCAGTAAATGTTAGTTTCTTTTCTCTCAACCATTTTTGGAGAAGACTTTGCTATGAATATTATGGTTCTGAGGTGTCCTGCCTGGTGTTTTACAACTTTGTGGTGGAGATGGCTTGTCATTAGTGCATCTCTTTCCCTGGTCCCCATGCTCCCTGTATCTGCTGCTCCGACCAAGGCAAGATGCTTTGATACAGCCCTCCCTGATACCCAGCATTTGCTGATGGCATCGGTGATTCCTACCTGGGTTTGCAAAGGAACAGGGCTCAAGGATGAGGTGGCAATGTTTGTTTTGCACATTACTGGATGTTAATAACTTTAAAAAATGCATCCTGTGAATTGGCAAAAAGAAAAAAAAATCTGCTGCTGTCAAGTGTTGGAAGAAATAGGAGCAGCAAGCACTCTAATGCACAGCTGGTAGGTATAATGCAAAATGATATAACTACTTTGGAGAAGGATTTGGCATTATCTAGCTAAGCTGAAGATGCACAAACCTAGATCCATTCCACTCCCAGGCAAATGCCTGATCACGTGTGAAACATGTCCAAGATTATTCACAGTGGCACTGTTTGTCATAGCTCCCTGTCCATTTCCAAAGGAATGGACAACTGAGGACAATCAGCATCGAAAATGGATGAACTCTAGCTACACACATCATCCTAGATGAACTGCAGGAGCATAAGAACTAAAAAAAACAAGTTGTCCAAGTATACACATAAAGTTCAAAATATAGGAAACTATACGATATATATTGTTTAGGAACACATATATAAGTGGTAAAACCACAAAAAAAAAAGCAAGAAAATGATAAATACAAAATTAAGAGGAAGAAGAGTGGGATGGGGTAAACCTGCATGAGGGGGTCTAAGACACTGGTGATGTTTTAGTTCTTCACCTGGGTGGTAGGTATTGTATAAATTCATTACTTAATACAACTAATTTTTTTAAATGAGAAGTACAGGTTTCATATTTTGTTTGTTTGCTTTAGCTGTTTCAGATTGTCCCTAATGTCAAAACAGCTATGTCAAAGCAGCCAATACAAAATGAATGAGTCCATGTGTCATATAAAATACCTGAAATTGTTAATGATAGCTACCTTTTGGGAGAGGGACTGGGATGGGTTAAGGAAGGTTTTTTTTGGTAACTCTCTGTCTTAATTATCTAGTGCTGCTATAACAGAAATACCACAAGTGGGTGGCTTTAACAAACATAAATTTATTTTCTCACAGTTTAGGAGGCTAGAAGTCTGAATTCAGGGCACTGGCTCTAGGGGAAGGCTTTCTCTCTTTGTAGGCTCTGGGGGAAGGGCCTTGTCTCTGTTCAGCTTCTGTTTCTTGTTTCCTTGGAGACATCATGTGGTGTGGCATCTGTCTTTCCCCATCTATGCTTTCTTGCTTGGTTCTTGCTCAGTCTGCTCTTCTATATCTCTAAAGAGATTGACTTAAGACAACCCTACATTAATACTGCCTCATTAATAGAAGAAAGAAACTCCATTCCCAAATGGAATTATAACCACAGATATACCCGTACCCATTGCCACTGAGTCGATTCCGACTCATAGTGACCCTATAGGATGGAGGAGAACTGCCACACAGGGTTTCCAAGGGGTGGCTGGTGGATTTGAATTGCCGACCTTTTGGTTGGCAGCGTGAGCTTTTAACCACTGCGCCACCAGGGCTCCCACCACAGGTATAGGGATTAGCATTTACAACACACATTTTTGGGTGACACAATTCAATCCATAACACTTTCTGTCTCATTTAGATTTTTCAGCCCCATAAACGTGTTATCATTTTTATTTTAAATGACATTAGAGATCTTCTTAGTGTCAGAATAGTGGACCTTTTTTCTTTATACTTATTTATATTTAAAAAAGGAATTAAGAATGTTATATTTAGAAGATACAAACCCCTACATCCTTGTTACCCAGGTCATCCATTAGCTCTACCAAAGGCTCTGTTCATTAACTCTACCAAAGACTCTGACATTTATCTCTTTTAATGCTCTTTTCAGAACATTCTTATTTTCTGTGCCTGCCTGGCACGGAGTGGGAGGTTTCTTTTCTTTTTTCTTTTTTTTGTGGTCTTACAATACTCTTTTCTCAGCTAATAGTGCATATTTTTTCCTGTTTAGATTTTTTTTTAAATTGTACGTTAGATGAAGGTTTACAGAACAAACTATCTTCTCATTAAACAGTGCACATTTTGTTTTATGACATTAGTTAACAACCCCACAACATGTCGACATTCTCCCTTCTCGACCTTGAATTCCCTATTACCAGCTTTCCTGTCCTCTCCTGCCTTCTAGTCCTTGCCCCTGAGCTAGTGTGCCCCTTTAGTCTCATCTTGTTTTATAAGCCTGTCTAATATTTGGCTGAAGAGTGAACCTCGGGAGTGACTTCATTACTGAGCTAAAAAGGTGTCCGGGGGCCATACTCTCGGGGTTTCTCCAGTCTCTGTCAGGCCAGTAAGTCTGATCTTTTTTTGTGAGTTACAATTTTGTTCTACATTTTTCTCCAGCTCTGTCCAGGACCCTCTGTTGTGACCCGTCAGAGCAGTCAGTGCTGGTAGCTGGGCACCATCTAGTTGTACTGGACTCAGTCTGGTGGAGGCTGCCGTAGTTGTGGTCCATTAGTCCTTTGGACTAATCTTTCCCTTGTGTCTTTAGTTTTCTTCATTCTCACTTGTTCCTGAAGTGGTGAGACCAGTGGAGTATCTTAGATGGCCACTCACAAGCTTTTAAGACCCCAGACGCTACTCACCAATGTAGAATGTAGAACATTTTCTTTATAAACTGTGTTATGCCAGTTGAGCTAGATGTTCCCCAAGACCATGGTTCCCACAGCCCTCAGCCCAGCAATTCGGTCCCTCAGGGAGTTTGGATGTGTCTATGCAGCTTCCATGCCCTTGCCTTATACAAGTTGTGCTGGCTTCCCCGGTATTGTGTACTGTCTTACCCTTTAGCAAAGTTACCACTTACCTATTGTCTATTTAGTGTTTTTCCACCCCTACCCCTCCCCTCCCTTGTAACCATCAAAGATTGTTTCTTTTTGTGTGTAAACCTTTTCATGAGTTTTTACAGTAGTGATCTCATGCAATATTTGTCCTTTTGTGATTTTATTTCACTCAGCATAATGCCCTGCAGATTCATTCATATTATGAGATGCTTCACAGATTCATCATTGTTCTTTATCTTTGCATAATACTCCATTGTGTGTATGTACCATAGGTTTGTCCATTCATCTGTTGATGGGCATCTAGGTTGTTTTCATCTTTTTGCTATTGTGAACAATGCTGCTGTGAACATGGGTGTACATATGTCTATTCATATGACGCCTTTTATTTCTCTAGGATATATGCCTAGGAGTGGGATTGATGGATCCTATGGTATTTCTATTTCTAGCTTTCTAAGGAAGCGCATTCCCTCCAGCAGTGCATAAGAGTTCCGATCTTCCCGCTGCCTCTCCAACATCTGTTATTTCCTGTTTTTTTCATTCGTGCTAGTAATGCCGGGGTGAGATGGTATCTCATTGTGGTTTTAATTTGCATTTCACTAATGGCTAATGATCCTGAGCATTTCCTCATGTGTCTGTTAGCCGCTTGAATGTCTTCTTTGGTGAAGTGTCTGTTCATTTCCTTTTCCCATTTTTTAATTGGATTATTTGTCATTTTGTTGTACAAGTGTTGGATTTTCCCGTAGATTTTAGAGTTAAGACTTTTGTTGGATTTGTAATAGCCAAAATTTTTTTCCCAGTCTGTAGGTTCTCTTTTCACTCTTTTGGTGAAGTCTTTTGATGAGCATAAGAGTTTAATTTTTAGAAG
Organism: Trichechus manatus latirostris; assembly: GCF_000243295.1. Lineage (NCBI taxonomy): Eukaryota > Metazoa > Chordata > Mammalia > Sirenia > Trichechidae > Trichechus > Trichechus manatus. The sequence continues at coordinate 18,630,111 of NW_004443956.1, read as the reverse complement.
ATCCCAGTTATCTAGCTTATCTTCTAGAGTTTGTGTGCTGTTGGTTATGGTTTGTATCCTGTTAATGCCGTACATTAGGGCCTCTAGCATTGATCCTATTTTTTCGTCTATGAACCTTACAGTGTTTGGTTTTATATTTAGGTCTTTGATCCATCTTTAATTAGTTTTTGTTTATGGTGTGAGGTATGGGTCCTGTTTCATTTTTTTGCAGATGGACACTCAGTTTTGCCAGCACCATTTGTTAAAAAGACTGTCTTTTCCCCATTTGATGGACTTTGGGCCCTTGTCGAAGATCAGGCGACCGTCGGTGGATGGATTTACATATGGGTTCTCAATGCTGTTTCATTGGTCAGTGTATCTTTGGTTGTACCAGTACCAGGCTGTTCTGACTACTGTAGCTGTATAGTAGGTTCTGAGGTCAGGTAGTGTGAGTCCTCCAACTTTATTCTTCTTCAATAGTGCTTTACTTACTCAGGGCTTCTTCCCTTTCCATATAAAGTTGATGATTAGTTTTTCCATCTCTTTAAAGAATGTTGTTGATATTTGGATTGGGATTGCATTGTATTTGTAAATTGCT
>NW_004443956.1:18626949-18628056 GCF_000243295.1 Trichechus manatus latirostris | reverse complement strand
TTTTTGCTGTTCTCTTTCTATTTGTTTGAGTTGTGTAGCTAATGTTTTGATTTTGTCCCTTCCTTCTTTTTTGATGTGTGCATCTATTGCTATAAATTGACCTCTGAGGACTGCCTTTGCTGTGTTCCAAAGTTTTTGGTAAGATATACTGTCATTCTCATTTGATTCTAGGAATTTTTTTATTCCATCTGTGATTTCTTGTATTAACCAGTGGTTTTAAAGCAGGGTGTTATTCAGTTTCCATGTAATTGATTTTTTTCCCTTGCTCTTCATGTTAATTTCTACCTTGATGGCATTGTGGTCAGAGAAGATACCTTGTATTATCTCACTGTTTTAGATTTTGTTGAGGCTTGCTCTGTGGTCTAATATGTGGTCTATTCTGGAGAACCTTCCATGTGTGTTGGAAAAGAATGTGTACTTTGCAGACGTTGGGTCGAGTGTTCTATATATGTCTACGAGGACAAGTTGGCTGATTGCGCCCTTTAGGTCTTCTGTATCTTTGTTGAGTTTCTTTCTAGATATTCTGTCCTTTACCAAGAGTGGTGTGTTGAAGTCTCCTACTATTATCGTGGAACTGTCAATTTCTCTTTTCAGTGCGGTTAGAGTTTATGTATTTTGGAGCCTTGTAATTGAGTGCGTAGATGTTTATTACGGTTATGTCTTCATGATGGATCACCCCTTTAATCATTATATAGTGCTCTTATTTGTCTTTTATGGTGGATTTTGTTTTAAAGTCTATTTTATCTGAGATTAGTATTGCCGTTCCTACTCTTTTTTGGTAGCTGTTTGCTTGATATATATTTTTTTCCATCCTTTGATTTTTAATAAATTTACTCCTTTGTTTCTAAGGTGTGTCTGTTGTAGACAGCATTTGAAGAATCCTGTTTTTTTTATCCATTCTGTCACTGTCTGTGTCTTTATAGGTGCATTTAGGCTATTTACATTCAGTGTAACTATAGATAGGTGTGAGTTTATTGCTGTCATTTTGTAGTGCTTTTTTTTGTGGTGCTGATGTTTCCTTTGGTCCTCTGACTCTTCTGTGCTGAATTCCTTTAGTTTGTGGATTTTTTTCATTTCTTTTGTTTTTGTAGATTTTGTGTTTACTGA
>NW_004443956.1:18589998-18616224 GCF_000243295.1 Trichechus manatus latirostris | reverse complement strand
CCAAGATGGTGGATCCGTGCTGCGTTAGCTGGTAGGGGACCTCTGCATGAATCTCTCCTCGCTCTCCATTCTCTTTCAGTATTCTCACTCCATTTGGTGCTCGGCTGAGTTCTTTATCTCTTCATTTGATGTTCTAGGGTTTCAGGATTGTTGCATTCTCTGTTTGGCTTAGTTTTTCGGATCTTTGCTGTGGAGGGACAGCATGGTACTTCTGCCTAGAGCACCATCTTGCCGGAACCTCCATACTTGCACTTTTTAAATCTCTCAGGATGAGTGGCCACTCTGGAGTTGACTAGGGCTCAGAGGTAATTCCTCCCATGGTGGTGATACAGGTGTGTCCCCAGCCCAGTCATGCAAGGGGAAGCTGAGGGCCTGGTGTCCCAGTGCAGACCTGCCACTCACTGGCCATGTGAGCTCAGGCCAGTCCTACCCCAGCCCATAGGTGAGAAGGCCTGCGGTGACCTGGTGAGCATCTGCTGTGTGGTTAGAGGAGCGCTTTATGTGAAGGCACTTTATCAAGCGCACATGAAGGGTTTATTAATAGCACTGATTTCAAAGCAGAATCCAGTAGATTTAAATACTCCATTTTGCAATAAAATGTACTGCAGTTTGTGACACAAATTAGGGTGGGACCAGGTAAAGGCTATATGTTTGTATGTGACTCTGCTTCATTTATTTCTGATGGTAGGGGAGGGTGGGACATTTTGGGAGTGGAGTCCTGGGCCAAAATATCAGAAAAACTAGACACTCCTGATTCTACAGGCCTCTTGTGAGTTTGAGAAATTCCTCTTTGCTGTTGTTGTTGTTGTTAGCTACCTTCAAGTTGCCCCCAACTCATGGAAACCCCATGCACAAAGGAATTGGACTTTTGGCTGATTTTCTGAAATAGATCGCCAGGCCTTACTTCCTAGCCTGTCTTAGTCTGGAGGCTCCAATGAAACCTGTTCAGCATCATAAAACCTGTAAACCTCTGCTGACAGATGGGTGGTGGCTGCACTTAAGGTGTACTGGCTGCAAATTGAACCCAGATCTCCTGCTTGGAAGGCAAGAATTCTACCACTGAACCACCACCGTCCCGTTGTTTGCTGTTAGGCCCCCAATTTGCAGAGGCGGGTTGCTGAGAGGTGGGTCCTCTCTGGGCCTTTTTTCTACTCAGAGATGTTTTGAAGGGAATCAGAATAGCTGTGAGCACAAGGGAGGTGGAGGAAGTCAGTGAGGACCCCACATCCCTGAGGTAGAGTGAGCAGCACAGAGTCATTGCCCAAGAGCATTCTCCTCAGCAGCCTCCTGGCGGGCCACCACCCCTACTGGGAGCCCCAGACGGAAACATGCTCTCTCTTCGCCATCCAACCAGGCCCAGCACAGAGCCGGCAGCCCTCCAGCACCCAGCGTCCCAACTCCTCCATTCTCTGTCACCTCTGCACCTGGAAGCCCCTGAGGGCTCATAATATACAAATGTCTGAATTGTTCAGGGGCCACTGCTCTCTGCCGCCGTCAGAAGGGTGGAATCATATTGAGGATGCATCTTATTTTCCAACCCCCTGTAGAGGACTGAATGCTTAGAACATACAAAAATAAATAAATTTTGTTACATACGCACATATTTGCCCCTGAAACCGAACCTCAGACCTGATGGCTTTTCTGTCCACGTCTGAGCTTGAGCTGGGTCCCTGCCTACATTTCCCGAGCCCATGTTTCCTGAATGTCCTGATTAGAAGAATCATCAGGGGAAGTTCCTAAATATTTTAATCACCAGGCTTCTCCCTGGAAATTCTGTATCAGTAGGTCTGGTGCACTGCCCAGTTATTTTTTAAAACACTTGATCCAGATGATTCTTATGTCCAGGCAAATGAACACTGGGTTAAGCTTCAGCCTAGGGCTCTGCTTCTCAGACTCTGCTGCATATTAACACACTGATGATTTGGTCTCAGCCCCAGAGACTCTGCTTTCATTGGTGTGGTGAGTGGCATGGCATTAAAATTTAAAACCTCCCTAGGTAATTCTAATGCACACGTAGTTTGAGAACCACTGGCCTACAATCCATCCAACTCCACAGTAAGGATCATTAAAAAACTGAGCATAGTCCTCTGGAGCTCCCTAAAGGCTCTTGTTTATGTTGCTATGTGTGATGGACACCCCTTTCCAAACCTGGCTGGCTTAGTTTACAAGCATTTTTGCTGCCACAGCCCTAGTTTGGACCCTGATCCTCTTACCTGGACTACAGTGATGATTCACTTGCTTCTAGACACACTGAAGTAAAAGTGAGTCTGCAAGACTGATCTCATCATATAATCCCTTGCTTAAAGTTCTTCAGTGACTTTCCCTCATCTACAGGGTAAAGTCCTTGCTTCCCAAAGGTGGGTGACATTCAACATTCTCCATATCTCACCCTTAATACCTCTCTGCAGCACCGGTATCAGTTGCCATCAAGTCAATTCTGACTCTTGGAGACACCATTTGTGTCCGAGTAGAATTATGCTCCATAGGGTTTTCAATGGCTGACTTTTGGAAAGTTGACTGCCAGGCCTTTCACCCAAGGCATCTCTGGGTGGACTATAACCTTTTGGTTAGCAGCCAACTGCATTAATAGTTTGCACCACCCAGGGACTCCAACACATCTCTATCTTCATGTTAATGACTAATAATAGCTAACTTTCATTAAACTTTACTGTTTGACAGGCACTACGCAAAATGCTTTGCATTCATGCTTTCCTGTAATCTTTACTTGCCAACAAGGCTGGCAAGTTAACATTGCATTCATATTACAGATGATGAGGGTTCAATGGTGGTTCAGTGGTAGAATTCTCACCTTCCATGATGGAGACCTATGTTTGATTCACAGTCAATGCACCTCATGTGCAGACACCATCCATCTGCCAATGATGGCTTGCGTGTTGCTATGATGCTGAACAGATCTCAGCAGAACTTCCAGACTAAGACACAGTAGGAAGAAAGGTCTACTTATCTACTTCAAAAAATCAGCCAACGAAAACCCTATGGATCATAACGGTCCGATCCACAACTGATCGTGAAGGTGGTGTAGGCGTAGGCGGCATTTCCTTCCGTTGTACACGGGGTCATCATGAGTTGGCGACTAACAACAACAAGGTTAGGTTAACCTACCAGCATTGATGAGTTGTTATAATTTTATAGCCCAGTAGAGAAGGTAATCCTAAAGGTGTTATGGTTTTACAGCCCTGTAGGAGGTTAACCTGAAGTCTCTGGGTGGCACAAACCATTAAGTGCTCTACTACTAACACAAAGGCTGGTGGTTCGTAATCCACCCAAAGATGCCTCTGAAAAAAGGCCTGGCAACCTACTCCCAAAAGGTCACTGTCATTGAAAACCTTATGAAACATAATTCTGCTCTGCACACATGGGATTGCCATGAGTTGGAATTGACTTGACAACAACTGGTTTGTTTTTTGTTTCTTTTTGGATGATGGTTGTTGTTGTTGTTAGGTGCCATCTTAACCAGTGTAATATCCAACTTTGTAATATTTTTAGGCATTCCTTTCTGATTGACCATAAACATCTCTAGTCCTTAAATACTATTTAAACCAGCATTTAAAAATTATTTCTGCTAGTTCCCTCTTTATGGAGTTAAACATTTTATTGACCCATACTATAAATATATTTGAGAATTTTCAATTAATAGCAAATTGTTAACTCATGTGTTATTTCTAGCCAGCTTTGTTATCATCAGCCTCCAGGATTGAAGAAAAACTAAAATAGTAACAAGAGTTTCTGAGGCCCGGACACTACAGGATGAATCATTCTCGGGCATCTGACTGGAATTCTCTTGTGCTGCCTCAGAAGACCACCGTGTGCAGTTGGTTTTCCAGACCACTCAAGAGAAGATGCTGCGACAGACTACCCACTTCCTGCTCCCAGGGCCTCAGGGAATGCTTGTCCACATCCTGCTCGCTAGGCTTTATCCATCGGGTGGACCCAGTTACTGTCAGGACTTTCAGCCTACCCCTGGCAAGAGTCAGCCCATCTCTCCTGAGTTCCTGAGAGGCTTGGTGTCTCAGTCTCCTGGTGCTGCTGCAACACAAATACCACAAGTGGGTGGCTTTGTAAAAGAAAATTTTGGTTTTTTCACAGTTCAGGAGGCTATAAGTCCAAATTCAGGGCATGGTTCTAGAGGGAGGTCCTTCTTTGCCTAATTCAGCTTCTAGTGGCTGCCAGCAATCCTTGGCGTTCCTGGACTTGTAGATGCATCTGCCTCCATCCACAGTTAGTCTGTCTTCCCCTGTGTCTGTGTCTAATCTGCTCTTTTTATAACTCAGAAGTGATTAAATTTAGGAAACACTTTATCCTGGTATGGCCTCATTAACATAAAAAAGAAAACCTTACTTCCAAACAGGATTACATCCGCAGGTAGAGGGGCTAGGATTCCAACACACATTTTAGGGGACACAATTTAATCTGTAACACTTGGGAAAGACTTTTCTGAGAGGTGCACAAGGTATGGCCATTATTAGATGCCATGAGCCCGATCTCCTCCAAGGGGTCCCTTCTGGGCATCTATGTCCTCCAGCTCCAGTCTGCTGCCATGTTGGGGGAGTGCTAGTTTATCTTTGCAAAAAAGGAGTTGCACTGAGCATGTCTCCCCTACTCAGGGTTCAGGCTACCAACTTCATCCCATTCTCAGATCTGCCCCTTTGCCTGATGTTTGACAGTCGGATTCCTTCCCCTCCTCCATTTATCCAGAGGTTAGTCTTGCTTTAGGGTCCAGCCACCCATGAGTGCCCCAACATCCACATCTGGTACCCCCAGGCTGATCTCCTTTGGAGCTCTTTCACCAGTGTGGAGTGAAGATTTACCTCTACACTTTCCTGCCCTGGTCTCCTCTCCTCCCAGTCTCCGGGGTCATAAGGAAACACACATGTTTCCCAAGAACTAATAATCAGTTCCAGGGACAAGGCAAATCCATTTCTTTAAATAAACATCTTTTATGAAGGAAATAAGCATTTTCCTAAATAAACATGTTTCCTAAACAATCTACAGAAATGCAAACAAATCCACAGTATAGACAAACAACTATTTATGCAGAGTCATCTGTCAATTCATGCATAGTATCTTTGTCTCTGAAGGGGGAAAAAAGGTCCATTAAAGCAATTTTCCCTAAGGGGAGGTCTGAACTCAAAGATAAATTAAAGATGTCACAACTGGGGCGGGGGGATGGGGGACCTGCTTGCAGCTTTAAAATAGCAGTATCTCAGTCCCATTTCTAGCACTTAGTCATCAAGATTTAAAAAACAATCTCAGAATCTAGTCTTGGCCAGATCATATCCTTCTATTATTCATTCATCAAATATTTAATAAGCTGATAGTGTGTCCCTGTCTCTGTTCTCAGCTTTGGGGATAGGACAGTGAGCAGTAAAGATACGGTCCCTTCCTTGACTAAGCTTACAGACAAGCAAGCACAGAGAAAGCACCGTCATTACAACAGCTAAAGATCCCACCTCATACAGTGAGGTTTCACCCTGTGTGGAAACTGGGTCTCAAGTCCATATGTAGGGCAATAATCATTGGTTAAATTGTCCATAAATACATTCTAGAATAGTCTTTCTGAAGTCCACCCAGGACAGTTTTTATTCTCCTGTAATGACAGCATGGTGTTTAACAAACTCCCTATTGAACAAGGTTCATGGTTTTGATGAACATGTATGTTGTTTTTTACCCTCAGAATTTAACCTACATCCCTCTAGAAAAGGCATAAACTTAAGACTTTTTCTCTGCTCATCAACCATTTACTACCTAGAAAGACAGAATAATCTATTGAAAGAAATCTATTACTAAAAGCAAAGTTTTAATATATTGGCTTGTACACTTGGGGAAAAACCTCTATAAATGAGTTTTAACTGAGGAGCTACTATTGGCCAGGGACTTTAAGATGTATTTTATTTGATACAGGTCATCCTTCCTCAACTCTGAAGGTCAATAGAAGCCTGTGTTGCTTAGGATACAGCTTGTGTAAGAAAGGGAAAATAATAATTTTTTAAAAGATTTTTATTATTTCTTCCAGGTAATAATTGAGCAAAAGTCATCCAGGGCTGACACTGTGACTTCATAGCCCTGGGGACTCTTTATCTTGTGGCTTTGCTATTTTCAGCACACATCTCATGGTCTAAGGGAGCTGCTCCAGATCTAGCCCTTACATCCTCACTCCAGGAATAAGTCAAAGATAAAAACATATGACACTTCCCTACTACTCTTCCATCTTTTGTCCATCTCAGACATCACTCCTCAACCACACCTGTCTTTCCTGAACCCCGATGTGAATAAAACTTCCTTCTCAATGGAAATCTCTTGGCATCCCCTACCAGGTGATGACTATAGAACAAAGGTTGAAGTTTATCTGTCATTCTTGGGCTAAATGATCTCTAAAATTCATTTAGGGTGACCAACTCATCCCAGTTTGCCCAGCTTTTTCTTGGTTTTAGCACTGAAAGTCTCGTGTTCCAGAAGCCCCTCAGTTCCAGGCAAACCGAGATGGCTGGTCACCCACCCTAGGTTCATTCCATTTCTACCCATCTGGGAGGCACCAGTGATTTTAAAATTCTGTGGAATATCCTTGGAATCTCACTATTTTGACATCCGAGTTGTGTCTCCCCTCTTATCTCTGCTCTCACTATAGTCGTGTTATACAGCCAAACCCTTTCCACCATCTCTTGGTGGGGAGTGCACTTCTTTGCCTCTTGACTTTGACTATGTGTCTTGCTTCAGCCAGTGGGATGTTAGTGGATGTGATGTGAACAAATGTTTGAAATATGCTTATGAAGTTGGGTGTGGAGGCACTGGTGATTCAGTGGTAGAATTCTTGCCTTCCATGTGGGAGACCCAGGTTTGATTCCCAGCCAATGCACCTCATGAGTAGCCAGCACCCATTTGTCAATGGCAGCTTGCGTGTTGCTATGATGCTCAATAAGTTTCAGCAGAGCTTCCAGACTAAGATGGAGTGGGAAGAAAGGCCTGGCTATCTATATCAAAAAATCAGCCAAGGAAAACCCTATGGATCTCACATGGTCCAGTCCTCACTGATCATGGGGATGGTACAAGACTGGGCAGCATTTCCTTCCGTTGTGCGTGGGGTCACTGTGAGTCAGGGGCCGACTCAGTGGCAGCTAGCCACAACAACAACGACTTGGGCTTACTCTCTTGCACTTCTGCCATTTCTCTGAGTAGAAAATTCCCAGAATAGAATCTCCCCAGCCACCCACAGATACGCAGCCTGAAGTAGAGCTGCACAGCCCATGCACAGACGAGTAAGCTGGAAATAAAATCTTATTAATATATGCCACTGATATTTTGTGATTGGTTTTAAATAGCATCATTGTGGCAATAAGCCCCGAAACCGAACCCATTGCCACTGAGTAGATTCTGACTCATAGAGACCCTATAGGACAGAGTAGAACTACCCCCATAGGGTTTCCAAGGAGTGCCTGGTGGATTCAAGCTGCTGACCTTTTGGTTAGCAGCCGAACTGTTAACAGCTACGCCACCAGGGTTTCCGTTGTGGCAATAGCTAAACACAATTTTCCTAGCCAACAATTGTGATACGTGGTCCAACCTACTTAAGATTATATTTCCCAACTAGATTACAAGTCTTTGAAAACAGCTGCCACATCTTAACCTCTTCATCACAGCACATAGTATAGTGGTGGACAACAGGTAGTTGCTACTCAATACTTGTCAATTGATGAATGAAGAAGTTACTGATAACTGAAATCCCACAGAGATTTCTGGCTGAGAATTTCCAGAGTCTGGGCTGAGGAATATCTCTCCTCAATAACAGGGAAAAAAACTCATGTCACGGATGAAGCTGTTTACCATAGTAGGTCAAGCTACTGGAAAACCAGGAGAATTAGCCAATTTTAATTCATAGTGCTATATTGAGGCTCCTTTCTTGTTTAATGTGTTTGTATATTTATTTCCTTTTATCTCTATTCCCCACTCTCATTTCTCTTCACATCATGAGCAACCATTCTATTTAAAATATATCTTTTTTTGGTATGTGTTTTTTTTTTTTGCAAAATTTACTGCTTGGTGTGCATGTATTTTAAATTTATGCAAAAGGCTTTCTGTTATATATCTCCTCCTGTCTTTTACTGTTTTCATTCATGCCTTTAAGAGTCATCCATGTTCCAATGGCACGTTAAGTCTGTTATGCTCTAATAGCTATGCAGTACTCCATGGCGTCCATACACACATTTTCCACATCTATCTCCTGGAGATGGACACCCAGATTGCCTCTAACTCCCAGTCAGTACAAATGATGCTGCAATGAGCCCATTTGAACATGTCTCCTTATGGGTCTGCTATTGTTGCAATAGTCCTGTGTAGCAGTCCACCTTAAACAATGCTTACAACAACAAACATTTAATTTTCTTTCTCACAGGTCTTCAGGTCAGTTGGGAATCTCCTGGGTTTGGCTGGATTGGCTGGGTTTAGCGTCAGGCTAATCTCTTCATTTTCCTTGGACCAGCAGCCATCCAGGACATGTTTTTGTTATGCTGAATGGTTGGAGTGTAAGAGGTAAAGAAAAATATGCAAGCACGTTTAAGGCCTCTGCTTTTGTTTTGTTCATTCGTATTCCACTGGCCAAAGCAAGTCACCTGGACAAGCACAACATCAGTGGGCTTGGTAATATCCTCTACCTTCAATGGAAAGGAAAAGCAAGGTTACATGGCACAGAGTGTGGACATATACTTCATTCCAGGGGAGGGAAGAGTAGGATAATAAGCCAGCCTACCACAGATGTACTCATGAGTGCCATTGCTAGGTTATTGGATATGCAAAGACTAAGTGGTCCAGATGACTCCCTAGAAATGACTACACCAACCATATACTTGCACCAGCAATGCACAGGACCGAGATATTAACACATGCCTGCCAACACGTGGTATTTCCAAATTTCTAGTTTTTGCCAATCAAATGAGTGTAAACTGATATTATAGTGCTTTAATTTGTGCTTCTCTGATGACTCGTAGCTTGAACATTTTTTAAATTTGCTTGAGAATGGCCTTTTGGATTTCCTTTTCTGTAAATTAGCCTATTTAGACCCTTTACCCATTTTTCTGTTGGAGTTTCTGTCTTTTTCTCACTGGTTTGCAAGAGTTCTTTTTAATTCTTTGTGAGTTTTGGACATTACACCATTTTCTCCCATTCTTTCTGTCTTGTACTAACTTTGCCCAGTTCTTTGCTGAGCAGAAGCCCTTATTTTTCATGTAACCAAATGCATTGTGTGTCTGTGTGCCTTACAGTTTTTATTTAAAATGTTTGTTTAAGGAGTCCTTCTCTATCCTACAAATGTAGCGTTAGATAGGGATCTGGTTTTATTTTTTTTTAGGAGAATCAATTTTAATTCATATTATTTACACTTAAATTTCTCAATTTATTCTTAGGAAGAGACTTTATGATTTAATAGATGTAGTTATCTTTCTCTGGAAAAAGACTAGCACAATTTATACAGAAAATTAGAGCTCCTATAGCTAGTAGCTGCAATTTCTTATTAAAATTGTCTACTAGTGACCCAGCTATGGCACAATAAATGAGTTTTAAAATTGATTTCTAGCTTAGTGGTTGGAGGAATCATTAAACTTGACAGTTTGTTATATTTGAGGTTAGAGGCTTTATGAGAACTAAAAATAATTTCAATTTACTTCCTATCCTGTGTCCTGGAAGGGTGATTCATGGCCTAAATACAAAACATGATGATAATGAGGCATTCCCATCTTTAATTGCAAAAAAGTTAATTTTATCACAATAACAGTTGGGAATGTAGAATTACTTTCTTTTCTTTTTGTGTCTTAGATAGTTTTACTGCTTTCAGTAAAAATGTTCACTTCTGTTTTTTCTCTTTCTCTTTTTCCTCTTCACTTCTCAAACCACCCTTGTTTTCCCTCTCATAATTTGTAGCTAATTTTTGAAAAATGAAGAATTTTGAGCAAGGAAATGTTTAAGTAAGTGGACTTTTCCCCCTTTATTTTATTAAATTTAATTGAAGCATAACACACATGCAGAAGAAAAACATGCAATTAATATACTTACAGTTCAATAAATCTCACAAAGTAACCAGCCCCCAGATCAAGAAACCAAATGTTACTGACATATCAGAAATGCCTTGTGTCCGTTTTAGCAATTGCCCCCTTCCCAAGGATAGCCACTACCCCTACTTCCAGTAGCATAGATTAGTGTTGCCTGTTTTTGAACTATATAAGTAGAGTCATAGACTGCCCTCTTTTGATAGGAAAAAAACCATTAACTTTACATGGAAAGGGAAGAGGCCCCGGATAAGTAAAGCATTACTGAAGAATAAAGTAGAAGAACTCTACTAACTGACCTTAGAACCTACCCTACAGCTACGGTAGTCAAAACAGCCTGGTACTGGTACAATGACAGATACATTGACCAGTGGAAAAGAATCGAAAACCCAGATGTAAATCCATCCTCCTACGGTCACCTGATCTGTGATAAGGGCCCAAAATCCATTAAATGGGGGAAAGACAGTCTTTTTAATAAATGGTGCTGGCAAAATTGGATGTTTATCTGCAAAAAAATGAAACAGGACCCAAACCTCACACCATACACAAAAACTAATTCAAAATGAATCAAAGACCTACATATAAAACCCAAAACCATAAAGATTATAGAAGAAAAAAATAGGATCAATGCTAGAGACCCTAATACACGCCATTAATAAACCATAACTAACAACATACAAACTCCAGAAGATAAGCTAGATAACTGGGATCTTCTAAAAATTAAACACTTATGCTCAACAAAAGACTTCACCAAAGAGAACCTATAGACTAGGACAAAATTTTTGGCTATTACAAATCCAACAAATGTCTAATCTCTAAAATCTACAGTAAAATCCAACACGTCTATAACAAAAAGACAAATAATCTAATTAAAAAATGGGCAAAGGAAATGAACAGACACTTCACCAAAGAAGACATTCAAGTGGCAAACAGACACATGAGGAAATGCTTGTGATCACTAGCCATTAGGGAAATGCAAATCAAAACCACAATGAGATACCGTCTCACCCCAGCATTACTGGCATGAATCAAAAACACTGGAAATCACAAATGTTGGAGAGGCTGCAGGGAGATTGGAAATCTTATGCACTGCTCGTGGGAATGCAAAATGGTACAACCATTTTGGAAAATGATATGGCGCTTCCTTAGAAAGCTAGAAATAGAAATACCATATGATCCAGCAATCTCACTCCTAGGAATATATCTTAGAGAAATAAGAGCCATCACATGAATAGATATATGTACACCCATGTTCATTGCAGCACTGTTCACAATAGCAAAAAGATGGAAACAACCTAGATGCCCATCAACAGATGAAAGGATAAACAAACTATGGTACATACACACAATGAAATACTATGCAATGATAAAGAACAATGATGACTCTTCGAAGCACCTCATAATATGGATGAATCTGGAGGGCATTATGCTGATTGAAATAAGTCAATCACAAAACGACAAATATTGTATGAGACCACTACTATAAAAACTCATGAAAATGTTTCACATAAAAAGAAACAATCTTTGATGGTTACAAGGGAGGGGAATGGTGAGGGTGGAAAAACACTAAATAGACAATAGATAAGTGGTAACTTTGGTGAAGGGTAAGACAGTATACAATACTGGAAAAGCCAGCACAACTTATTTAGGGTAAGGTCATGGAAGCTCCATGGACAAACCCAAACTCGCTGAGGGACCGAATTGCTGGGCTGAGGGCAGCGGGGACCATGATCTTGGGGAACATCTAGATCAATTGGCATAACATAGTTTATAAAGAAAATGTTCTACATTCTACTTTGGTGAGTAGCATCTGGGGTCTTAAAAGCCTGTAAGTAGCCACCTAAGATACTCCACTGGTCTCACTCATTCAGGAGCAAGGGAAAATGGAGAAAACTAAAGACACAATGGAAAGATTAGTCCAAAGGACTAATAGACCACAAGTACCACGGCCTCTACCAGACTGAGTCCAGTACAGCTACATGGCCCTCAGCTATCACCACTGACTGTTCTGACAGGGATCACAATAGAGGGTCTCAGACAGAGCTGGAGAAAAATGTGGAACAAAATACCAACTAAGAAAAAAAAAGACCAGACTTACTGGTCTGACAGAGACTGGAGAAACCCCAAGAGTATGGCCCCTGGTGAAGATTATTTCTTCATTTCCCCTCTCCTTGAATTCAAGCAGGCCTTATGACCTATCTTGACCATTAAATGTGGTGGGCGTGATGCTGTGCCAGTTCTAGGGGAAACCAGCTGCCATGTAAAAGTCTGACTGCCCTAAGCCATCACACTGTGAGACGAGTCTAGCTAGCCACATAGAGAGTCCACACGGACGAGAACGGGAAAGACAAGCTGGGAGCAAGAACTGAGGCCCCAGATATGAGACCTCAGTCTAGATGTTCTAGCCATCTCCAGATGTTTGAGGCAAGCCAGCTGAGACCCTAGACATTCTAGAGCAGAGTGAGCTGTTGTGCCCTGTCTGAATTCCTGACCCACAAAATTGTGAGCAAATAAGTGTGAAGGAAGTTGTTACATAGCAACAGATACTGAAGCAGTTCTACTTCTGGACTTTGTGCTGTGTTCCATTGGTCTAGACACTATCCTTGTGTCAGTGCCACATTGTCTTAATCACTGTAGTTTCAAGATAGGTATTGAAATGTGGTCAGCTTTGTTCTTGTTCAAGATTGCCTTGGATATTTTTGGTCTTTTACATTTCCACATACATTTTAGAATCAGCTTGTCAATATTTACAAAATCTCCTGCTAGGATTTTGACTGGCATTGATCAGTATGGGAAGATTAGACATATTTATAATATTAAGCTTTCCAGTCCATGAACATGGTATATCTCTTCATTTATTTCCACCACTAGTTGCTGTCTAATCGATTCTAACTCATGATGACCCTATGTGTGGCAGAGTAGAACTGTGCTCAGTAGGGTTTTCAGTGGCTGATTTTCAGAAGTACATTGCCAGGCCTTTCTTCCAAGGTGCCTCTGGGTACTCAATCAACCTTTCAGTTAGAAGCTGAGTGCTTAACTGTTTCTGCCACCCAGAGACTCCATTTACTACATCTTATTCCAATAATTTGTATAGTTTTTAGTGCATATTTTGCATATCTTTTCTTTGATTTATTCATAACTATTTGATGTTTTTGATGCTATTGTAAATATATATTATATATTTACATTTATATTCTCCTATTTTGACTGGTATGTAGAAATAAAATTGATTTTTATATATTAGCCTTATATTTAGTGTATTTGTTAAATTCACTTAGTGATTCTGATAGTCTATAGATTCTTTTGGATTTTCTACTTATACAATCATATCATTTATGAATAATGACCTTTTACTTCTTTCTTTCCATCTTTATGCTCTTTATTACTTTTTCTTGCTTTATTGCACTGGCTAGAGTTTCTAGTACAAGGCTAAAGAGAGGTAGTGATGGTGAGCATCTTTATCTAGTTCCAAATTTGGGCGGTAAAGCTTTCAATAATGTTTTCAAAGATATGATGTTTCTTAAGTATTTTGTAGATATTCTTAATTAGATTAAGGAAGTTCTCTTTTATTTCTAGTTCTTAGAGTTTCTTTCTTTTTTGTTTGTTTTAATCATGAAAAAGTGTTGAATTCTGCCAGGCTTACTTAGCTATTGATTAGGGTAAGATTATACAAGACAGATGTGGGCCAGTAATTATCATCAGAAGTAGGTCTTCGGGGACAGCAGAGCTGACAGGAGAGCCTGAACAGCCTGGGACTAATAAGACCTCTCATTATTCCACAGATATATTTCATTTATTCATTCATTCAGCAAAGTATTACTGAGTGCCTATCAAGTGCTAGTTGCTAGGATACAACAGTGAACATGATAGTTCCTGTTTCCAAGTAGCTGACAATCTAGTGGGAACACTTACCATCAGGGCCAAGTTTCCCAAATTGTGTCCAATGGATGGCCATGGAAAGAAGGACAGATAAATAAGTGAAATTGCTCCATTCTCCTTTTTCCACTTGGAGAATCACACTGATAGCATCAAGCCAAAGCCTCTGACAAAATATGTGGTAGAGATGCTGATTTTTAATTTATTTTTAGCAAGCATTCCCAGATTTATCTTTATCTAATGCTGTTCTTTCTTCATCTAACTTTCTATAACTAACATCTTATTGGGGAAAATTGTTTTGGGAAATGCTATTCGGATACATGATAAGAGGTACCATGTATTGGAGCACATAACACGTACTGGGTATTTTACAGACATTATTTTATCTTTACCTGCCCTGTAAGTGGGTATTATTCTTATTTTACAAATGAGGAAACCGAGTACCAGAAAAAATAAGTACATTTTGCAGAATTACAGGTAGTAAAAGATTGTGCTGTAATTCAAACTCAGGTCTTTCTGCCTCTGAAGTCTTGCCTCTACACAAAGAAGGACAATCACAGTATCCAGGAAGCCCTGGTGTGTGTGTGTGCACACACAGGCATGTGCATTTTTCTAGGTAGAGGATCCATAGCTTTCATGAGATTCTCCAAGAGGGTCTGCGACCTAAAAAAGGTTAATAAACACTAATTCATATTACCAGTACCAGTTGCTATTGAGTTAATTCTGACTCATGGCAACCCCATTGTGTCAGAGTAGGATTTTCAATGGCTACTTATTTTGGAAGTAGATTGTCAGGACTTTCTTCACAGGTGCCTCTGGGTAGACTGGAATCTCTAGCCTTTTGGTTAGCAGCCAAGTACATTAACCATCTGAAACACTCAGGGACTCCACTAATTCATGTAGCCATCCTAAATCATCTCATACTTTGCAAATGTTTTGTAGTGTGAAATGCTAAATACTTTAGTATCTGATGTGCTCTTTTGGATACATGAAAATCTAAATGGATATTGTAGGAGTTGGTGGGAGAGGAGGACTTTTCCCATTAATAGGATTCTTCCATTTCAATAACCCAAGTGTATATCAAGGACTTCCTGTGTAGCTAATACTATGTTTTGCATATGCGTTAAGACCGGACTCTCCTGCTAACAGAGCTCCTAAGTGGAAAGATCTGTGACTTCTAATCCCTTTGTGTTCTCAAAGCATCCAGCAGAGAGAGCAAATGACCTGACCATGCATCTTCCAGGGCTAAGTGGTGTGAAACAGGACACAAGCGCCTTAGCAGCGAGAGGCTAGAGGGTCAGGGTGGCATGGATCATCAACAGGGCTCAGAAAGGTGCTTGGTAGGCAGTACAGGAAGTATTTAAATACCTGGATACAAGGTGTGAAGGCTTTTAAAATTGTTGAGCTTTCCATATATTTGCTTCACACACAGCTTTTGGTAATTAAATTCTTTGCATTAAGTAGAGTCCGTTAGCATGCTCGGGTAGTATCTACCCGGAGCTATACAACCACAGTGATTACAACACTCACCAAGCTCTTTCAGTGTTCACCAGCCACTAAGGCAAGTGCTTTGCATACGTATTTCTTTCTGATTTATCCCCTCAACAACCCAATTAGGAAGGAATTGTTACTGTTAATATTTCGCAGATGAAGAGATAAGTCTTAGAGAAGTTAAATAACTTGCTCAAGGTCACAGAGGCAATGGTAGGTCCAGGACTGGAATCAGGCTGTCTTGAGACCTGCTGATTCACAATTTGAAGGCCCCAGGCCCCAGGAGGGTCAAGGTCCTCCCTGGTCTCCCTGGAGTTTGGTTCTATTTTTCATTTTTCCATCTGTTGGCTCCAGAAGCTTTGGCCAGATGGTGACGTCAACTCCTGTGCAGGTTCATTTTCTTCTCAGGAAGGGGTGCTAATATGCTGGTTGTTGCAAATCATAGAAGCAAAATGGAGGAAGGCACCTGGAGCTATGGGGAGGGGCATGGTAGCTGAGAGAAAGAACCCAAAGGGGAGATTTCCATATGGCATGCAGTTGAAATAAAGCAATGTTCAAAAAAGAAAGAAAATAAAGTCCATATCCATTTAGAGGCATCTACTATCATGTGCCTAATTGATGACAGAATTAGGGTTAAGAACTGAGGTTCATGAACCCTTTTCACTATGCACTGATACTGCCTGGGATCACCAAGACACAGAAAACCATGAGTACCACTTATTGTCAGTCTAGGATGAGACTGGCTTTTGCTGCAAGGGTAGCGGTTCAGTCAGTCAGTCAAGCTCCTGAGAAGAAAATCAGTCTAGCCTATATCCTTCTAGCTACTCAGTGCTGGAAGCCACTGGGATTAAAATTGTATTGTCATCTTGTCTGTGTATTTTATGCTCTTGAGATTCATCTTCTAGGATTCTCAGGTTGGGAATCCAATGGTCTGGGATCGACTTGCTTGCAAAGTTGCCATATTTTTATTATTAGTTTGAACCACATGAAATTGCCATTTTGTAGGTCAAAACGATTGAATATTGGAAATTTGATATGATTCAAATTAATAATAAAAATATGTGTGCTGTGAGATATGAGACGATTGATAGAACGTGAGAAATAAGTGCACTGAATGGATTGATGGTCTCACTGAGGTTGAGGACTTGCTGGAGTAGGGGCCCTGTGGCAAGTATGCTGGAAGGATAAGGAAAGTGGTCGGAGACTAAGAAGCTGGATGTTTAGACTTCAGAGGGAGAGTAGTGCTGGTGAGGATCAGAACTATGGTATGACATGAGAGTCAGTGGCTGAGGTCAGGGGAGGAGAGATGACTGTAAGTAGATTCACGAAAACATTCTTGGTGCTTTCTTTTTAGGGATGGGATTTTGGAGATTTGTAAATATGTATGAGGTTGTTATTGTTGTTAGGTGCTGTCAAGTCAGTTCTGACACACAGCGACCCCATGTGCAACAGAACTGAACACTGCCTGGTCCTGCACCATCCCCACAATTGTAGCTATGCTTGAGGCCATTGCTGCAGCCACTGTGTCAATGCATCTCATTGATGGTCTTCTTCTTTCACTGATCCTCTACTTTACCAAGCATGATGTCCTTCTCAAGGTACTGGTTCCTTCTGATAACATGTCCAAAGTAGGTGAGACAAAGTCTCACCATCCTGGTTTCTAAGGGGAATTCTGGCTGTATTTCTTCCAAGACAGATTTGTTCATTCTTCTGGCAGTCCTTGGTATATTCAATATTCTTCGCCAGCACCATAATTCAAAGGCATCAATTTTTCTTCAGTCTTCCTTATTCATTGTCTAGCCTTTGCGTGCATATGAGGTGATTGAAAACACCATGGCTTGGGTCAGGTGTACCTTAGTCCTCAAAGTGACATCTTTGCTTTTTAACACTTTAAAGAGGGCTTTTGCAGCGGATTTGCCCGATGCAATGCATCCTTTGATTTCTTGACTGCTGCTTCCATGTGCATTGATTGTGGATCCAAGTAAAATAAAACCCTTGACAATTTAATCTTTTTTCCATTTATCATGATGTTGCTTATTGGTCCAGTTGTGAGAATTTTTGTTTTTTTTTATGTTGAGGTGTAATCCATACAAAAGGCTGTAGTCATTGAACTTCATTGGTAAGTGCTTCAAGACCTCTATGCTTTCAGCAAGCAATGTTGTGTCATCTGCGTCTTGTAGGTTGTTAATGAGTCTTCCTCCAATCCTGACGCCATGTTCTTCTTCTTATAGCCCAGCTTCTCAGATTATTTGCTCAGCATACAGGCTAAGTATGGTGAAATGATACAACCATGACACAAACTTTTTCTGATTTTAAGCCATGTAGTATCCCCTTGTTCTGTTCAAACGACTGCCTTGGCCTATTTACAGATTCCTCATTGAGCACAATTAAGTGTTCTGGAATTCCCATTCTTCACAGTGTTATCCATAATTTGTTACGGTGTGCACAGTCAAATGCCTTTGCATAGTCAATAAAACACAGGTAAACATCTTTCTGGTCGTCTCTTGCTTTCAGTCAAGATCTATCTGACATCAGCAATGATATCTCAGTTCCATGTCCTCTTCTGAATCCAGCTTGAACTTCTGGCAGTTCTCTGTCGATGTACCGCTGCAACCACTTTTGAATGATCTTCAGCAGAATTTTACTCACGTGTGATATTAATGATATTATTCAATAATTTCCTCATTCTGTTGGATCACCTTTCTTTGGAATGGGTACAAATATGGATCTCTTCCAGTAGACTGGCCGGGTAGCTGTCTTCCAAATTTCTTGGAGTAGACCAGTGAACATCTCCAATGCTGTATGCTTGTTGAAACATCTCAGTTGGTATTCTGTCAATTCCTTGAGCCTTTTTTTGCCAGTGCTTTCAGTGAAGCTTGGACTTCTTTTAATACCATCAGTTCTTGATCATATGCTACTTCCTGAAATGGTTGAACGTTGACCAATTATTTTTGGTACAGTGACTCTGTGTATTCCTTCCATCCATGTATGTGGTAGGTACTGTTAATATTGCCATTTTACTGAACCTGCGGAGGTAGGTTTATGGATGTTTTAGAAACTCCCTAATGTTACACAGTAAGTGACCATGCCCAGATTTTAAATCAGGTCTATCTGCCTCAAAAACGCATGCTTTTTCCACTATGCTATACTGTGAAAAGAATTTGAAAAGTTAACACAAACATAAGCTAATATTAAACTGCTGCTTAAATGTTATTTTTACCTTTCCAAATTCTATATTTCCTTTAAAATCTGACTCAAGGATGAACTCTTTCAACGAGACTTGCCTCATTAAGTGTAGCCCAGACTGATCTTTTCTTAACTTTACATGTAAATATTGAGGCAAAAGTATATCTCTACTAACCTTAACAGGAACTTTCTGGTTGTTAGCCTTGACTTTTCTACAAGGTCCCTGAAAGCACTGACTTGTTCTTTCCTTGTATTTTCAACTAGGCTCAGGACAGGGCTGAGCTACAGCTGAGTGTTGTGTGTTAATCTAAGAGGTCAACATAAGTGAGAACACTGGAGCCAAGTTTGACAAAGAGGAAGGAGCCTGAGTGACCTCAGCCCAGACTTCTGGATCTTGAGTAAAGACAGGAAAGAGTAAAAGTATCTCCACTATAGAAGGTTTGTCCTGGCACCGAGGTCTCATTTCCAAAGGAAATAATGGCTAGCTGCAGGCCAGCGAAGTCAGGGAGGTCTTTCTAGGAAGACTGGAATCGATCTGTTGTGGCTGGGCACCGACTCCCCATCAATCAGAGAAAGCCTCTGTGTGTCTGCACAGGAGGGAAAATTACTGACACTATAGAAGAGACATTGCCACTACTACTATGAGTTAGCCTTCTCTTGCCTCCAAGATAGCAAAGCATTTAATTTCCTGATTCTTTTGTATTTGCTGGACTATGACCCTTTCAGATACTGTGGGGCTGAGAGATATAAACATTCTTATGTGTATAGAGATCTTTCTGGGGATAAGTGTGGGCTACTGGATAGTATCTCTTGGTTCTTACCGCAAGCCTTCAGCAGGAGAATAGATTGGACTAGTTTTGCTCATTACATTTGGCAAATAAGGAAAACTGGACTCAGAAAAGAAGCAACCCAAATTTGTTTGTTGTTGTTCTTATGACAACTCCAGGTACAACAGAACGAACACTGCCTGGTCCTGCACCATCTTCAAGATCATTGGTATGTTTGAGTCCATTGTCGTGGCCACTGTGTATTTTGAGTGACTTCCAACCTAGGGGACTCATTTTCCAGCACTATATTGGACAATGTTCTGTTGTGATCCATAGTTTTCATTGGCTAGTTGTTGGAAGTAGATTGCTAAGCCTTTCTTCCTAGCCCCAAGGTATCGGTAAGGGTCTTAGTCTGGAAGCTCCACTGAAACCTGTCCACTATGGGTGACCCTGCTCATATGTGAAATACAGGTGGCATAGCTTCCAGCATCACAGCAACACACAAGCCATCACAGCATGAAAAACTGACAGATGGGTGGTGGAAGAAGTTTAGATGTGTTCTAGGGAAAGGGCACTGACGCATGGAAGTGCTGGAAGCTGAGCAGGGAGCCAAGCTTCGGAGAACCCCTTGGTGACTGGGTCCAGTACAGGCTTGCTGGGTTAATGAGCTCAGTCTGATGTCAGCTGTGTCTTAGGGATCTTAGGGAAGCTCTTGCCCAAGCTGGGCCCCAGAGAGACAGAGCAAGCAGAGCACCCTGAGGCTATGATGGTGAGGACAGCCATGACAAGGAAAAGGCAGGTATGGGAGGAGCAGTCAGGTTGGAGAGGTAGATGTCCCACCCCACATGGGAAAGCAGCCTTGGTCTTGGTGGGTCACATGTCAAAGGAGCCCATAGAATGAATTATACCAAAAAAAAAAAAAACCCATTGCTGTCGGGTCTATTCTGACTCATACCGACCCTATAGGACAGAGCAGAAGTGCTCCATAGGATTTCCAAGGCTGTAATCTTTATGGAAGCAGACTGCCACATCTTTCTCCTGTAGAGTGGCTGGTGGGTTTAAACTGCTGACCTTCTGGTTAGCAGCCAAGTGCTTAACCACCGCACCACCAGGGCTCCTTAGAATTATACCATTACCCCTAAAAATCAGGGAAATGTGCATGGGGATTCCCACCCCCACAGTGGGCTGGTTAAGGTCTGCAGTGTCCCTGGGGGCAAGCTTGGTTCTCTTTCCTAACCCTTGTCCTCACTGCAGTTTAGCTGGAGCAGGCCCTAGGAGTTGGTCAGACTAGGGTGGGACCACTAGGGTGGGCCTCTGTCACCTTGCTATGCTCTCTGTACTGTCGATCACACCAGGCCTTGCCCAGGTCTTTGGCATCAGGGCCCGAGAATCAGATTTCTCCTGTCTCCTTGCACTCTTAGCCTTTATCTCACCATCTACTCCTCCTTTGACATGTGTTATAAATTGAATTGTGTCACCCAAAAATATGTGTTGTAAATTCTAAGCTCTACGCCAGTGGTTATAATCCAATTTGGGAATGGGTTGCCTATGTTATGTTAATGAGACAGGATTAGTGTAGGATGTGTCTTAAATCAATCTCTTTTGAGATATAAAAGATTAAACAAGCAAGCGAGAGAAGCAGAGATGGGGGAGAGAGATGCCAAGCCACATGAAGATCACCCAGGAGCAGAAACTCAAAGAGACAAGGAACTTCCTCCACAGCTGACAGAGAGAGAAAGCCTTCCCCTAGAGCTGGCACCCTGAATTCAGACCTCTAGCCTCCTAAACTGTGAGAAAATAAATTGCTGTTTGTTAAAGCCACCTATTTATGGTATTTCTGTTGTAGCAGCACTAGATAACTAAGACAACATGCCTTTAGGGTAGTTCAGTGGACACCTCTGCTTATAATCATCTGCCTTAATTATTGAGGGCTAATACCTGTACCAGCTACTGTGGCTGGTGTAATGTACAAGCGCTAAAAGGACAGGGAAAGAAGAAGTCTTACAGGTAGGAGGGTGAGTTCAGACAAGGCTGAAAGGACCCGTCACATACTCTGCTACTGCTCTACACAGCCTCCTGAAAATTGGTGCAATTACTGTGCATTAGATTACAACCTACAGGAATTTATTGGGGAGTTCAAAGGGATGGACTACAAATGACACCTGGTTTAATAAAGTTCTTTTAGTTTACGTTATTTCAAATTGGGCTCTGGTTCCAAATCTTGATATGACCCAAGGGCAGGAATCACAATTCTCCACCCCTTCACAGCAGTATATCCCAATGTCATCACATAATTGCTTGCCTTTTGCCCATTATTTCCAATAATAAATTGAAGGCCTGTGGCTCTTCAGCCCAGACATTGTTGATGATGTCAAGGGTGCTTGGGAGTTGATAACTTAATTTACTCAGAAACTGCAATATCATCTGTCACTGCCCAAGAAGATGAAAATCACAGCTCTCTGCCCAGCAGTGCAGTCACTTCTGATTTGGGGATGGTAGGCGCAGATGGACACATCCCAAACTGTCTGGAGCAGTCCGAGGGAAGGGACAAAGAGAAGACAGGGCCGAAGACAACTGGGGGCTGTTTAACTTCCCGTTTAAAATTCTTCTTGTCAGAATGTGGCTAAAGCCCCAGCAGCAACCACTTCAGTGGGGGTGGGGGAGCACTGTGGTGTCTGTTGGTGATTTAGAAAGAAAACGCTGATTTCTGACTATTTCCCTCCATGGAATATAGGCTCCAAGAGGGCAGGGACAACACAGAAGACTTGAAAACAGGAACACAGAAGATGAACGTGCTGAGTAACACTGAAGGGTAAGGATCCTCTTTAAGACACTTATTCCAGCCTTTGAAGCAGACAAGAGAATCTCAGTGAAGGGAGAAGCAGACCCAGGATAGCTGCTGGGTTAGACCTCAGGTGGTTGTAATGAGCAGATTCTGGATCTGGGGGTGCCCAGGGCCCAGAGGCAGTGCACCTGCATTCTTAGGGATGCCCAGTGCTGAGGGAGTTGTAGGAAGCATAGCTAAGGAGATCGGTGGGTGCCCAGCTTGAGAAGTGAGGCTGCTCTTAATTGTGGCTCTGTGTCATCACGTCTACACAAACTACACATGATGCAATGCTCTCCTGCAAACCTGGCTCACAGGGCCTATCAAAGAAGTTTTTCCCTTGGTTTGTAAATTGAGATGATTTAGGCAGAAAATGACAGCAAGTGAACTCAAACTAGCTCAAGCAAGAAAGAATTTGTGGGTCTCACAACTGTAAGGCCCAAGGCTGGGGCTGGCTTCTGGCAGGTCTGTATCCATGGGTTTAAATGATGTCATTCTTGCCTCATTTCTTGGCTCTGCTCCCTCTGTGAATTAGCTTCACTCTTGGGCAGACTTTCTCCCTGTGGTGGGGAAGTTGGCTACTGGGGAAAACAAGCCTAAATCCTTAGACTTTGGAATCTGAAAGAAAGAGAGTCCTTCTCTCCTCCCTCTCAAATAACACTCTGTGGCCCTGCTTGAGTCACATGCTACCTCTGGGCCAGTCACCATGTCAGGGGACTTGGTACTCTGATTGACAGCCTCGGTCACGTGCTCACCCCCAGGGGCTGGGGAGAGCTGTGAGTTAGAGCTCTGCTAGGACCGTATTGTATAGAGATGAAATGATGCCTGTGTCCGTCACGGTCTCTGCTAGAAACAGATTTGAAAAAGAAGTCCTCCAAGGAAGCTTAATGAAGGGACTGTATAAAAGTGAGGGCAGGGTTGAGGGAAAGAAAAAGGGATGGTGAGACACCTGGATGAGCAACAACAGGAAGCTGGTTCCACCTCTAGGCCTGATGGTCAAGAAGGAGTGGTTCCTAAAACCCAACAAGAGCTGTAGCTGGAGGAAAGAAGTCAGCTCCTGTCAAACTCCGAGGGAAGGGAGCCAGGCTTAAATACCCTGCCCTCTCTCCTCCTTCTTTCCTAGTCCTTGACAGTGCTCCCATTGGTTGTACCCAACAGAATCCAAAGGCAAGAGAGCCAGATTCTAGTGCCCAGAGGCTGCCCATCAGGGTACGGAAGGGACTGGAGAATCTTTGTAAGGAGCAGGGGCAGAAGGTGGAGAATGAACCTGGAGGCACAACAGAGACTACTCAGCAGATGACCACAAAGAAGAGGTGGGAAGACAAGCAACCTTTGTTTACTATAACTCAGAGGAAAACATCTACAATGCTATAAACATTTAATCACATTTAGCTGCACATTTATTAGTTATCTTCATTTGAACTAATAGGGAATGGATTGTGAGAATACCCCTAGACCAGTGTTAAGTAAAAATAAAGACTATCAGAGACCAAAGATTTAATTAACAGAGTAACAAAACTGACCAGTGAACAGGGAACCTGATCGAGCAGAGTCTGGGTGGGCTCTTGAGGACGAGGTTCAGGGGAGGTAAAATGCAATGCTAGGAAAGCTACGCTAGGAAAACAAAATCTCTGAGTGATGTCTGACTAGGCTATCTGGGTTATCTGTGTCGGCGCTGGGCTGCCTGGAACTGGTCAATGCTTACCTGTGGTGCCACCTCGAGCGATGGTGCCCCGAGGCCACTGCTGAGATGTGAGGTCCCCTCGGGGTGATGGTGTATAGATGCTTCACAACGTGCCCAGGAGGGATTGTGCACCGGCATTAGCAGGCTAGCAGGCCAGTGAGGACTGATCATTAGAAAACAGTGGTGCCGGGCAGCAGCCTTGGCTGTATGGCTAATCACTCATGAGTTTTATTCAGTTGGTCCAGTCCTGGTGAGAAGCTGAATGAAAAAGAGCTCCAAGTTAAGCAAACAGAGTCTGTTAGCATAGACTTCTCATCATTAAAACACATACACACACACAGAATAAAAACTATCTTGGAAAATTCAGAACACATAGTCATTATTTAGGAAGGCACATAGTGTTTCAAAATGGTGGATTGCACATAAGCAGTGTTTAACAGAAAGTGGTGTAGGAGGCAAAGGCACTGACAGCCCACATTGTTTTACATGGGGCCCCTTCTCCCTTATTTGCTAGAGGTTGTTGTTAGGTGCCATTGAGTCAATTTTGACTCATACAGACCTCATGTGGCAGAGTAGAACTGCCCCGTAAGGGTTTTCTTGGCTGTAATCTTTATAGGAGCAGATAACCAGGTCTTTCTCCTGTAGAGCAACAGGGTGGGTTCGAACTGCCAACCTTTCGGTTAGCAGCAGAGCGCTTAACCATTGCACCACCAGGGCTCCTTTGCTGGGGGTAAAGGCAGCAAAAAACTCTACAGGCCCCAAACAAGAAAGCTTTCTGCTTCAGTCACACTCTTAGCCAATTCATTGTAATGATAACATAATACATCAAGGCAGAAATGCACAGATTTTTTTCCTTCAAGGCCTTTGTAACACAGTAAAATTAATTAGGTACTCCAGGACACTTGTTGGAGGGCTATTGGCTTCCATTGTTTGGGTGGTTGGTAGCTGCTCCACCCCCAAAGAGGGGACCATTTTGAGGTTGTCAAAAGAAAGGAACAGAACCCCCCTTTACAGGAATGTTGGAAAAAGATGGAGTATAGATGTATAAAAATGGGACAGGAAAAGGGACAAAACAGGAATTAGTTCTTTCAAAATTTCATATAACCCATCTCTTTATATACCAACAAAGGATTCTGTAAAAAAGTGAGGAGGCCTCCTATATCACAATCCCCACTCCCCAGGAAGAAGAAACACAGGCCAACAGAGCTCCCTACCCAAGGGAAGAAAATATTTTTCTTTGTTGAAAACCAGCCTGAGCACTGAGTAAATGCAGTTTTGCACAGGTAATTGTTCAGATAGAATTGATGCTACAAAGTGACAAAATTTGTCATTTTTTTCAAGTGGAAATATTTAAAATGTTGAGTATTTTCAGCAAGTCAAACATTACAGAACCACTTTGCAGTTTTTCTAATGTTGTGTTAGCATGAGACCAAAGGCATTCTACACTCTTGGGGCTCATCTCTTTTCAAAACTTTGCAGGTAAAGTTTACAGCACCAAAGGGCTCCATCCTCATGTCCTCCTTTATCTAAAAGTCACAGTTACTTCATGAGAAAGCCAATGTCTTTTCTTTTTTTTCACAGAGAACGACCATATTTATTTATACCCAATATATTCCTTTCCTCAAGTTTTGGTTACAAATTAACATTTTTCAACAGTTGGATTATTATTATTATTTGTATCTTTTTTTTTAGTGAGTACAATTTATTTTTAATTTTTTGTTTGCATGCACCTACTTTTTTTTTTTTTAATTGTAATTTAGCTGAAGGTTTACAGAACAAAATTTTCTCATTAAACAGCACACATATTGTTTTATGACAATGGTAACAACCGCAGGACATATCAACATTGTCCCTTCTCAAACTTGGGTTCTCTATTACCAGCTTTCCTGTCCCCTCCTGCCTTCTAGTCCTTGACCCTGGACTGTGTGCCCCATTAGTCTCGTTTTGTTTTATGGGGCTGTCTAATCTTTGGCTGAACAGCGAACCTCGGGAGAGACTTCATTACTGAGCTAAAAGGGTGCCCCGAGGCCATGCTCTTAGGGTTTCTCCAGTCTCTGTCAGGCCAGTAAATTTGGCTTTTTTTTGTGAGTTAGAATTTTGTTCTACATTTTTCTCCAGCTCTGTTCGGGACCCTCTGTTGTGATCCCAGTCAGAGCAGTCCGTGGTGGTAGCTGCGCACCATCTAGTTGTACTGGACTCAGTCTGGTGGAGGCCGTGATAGCTGTGGTCCATTAGTCCTTTGGACTAATCTTTTCCTTGTATCTTGTTCTCTTCATTCCCCCTTGCTCCCGAAGGGGTGAGACCAGTGGAGTATCTTAGATGGCTGCTCACAGGCTTTTAGACCCC
>NW_004443956.1:18587986-18589418 GCF_000243295.1 Trichechus manatus latirostris | reverse complement strand
TCTAGGATATATTCCTAGGAGTGGGATTGCTGGATCATATGGTATTTCTATTTCTAGCTTTCTAAAGAAGTGACATATCATTTTCCAGAATGATTTTGCATTCCCACCAGCAGTGCATAAGCGTTCCGATCTCCTCGCAGCCTCTCCAACATTTGTTATTTCCAGTTTTTTCATTCGGGCCAGTAATGCTGGGGTGAGATGGTATCTCACTGTGGTTTTAATTTGCATTTCTCTAATGTCTAGTGGTCGTGAGCATTTCCTCATGTGTCTGTTGGCCACTTGAACGTCTTCTTTGGTGAAGTGTCTGTGCATTTTCTTTGCCCATTTTTTAATTGGATTATTTGTCTTTTTATTGTAGAGGTGTTGGATTTTCTTGTAGATTTTAGAGATTAGACCTTTGTCTGACTAGCAATGTCCAAAAATTTTTTCCCAGTCTGTTGATTCTCTTCTTACTCTTTTGAAGAGCATAAGTGTTTAATTTTTAGAAGATCCCAGTTATCTAGCTTATCTTCTGGAGTTTGTGTGTTGTTGGTTATGGTTTGTATTCTGTTAATGCCGTACATTAGGGCCTCTAGTGTTGATCCCATTTTTCTTCTATGAACTTTATAGTTTTTGGCTTTATATTTAGGTCTTTGACCCACTTTGAATTAGTTTCTGTGTATGGTGTGAGGTATGGGTCCTGTTTCAGTTTTTTGCAGGTGAACATTAAATTTTGCCCGCACCATTTGTTAAAAAGACTGTCTTTTCCCCACTTGATGGACTTTGGGCCCTTGTCAAAGATCATGTGACCATAGGTGGATGGATTTACATATGAGTTCTCAATTCTGTTCCATTGTTCAATGTATCTTTGGTTGTACCAGTACTGGGCTGTTCAGACTACCATAGCTGTAGAGTAGGTTCTGAGCTTAGGTAGTGCAAGTCCTCCTACTTTATTCTTCTTCAGTAGTGCTTGACTTATTTGGGGATTCTTCCCTTTCCATATAAAATTAGTGATTCATTTTTCCATCTCTTTAAAGAATGTTGTTGGTGTTTGGATTGGGATTGCGTTGTATTTGTAAATTGCTTTGGGTAGAATTGTCATTTTCACAATGTTAAGCCTACCTATCCATGAGCATGGTATGTTTTTCCATTTATGTAGATCCCTTTGGGTTTCTTGCAGTAGTGTTTTGTAGTTTTTTTTTGTATAGGTCTTTTATATCCCTGGTTAGATTTATTCCTAAGTATTTTTTTTTTTAGGAGCTATTATAAATGGTATTGTTTTCCTGATTTCCTTTCCATCTTTCTCTTTATTGGTGTATAGGAATCCAACTGATTTTTGTATGTTTATCTTGTATCCTGCTACTCTGCTGAATCTATTAGTTCTAGTAGTTTTCTCATGGAGTCTTTAGGGTTTTCTATGTATAGTATCATATCATCTGCAAACAGGGACAGT
>NW_004443956.1:18583150-18585658 GCF_000243295.1 Trichechus manatus latirostris | reverse complement strand
TACATAGTCCTTTAATTTCTGTTTATCTGGAAATGTCCTAATTTCACCATCATATTTGAATGAGAGTTTTGCAGGATATATTATTCTTGGCTGGCAACTTTTTTCTTTCAAGATTTTATCTATGTCATCCCATTGCCTCCTTGCCTGCATTGTTTCTACCGAATAATTCGAGCTTAGTCTTATCATTTCTCCTCTGTATGTAACTTCTTGTTTTTCTTGAGCTGCTCTCAGGATTCTTTGTTTGTCTTTCTTTTTAGTATGTGATTATGATATGCCTTGGTGATTTTCTTTTGGCATCTATCCTACATGGGGTTCGTTGAGCTTCTTGGATGGTCAGCTTTTCATCTTTCATGATATTGGGGAAGTTTTCTGTCAGCAGTTCTTCAATGTTCCTTTCTGTATTTTCTGTTTTCTCCCCCTGTTCTGGAACTCTGATCACTTGGAGACTTTTGCTTTTGATTGTATCCCACATAATTCTCAAGGTTTCTTCCATCTTTTTTCTGATTTTTTGTCACACAGAGTTGTATCCAAGTGTTTGTCTTTAATTTCGCTGATCCTGTCTTCCACAGTTTCAAACCTGCTCCTCAGCCTTTCTATGACACTGTCCATTTCTGAAACCTTGTTGTTTATCTTTGGATTTCTTATTGTTGTTTTTGTATGATTTCTAGTTGTGAATTTATTTTAGCATTTTGTTCCTGTATTATTTTCCTGAATTCTTCCATTTTTTGGTCTGTATTTTCCACTAGTTTGTCTATTTTTTCCTCATTTTTGTCTGCTTTTTGCTTCAACTCTTGGATAGCTCTGAATATTAGAGACTTGCATTCCCTATCAGGTAGTTCTAGTGCCTTTTCTTCTACTGGAAAGTCATCTGGTGTTTTATTTTGGATACCTACTGGAACCATCCTGTCCTGTTTTTCTATATGTTTTGATATTGTCTGCTCTCTTTGGGGCATTCAGTAGATATTTTCCTCATTTATTGATTGTAGAGTTGTTTGTTTTGTCCTGCTTTTTTTGTTTTATTTGGTTATGTCTGAGCAGGCAGGCTGTGTGTTCTTTGTTGTTTGCTTGTCTGTAGGCACAATACTTTTCACCTCCTTCTCCAATGGGCAGAGTCAGTCTTTCAGGTATGATACAGCAGGGCAGGTCCAGCTGAAGGAGAATTGCTGGGATGGGTTTTTTTGTGGCACGTAATAGGGCTGACAGGGCAGGCTGGGAGTCAGTGCAGGGCCGGTTCCAATAGGCCCTGTGTGTGCTGCTTGGGGTTGTGATGTTCAGTGCATGGTGCAGGTAGGCAGGAAGGAGGGGGTAGATTGTGATGTGTGGAGCTATGATGGATATGGGAAAGAAGAGAGAGAGGAAAGAGGAACAGAGCCAAACACACACACACAAACAAAAAAGAGTGCTAAGGGAGCTTGCTATTGGAGTGGAGAGATGAGAGACTGAGAAATGGAAGGAAACAAAAAGGAAAGAAAAAAAGGGTAAAAGGAAAAAAATGAATAAATAAAAATTAGAGGAAAAAAAGGGCCCTCAGGGATCCCACCAGTGTGGCTGTGAGGACTGGGGTAGTTGCTACCAGGCCATGCAGTACAGCCTGGCTAGAAGGGGTAGAGGTGTCACATAGAGCCAGGTATTCAGGAGACAGCAAGAGAAGGTAAGTATAGAGAGATGAGAAACTGAGAAATGAAGAAAGGGAAAAAGAGAGAAGAAAACAAAACAAAGAAACAGAAAAAAACAAAAACAAAAAAACAAAAATGTCCCCGGTGATGCCACTGCACATGTGTGCAGAGTAAGAGAGTAGCTTCCAAGCTGCACAGTACTGCCCTGTTAGAAGGGGCTCCCAAGCCAAGAAAAGAAAAAGAAAACAAACAAACAAATCAAAACAGAACAAACTAACAAAAAAAAGAAAAAAAGCCCTGGGCATCCCAATAGCGTGGCGGCATCTGCGAGGAAGTAGTTTCACAGTCGAACTGTGTTTCATAGCCTTTCAGGAAGAAGCAAAAATGGCACATGGAGCCAGGTATTTGAGAGAGAGGAGGGGAAGGTGGTGAGAGGTAAGGAAGAAATATAAAGAAGCAGGTAAGAGCAACACCAGCAGCCAACAAATGGCACTCAGGGAGCCGGCCAGTGCAGGTGGATGGAATCCAAGTGGCTCTGGGGTGAAGCCGGTGCTTCCCGGCCAAGAGACTGTGGCTGCAGGAAGCAGAGGAGGCCGAGTGGGGGTGAAGAATGGTGGGGGTGGGAAAGTGCATATCACTGGTTACTAGTTGTTCTGTCTCCTGCTGGAAGTTCTGTGAAGCTGCTTCCTCATACCCTCTGTTCGCTGATCTCTGATAGGAGTCTAAGATGGTGGATCCGTGCTGCATTAGCTGATAGGGGACCTCTGCACGTATCTCTCCTCCCTCTCTGTTCTCTGTCAGTTTCTTATTCCATTCAGTGCTTGGCTGAGTTCTTTATCTCTTCATTTGCTGCTTAGGGTTTTGGGATTGACGTGTGTCTCTGTTTGACTTA
>NW_004443956.1:18572295-18583050 GCF_000243295.1 Trichechus manatus latirostris | reverse complement strand
TGTCATGGATTGAATTATGTCCCCCAAAAATGTGTGTATCATTTTGGCTGGGCCATGATTCCTGGTATTGTGTGATTTTCCTATATGTTGTAAATCCTGCCTCTATGATGTTAATGAGGGAGGGTGGGTGGCAGTTGTGTTAGTAAGGCAAGACTCAATCTAGAAGATTGGATTGTGTCCTGAGGCAATCTCTTGAGATATAAAAGAGAAAAGTGAGCAGAGAGACAGGGGGACATCATACCACCAAGAAAGCAGTGCTAGGAGCAGATCGTGTCCTTTGGACCCAGGGTCTCTGCACGGAGAAGCTCCTAGTCCAGGGGAACATTGATGACAAGGCCGACAGAGAGAGAAAGCATTTCCCTGGAGCTGATGTCCTGAATTTGGACTTTTAGCCTACTTTACTGTGAAGAAATAAATTTCTTTGTTAAAGCCATCCAGGCATCCCTGTTGTAGCAGCACTAGATGACTAAGACAGATGGCATGGTGCTTCTCTCTATAGCACCATTTTTCCCTGATGTCAAAAAAGCCAATGTCTTAAAAGAAGAAAAGTAAATCAAAAATTTTGCAAGAGGTTTAACATCTGAAACTTCCAGTCTGGATTCTGGGGAGGGTGTTTTCCAGGAATCACTAGAATATCTTTACCACAGGATTACAGTTGCTGGCTGTGGTAGGCAGCCTCTTAGGTGGCCCCCAATGGCCCTTGCTCCCTGGTATCCACACCCTTGTGCAAACCTGCCCCTTTTGAGTGTGGGCTAGGCTTATTGACTCGTTTGTTTTGCCAGTTTGAAGTTTTTATTAGCATTTTAAATTGTTTATTTAAAAAAAAATATTTTATTGTGCTTTAGGTGAAAGTTAACAGAGCAAATTAGTTTCTCATTCAGAAATGTATACACCAATTGTTTTGAGACATTGGTTGTAATCCCCGCAATGTGTCAGCACTCTCCTTCTTTCCACTCCGAGCTCCCCATTTTCATTTGTCCAGTTTTCTTGTCCCCTCCTGCTTTCTCATCTTTGCTTTTGGGCAGGTGTTGCCCATTTGGTCTCGTATACTTGATTAATCTAAGGAGCACGTTCCTCACAGATATTATGGTTTGTTTTATAGGCCTGTCTAATCTTTGGCTGAAAAGTGAACCTTGGGAGTGGCTTCAGTTCTGAGTTAGCAGGGTGTCTGGGGGCCATAGTCTCAGGGGTTCCTCCAGTCTCTATCAGACCAGTGAGTCTGGTCTTTTTTGTGAGTTTGAATTTTGTTCTACATTTTTCTCCCACTCTGTCCAGGACCCTCTATTGTGATTTCGATCAGAGAGGTTGGTTAGTGGTAGTCGGGCACCATCTAGTTCTTCTGTGATCAGGCTGGTGGAGGCTGTGGTTCATGCGGTCCATTAGTCCTCTGAACTAATATTTTCCTTGTGTCTTTGGTTTTCTTCATTCTCCTTTGCTTCAGTCAGGATGATACCAATAGATGTATCTTAGATGGCCACTGGCAATCTTTTAAGACCACAGACCATAATCACCAAAGTAGGCTGTAGAACATTTTCTTTATGACCTATGTTATGCCAATTGACCTAGATGTCCTCTGTCATGGTTTGAATTATGTCCCCCCAAAAATGTATCAGTTTGGCTGGGCCATGATTCCCAGAATTGTGTGGTTGGCCTCCATTTTGTGATTGTAATTTTATGTTAAAGAAGATTAGGGTGGGATTGTAACACCACCTTTACCCAGGTCACATCCCTGATACAATGTAAAGGGAGTTTCTCTGGGGTGTGGCCTGCACCACCTTTTATCTCTCAAGAGATAAAAGGAAAGGGAAGCAAGCAGAGAGAAGGGGACCTCATACCATCAAGAAAGCAGTGCTGGGAACAGAGCGTGTCCTTTGGACCAGGGTCCCTCCACAGAGAAGCTCCTAATCCGGGGGAACACCGAAGAGAAGAAGGCCAAGAGAGAAAAAGCCTTCCCCTGGAGCTGACGCCTTGAATTTGGACTTTTAGCCTACTTTGACTGTGAGGAAATAAATTTCTCTTCGTTAAAACCAACCACTTGTGGTATTTCTGTTATGGCAGCACTAGATAACTAAGACATCCTCCAAGACCATGGTCCAGAGCCTTCAGTTCCAGTAACTCAGTCCCTCAAAGTGTTTGCTTGTGTCTAAGAAGCTTCTATGATTGTGCCCCCTTTGTGCTCTATTATATGTATGAATATATATGCTGCACATACAAATATGTAAAAATATCCACAGTCTAACCTATATATGTACAGGGGTATACTCCTATATGTGCTCCTTTCCCTATTCAGCATACGAATTGACCAATGTATCTGCTTGTATATATATATATTTTTTTTTACTGTTGTAGGGTTGTATATGTTATATTATTTACTGTGGTTGCCTTTTTTTCCTTGTGCTCCTCTCAATGTCTTCCTTTGCCTTGGTCGAGTTGCGCTGACTTCTCCTATACTGTGTATTGCCTTTCCCTTCACCAAAGTCAACACTTGTCTACTATCTAGTTAGTGACTTCCCCTCCTCACTTTCCCCTCCCTGGTAACCATCAAAGATTGTTTCTTTCTATGTGTAAACAATTTCTTGAGTTTTCGTAATAGTAGTCTCATACCATGTTTGTCCTTTTGTGATTGACTTATTTCACTCAGCATAATGCCCTCCAGGTTCAACCATGCTGTGAAATGTTTCAAGGATTCATCATTGTTCTTTATCATTGCATAGTATTCCACTGTGTATATGTACCATAATTTGTTTATCCTTTTATCTGTTGATGGGCACTTGTTTCCATCTCTTTGCCATTTGAATAATGCTGTAATGAACATGGGTGTGCATATGTCTATTCGTGTGATGTCTCTTATTTCTCTAGGATATACTCCTAGGAGTGGGATTGTTGGATCATATGGTATTTCTATTTCTAGCTTTTTAAGGAAGTGCCATATCGTTTTCCATAGTGGTTGTACTATTCTACCTTCCCACTAGTAGTGTATGAGAGTTCCAATCTCCCCACAACTTCACCAGCATTTATTGTTTTCTGAATTTTTGATCAGTGCCATTCTTGCAAGGCTGAGATGGTATCTCATTGTGGTTTTGATCTGCATCTCTCTAACGGCTAATGATTGTGAACATTTTTTAATGTATTTGTTGGCCACCTGAATGTCCTCTTTGGTGAAGTTTGATTCACTTTTAATGAAGATAATATGGCAGAAATGATGGGATGTTATGTCTGAGATAAGTTATAAAAAGATCGTGGCCTCCTTCTTGGTGCTCTTTTGCACTCCTTCTTGCATTGCTTGCACTGGGAGAAGCCAGCCGCCATGTTGTGAGGCAGTGCTGGGGAGAGGTCCACCTGAGTCTGGCCGGAAATGATCTTTTAAGGCTTGTCAACAGCCACGTGATTAAGCTTCAAAGCGGATCCTCCCCGTTAAGTTTTGAGATGACTGCAGTTCAAGCCAACTCCTCAATTGCAGCCTCATGAGAGACTAAGCCAGAACCACACGGCTACGCTGCCCCAAATTCCTGACTTACAAAAACCTTGAGATGATATATGTCTGTTTTTTCGATCTCTAAGATTGGAACAATCTATTATGTAGCAATTGATAATTAATACATGGTTTTTGTCACTTACCTGCCATATGGCCTTGTAGAACTTTGAGTGTCTGTGCCCTTACTTAGTCTCTGTTTTCTTATCTTTAAAATTAGGATAATTCCACCTGCCTATGGGTTATTATAAGGATTGGAGGTAATATGTGCAAAGCACCCTATACCATGCCTGGCACACAAAAGGCTCTGGATACACACCAGCATTATTATTTCTGTAATAATATTGTTATAACATTACAGATGAGGAAACTAATTTAAAAATAATATTTTTTTTTTTGGAGTTGCCATGCTGTTGAAATTGCCTTGATTAGTGTAGAAGTAACTGGAACTCTTCACCCATCACTACAGGAGTTTCTAGAGAGTGGTGGAAACTGTAGACTGCATCTTTGTCTCAATCTGAGGGGAGCTGCCAATCTCCCTCACCAGGCTATGCTAGTAACTGTTACTGGTTCTGGACCTGACGCAGAATTGGAAGAGCACAAGCTTGGATGTCAGACCGACCAGCGTTTGCATTCTGGCTGTGCTACTTACTAGCTGTGTGACCCTGGGCATGCTATTTAACCTCTCTGAGCCTCAATTTCCTCATACACAAAATGACAACCTATCTCACAAAATTGTGGTAAGGATAAAGTTAAGTGAAATAGGACATGTAAAATAGCTAATTTATAACAGATCCATAATAAATGTTGGTTCCCTTCTTTCTCCCTCCTCCCCAGTCTGCTCTGTTGGTATTCCTCTGCTCTCAGGATCCCACAAGCAGGAAGAAAAACACGTAAATAGGAAAACAGCTCACTTTAGGATTTGAATGGTAATCCTTGTACATATGATCAATTATGTTAAAACCCCTAAGGAAGAAGGATTTCCAAGCTGAAGAGCATAAAATGCTTTCTGAAATAGTACTCAATACTGCAAAATTCTCTGGTGGGAAAATTCTCTGGTCAGGCCCTTAAATTCACGAAAAGGAACTGTGTCTTATGTTTAACATGGAGATAATCTCTCACAGAAACAGCTCTCGGGACAAGTTGGTTCCCCATGTCTCATAATTCTGTGACATCCGTTTGAAATGCTGTTAACCTGCAATATCTTGTACATTTTCCCATTTGAAAACTGTTGAATTAAATATCCTGTGATTTGAGACTGACTGAAATACATCGTTATTACTCTAAGAGAGGAAAATAAATTTCAGCAATAGAATCAGAGTTTTAGAGTTGCAGGAACTTTCAGTAGATTTTTATGAACTATATAATAAACAGCTGTATTATTTTAATGAGAAAAATCATTGCTTAGTGGTTCTGTGAAGGGAAGAACTCAAAGATGGGCCTGATTGAAATTGCCGTGTTAGAACTCAGTGAGAACCAACAGCAGATTAATCCATAGGTTTTATCTTCCTACCCAACACTGGTAAGAATTTGGCCAGTAGCAGTCATCCTCTTCAAAAGTCATCTTGTAAAACAAACAAATATGGAATATTTGGCTATCACTTTGGAAAAGAGACAACAACTTATGCAATCAATTCACAGAAGGAAATTATACTTGGGTATTCAAATCTGTTGTAAATACCACAGCAATCCACATAAAATATAAAGGGAAATTTTATTATATTACCGTAACCTTTATTTCACGTGACTTAAGGTAATTTTTATATTTACAAACTCATTATCTTAGCCTCAGGAAAACAAGCTACTAAATCCTTAGGTTATTTAAAAATTCTTCAAGTCAAAGTCATTTGAGTAACCACGAAGAATAGGATCAGATGGGAACAATTTTAAAAGTGTGTTGAGTGTCTATCAGACAGAGAATAAATAGGTATTTAGACTGTATATAGCAGCCCTGGTGGCACAGTGGTTAAGAGCTCAGTTGCTAACCAAAAGGTCAGCAGTTCAAATCCACCAGCCACTCCTTGTAAACCCTATGGGAC
Source organism: Trichechus manatus latirostris (assembly GCF_000243295.1). NCBI lineage: Eukaryota > Metazoa > Chordata > Mammalia > Sirenia > Trichechidae > Trichechus > Trichechus manatus. The sequence continues at coordinate 18,577,539 of NW_004443956.1, read as the reverse complement.
AGTTCTACTCTGTCCTATAGGGTCACTGTGAGTTGGAATCGACTCGACATCAACAGGTTTGGGTGTTTTTTAGACTGTGTATGTTTTATTTATATCACAGATCACTCTCCCTCAGTTACAGATTGGCTACAGGTGTTATCCACCTATTATTTAGTTCTTCATCTTAGTCATTAGTTCCTCTAACAAAAAGTGGCAAAATCTCATACAATCAAATTTGATTCCCTGAGCAAGTGTGTGTGTGTGTGTGTGTGTGTGTGTGAAGCTGTAAGAAATAAGTATGAGTAAGGATTCTGTGAATGTTGCTGCCATAGACAATCTCTAAATTATTTCTAATCTTTCTTCTATAAAGCTATAAGTCTCTCCTTTAAGCTGGGGCTTATTAGATATGGAAAAAACAATACAAGGGCCTGTGCTGATTAAGAAAAGCTTAGTGGGGAAACACGTCTCTGGTTGAAATAAGGTACGTCTTCAGTGAGATCATTTTATTCTGTGACTGCTCAACCCAAATACTTTCTTACCACTTGCTCAAAAACTTTCCTTGAAGCTTCTGACTGAAGAGTGTTTTGTAGGTTGGGGATCCCAAACTATACAGTGAGACAAGGGGTGAGTTGTACAGAATGTTTTGTAAAAGTCTGCAGCACATGGGAGCTGGTTCTTAATTTTATCTTGACCAGCTCTGCTTCTCCTAAAGTCCTGGTTCTCTCTTGGTACCTGTGAAGTGCTCTGATCATTGGGAAGGAAACCTGTGCAGGCTCACCTCATTCAGAAGTGATTTTACAACCCTGATTTGTTATAGAGCTGTCCATCTCAAATGCATTTTTGAAATGAACATTGAGTGTTCATTTCAGCACTGTACAGAATAGTAATATATTGTCTCCCAGATAGAGGGCATTTCATAAATTCCAAGGCAATGGGTAGTAGAGTACCTTAATCAATTTAAGGGGCACTCACCAATCACTTTGTAATTTTAAGGGTATTTTGCTAGAGACAATGCCCAAGCCATTGCCAGTGTTCAGAAGCATGTGGCTTGCTGCATTAGTAATTAACCCTTCCAATTGAATTTTTTCTATCCAAAAGTTATCCCATCACATTTTCTTACCACAGTTTACATATTACAATGGTCTAGAGACAGCCAGTTTGAGGGGAGGTAGAAGCCTTAGTGGTGCAGTGGTTAAGTGCTTGGCTGCTAACCAAAAGGCTGGCCATTCAAACCCACCCAGCAACTCTGCAGGACAAAGATGTGACAGTCAGCTTCCATAAAGATTATAGCCTTGGAAATTCTATGAGGCAGTTCAACTCTGTCTTTTGGGGACACTATGAGTCAAAATCGACTCGACAGTCAATGGATTTGGTTTTTTGGTTAGATCTTATTTATGACATCCTAGTGACTAAAAACTTCATTGATACTTATGGATGTTATTTATGATAAGAAGCCTTACTGAAACAGGGGATTCTACATCAAGCTATCATAAGCAAGCCTAAACACACAAACATACTGGGGAAAAACAGTTGTGGCCAACCCTAACTTTAAGATTTAAACTCCCTGTCATTCGAACCAATGCAGGCTGACCAGGTCCCAAGTACTGGGTAGGAGTCTGAACAGTATGACTCCTAAAAGTCCTTCCAACTCTGAGATTCTATGATTCTGGGAACAAAGAGGATGCATTAGGAGTAGGTAAGATTATTGTTAGGTGATGTTGAGTTGGCTCTGGCTCATAGTGACCTTATGTATACCAGAAGGAAATGTTACCCAGTGCCGTGCCATACTCACAATCATAGGTATGTTTAAGCCTATTGTTGCAGCCACTGTGCCAACCATCTCATTGAGGGTCCTCCTCTTTTTTGCTGACCTTCTACTTTACCAAGAATGACGTCCTTCCCCAGGGATTGGTACCTCCTGATAACATGTCCAAAGTAAGTGAGACGAAGTCTCACCATCCTTGCTTCTAGATGTTGTTGTTGTTAGGTGCCATCAAGTTGGTTCTAACTCATAGCAACCCTGTGTACCACAGAATGAAACACTGCCTGGTCCTGCACCATGCTCACAATCATTGTTATGCTTAAGCCCACTGTTGCAGCCACTGTGTCAATCCATCTCCTTGCGGGGCTTCCTTTTTTTTGCTGACCCTCTACTTTACCAAGCACGATTGTCCTTCTCCAGGGACTAATCCCTTCTGACAACATATCCAAAGCATGTAAGACGTAGTCTCGCCATCCTTGCTTCTAAGGAGCATTCTGATTGTACTTCTTCCAAGACAGAATTTGTTCATTCTTTTGGCAGTGGATGGTATATTCTTCGCCAACACCACAATTCAAAGGCATCAATTCTTCTTCGGTCTTACCTGTTCATTGTCCAGCTTTTGCATGCATATGAGGTGACTGAAAATACCATGGCTTGGGTCTGGCGCACCTTAGTCTTCAAGGTGACATCTTTGCTTTTCAACACTTTAAAGAGGTGTTTTATAGCAGATTTGCCCAATGCAATGTGTTTTTTTATTTCTTTACTATTGCTTCCATTGGCGTTGATTGTGGATCCAAGTAAAATGAAATCCTTGACAACTTCAATCTTTTCTCCATTTATTATGATGTTGCTTATTGGTCCAGTTGTGAGGATTTTTGTTTTCTTTACATTGAGGTGTAATCCATAATGAAGGCTGTGGTCTTTGATCTTCATCAGTAAGTACTTCAAGTTCTCCTCGCTTTCAGCAAGCAAGGTTGTATCATCTGCATAATCCAGGTTATTAATGAGTCTTCCTCCAATCCTGATGCCCGTTCTACTTCACGTAGTCCAGCTTCTTGGATTATTTACTCAGCATACAAATTGAATAAGTATGGTGAAAGGATACAACCCTGATGTACACCTTTCCTGACTTTAAACCATGCAGTATCCCCTTGTTCTGTCTGAACAACTGCCTCTTGATCTATGTACAGGTTCCTCATAAGCACAATTAAGCGTTCTGGAATTCCCATTCTTTGCAATGTTATCCATAATTTGTTATGACCCACATGGTCAAATGTCTTCGCACAGTCAATAAAACACAGGTAAACATCTTTCTGGTACTCTTTGCTTTCAGCCAGGATTCATCTGACATCAGCAACGATATCCTTGGTTCTATGTCTTCTGAATCCAGCCTGAATTTCTTGCAGTTCCCTGTCTATATACTGCTGCAGCTGCTTTTGAATGATCTTCAGCAAAATTTTACTTGTGTGTGATATTAATGCTATTGTTTAATAATTTCCGCATCTGGTTGGATCACCTTTCTTGGGAATAGGCATAAATATGTATCTCTTCCAGTCAGTTGGCCAGATAGCTGTCTTCCAAATTTCTTAGCATAGAAGAGTGAGCACCTTCATTTGTTGAAACATCTCAATTGGTATTCTGTCAATTCCTGAAGCCTTGTTTTTTGCCAATGCCTTGAGTGCAGCTTGGACTTCTTCCTTCAGTACCATCGGTTCTTGATCATATGCTACCTCCTGAAATGGTTGAATGTCAACCAATTCTTTTTGGTAGAGTGGCTCTGTGTATTCCTTCCATCTTCTTTTGATGCGTCCTGTGTCATTTAACATTTTCCCCGTTGATCCCTTCACTATTGCAACTCGAGGCTTGAATTTTTTCTTCAGTTCTTTCAGCTTGAGAAATGTCAAGTGTGTTCCTCCCTTTTGCTTTCTAACTCCAGTTCTTTGCACATGTCACTATAATACTTTACTTTGTCTTCTCGAGCTGCCCTTTGAAATCGTCAGTTCAGCTTTCGCTTCTAGGTAGAAGAACTCAATAAAGAGTCAAACAAAGACAGGAGGCAAAAGGCAAGATTTCTAAATGAGTTAAAGATAAAAATGATTTTTGTCACAGATAAGACAAAGAGTTGATGCTTTAATACTGAATTTCTTTAGTTCCACATGCATTCCAGCAGAAATCAAATAGAAGTAAAATGTTGCTCCAGATAGCCTGGATTGACAGAAGTTAGGCATTTTAAAGGAAGAGGACTCTGGGATCCTAGACAAAATGTAAATTAATGCCAAAAAAAAAAAAAGATAAAAAATGTGTAGCAATTAAGATTGTGAAAATGAAAATATGCTTCCCTATATTTTAATTTAAGGAGCCCTAGTTGCACAGTGGTGGCACAGTGGTTAAGTAGTATAGCCGCTAACCAAAAGGTGGGCAGTTTGAATCCACCAGCCACTCCTTGAAAACTCTATGGGCAGTTCTACTCTGTCCTATAGGGTCGCTATAAGTCAGAATGGACTGGATGGCAATAGGTTTGGTTTTTGGTTTTTTTGGTGGTGCAGTGGTTAAGTGCCTAACTGCTAACTTAAACATCAGTGGTTTGAACCTGCCAGCTGCTCCTCGGGAGAAAGATGTGGCAGTCTATTTTCTTAAAGATTTACAGTCTTGGAAACAATATGGGGCAATTCTACTCTGTCCTATAGGGTCTCTATGAGTTGGAATCAACTTGATGGCAATGGGCTTGGTTTCATTTTGATTTTGGTGGTGCAGTGGTTGAGCGCTCAGCTGTTAACCAAAAGGTCAGTGGTTCGAACCCACTAGTGGCTCCGCAGGAGAAAAGACCTGGTGATCTGCTCCTGTAAAGATTACAGCATAGGAAACCCTGTGGGGCAGTTCTACTCTGTCCTATGAGTTGAAATCGACTCGAGCCCACAACAACATGTTTTAATTTAAGGAGCCCTGGTGGTACACCTGTTAAGCGCTCAACTGCTAACCAAAAGATTGGCAGTTTGAACTCACTTAGTGGCTCTATGCAAGGGCATTCGACTGTGTGGATTATAACAAATTACGGACAACATTGTGAAGAATGAGAATTCCAGAACACTTAATTGTGCTCATGAGGAACCTGTACGTAGATCAAGAGGAAGTCGTGCAAAGAGAACAAGAGGATACTGCGTGGTTTAAAGTCAAGCAAGGTGTGCATTAGGGTTGTATCCTTTCACTATACTTATTCAATTTGTATGCTGAGCAAATAATCCAAGAACCTGGACTACATGAAGAAGAACAGGACATCAGGATTGGAGGAAGACTCATTAACAACCTGGGTTATGCAGATGACACAACCTTGCTTGCTGAAAATGAAGAGGACTTGAAGCACTTATTGATGAAGATCAAAGACCACAGCCTTCAGCATGGATTACACCTAATATAAAGAATAAAAGTCCTCACAACTGGACCAATAAGCAACATCATCATAAACAGAGAAAATATTGAAGTTGTCAAGGATTTCATTTTACTAG
>NW_004443956.1:18548019-18563119 GCF_000243295.1 Trichechus manatus latirostris | reverse complement strand
TGTTGTGGGGTTGTTAACCAATGTCATAAAACAACATGTGTACTACTGTTTCATGAGAAACTATTTGTTCTGTAAGCCTTCACCTGAAGCACAATAAAATATAAAAAAAAAAAAAGTTAAAGAAACTAAAAGCAAAAAAGAAAAAAAAAAAGATGGATTGACACAGTGGCTGCAACAATAGGCTCAAGTATAACAATGATTGTGAGAATGGTGCAGGACCAGGCAGTGTTTTATTCTGTTGTACATAAGGTTGGTATAAGTTGAAGCCATCTCACCGGCGCCTAAGAACAACAACAACAACGGCTCTGCAAGAGAAAGACCTGGCGATCTGCTCCCATGAAGATTACAGCCTAGAAAACCCTATGTAGCAGTTCTACTCTGTCCCGTGGGCTCCGTATGAGTTAAAAATCAACTTAATGACATCTAACAACAGTAACAATTTAACTATTTTAACTATAAAATATAGTTTGTACCTGTTATAGTGCACAATTAAAAAAATTATACTACCAAAAGTTGGTGAGATTGTGATGAAATTGGCACTCTTATGTTATTAGTGATAACCCTCTCCCCCCACAAAAAAACAACCAAACCCACTGCTGCTGAGTTGATTCCAACTCATAGCGACCCTACAGGACAGAGCAGAACTGCCCCATAGGGCTTCCAAGGCTGTAAACCTTGGAAGCATACTGCCACATCTTTCTCCTGCGCAGCAGCTGGTGGGTTCAAACCACTGACATTTCAGTTAGCAACTGAGCACTTAACCACTGTTCCACCAGGGCTGCTCATTAGTGATAACAGTATATACTAATAAAATTTTTTTGGAAAATACTTTATTATATACTAATCCATAAAATATTCAAATAATTTGACGTATTAATCCCACTTCTGGAAGGGCAGACCAAGGAAACAATTCAAAGGGGTAATTACAATGATGGCAGAAAAATATGTAGTATATAATCATGCATGTAAAATGTAAAATAAAAAATTTATTGCATCTAGGTATACAACTAGGTAAAATGAAACATATGGAGTAGATTTAGCTCACTAATTTGAAATTTTAGAATAATATATTGCCTAATATTGAGCTAGCTTTCTCTTCTTAGGATAAATCCCACTTTCTCATGGTGTGGTATTCTTTTAATATAGTACTGGATTCCATTCTCTAATCAGTACTTCTGTATCCTCTTTAGTAGGTGAGATTAATCAATAATTCTTTTGACTGTCACGTTTTGGAATTAATATTAAACTTGAAAAGATGAATTATGATACTTTCTATTCTCCGGAACCATTTGAAAGGCAAAAAAAGTGAGTTCTCTGTTATTCAAAAATTTGAAAACAATTACCTATGAAAGTTTTGGGGTCTATTGCTTTCTTGGAGATGTCTATCCAGTGGATGATACAATAGGAGGTGCAGGGGCTCCCTGTTCCATTGCTTGCTGGCAGGTCATACTGCTATAGCAGTTTCATTCCCTATTAATCCATTTTTATGTAAAACACAAGATATTTCACGGAAAAATCATATTTAAGACAGATCATTAAAATGTAAATCTTTTAAAAAAAAAGTTTCAGCATTAAAAAGAAGTAATGTATTTTGTTTTTATACACTATGAGCATCAGTGACTTTGAAGAAATCTAAAGAGAATGCCATCGCACTTTTACACAGAACAGAATCAGCTGGCAGTGTGTGTGAAATGCTCTCTCTTGGTCACTGATGAGCTCAGAGCTCACTGTCCGCCATATGAGTCAATGCCTCAGGTCTTTCTTCAGTGTCTCACCTCACACAATAGCTACTCTTGGCAATCATTTGACAATAATTGATAAATAAATGCTCAGTCTCCCAAACTCATATCTTCTCTGTAGACTGCACAGTATTGTGCCACTGCTTCGTGTTATTGGAGATTTTAGGTTAAAATGTGCTCCTCAATAGAACACTGTGTGCTCTTGTCTTTTATGGCTGCCATGGGTGCTCTTTATTCCTGCAGTAATTGAATCATAACAGAACTGAACCCTGAGCATTAAATGTAAACAACTGAATGAAAATAATGTAAGAGCTTTCTTGGGAGGTGGGGAGGGAGGCAAGGTTTGGAGTTTCCTGGCCTGAAGCCTTCCATTCAGTCCTGAGTTGCCCGTTCCACTGGCCGGTAGCATCATTCCTTGCAGTAATGCACCCTAGGGCCCATATTGCATCAGCCAAGACAGAATCTTCACACAAGGATGGGCGCTAATCACTTGAACTTTCTTTCCTATTTCTAATTAACTTTCAATTTATATAGTCATATCCTGGGCTATTATACTCCAAGATAGGGGACACTTCTGAGATGCTCTCTGACCCATCTATTGTCCATTCATTATTCTTTCAATTAATATTTATTGAGCCCTTTATATCTGGTCCTATGCTAGAAGCTGAGTATTAAAGATGAATAAACACTACTTGTGCTCTCAAGTGGGGACACAAGCAAATAAATACACAATTACAGACACTGGGTTTCAGCTCTATACAACGTACATGGGAAGACCCAAGAGGGATGTGTGTGTGTGTGAGAGAGAGAGAGATAGTGATGGAAGCTTACCTAGAGGAGTTTATGTCTGAGTTGAGTTCTCAAGGACAAGCAATAAATACTCAGGAGAAAAGTGGAGTAAAGGGTATTTAAGGCACAGGCAGAAGAGTTGTGATGTCCTGGCAAAAGAAAAACAAAACCAAACAAACAAACAGAAAACAAAAAAATTGCACTTCGGAGAATTGCAAGTTCTGTGAATCTGGAGCTTAATGTTCAAGGTGAGGATGTGAAAAGCTACCAGCAAGCTCCTGATCATGAAGGGCCTCACACATCAAACCAAAGGTACAAGGAGCCTCAGACAGTTTTAAACAGGGGATTGATATAATCAGTCTTTAAATGTCACACTGACTACAGCTTGGAGAAGCTAATGGGAGTGGGCAAAGCCTGGAGGCAGAGAGCCTAGTTAGGAAGCTGTTGCAGTAATCTAAGCAAAAGATGGTAAAGGGCAAAATTAAGGAAGAGGCCATGTGTATAGATGGAAGAAAGTGATTCAAGAGAGACTAGAAGGAAGACTGAAAGGATTGTTGATGAACTGATTGTGGGGCATGAGGGAAAATGTTGAGGATGCTATTTGGCTTGATCAGCTAGATGAATGGGGATGCCATTCACTAAGTCAGGAAATAAAGTATAGGAAACAGGTTTGGGGAGCGGAAAGAAGATAAGCTCATCAGGACATGCTGAGTTTGGGTTGCCTGGGGACATCTAGTAGGCACTAGGCAAGTGGGAAGCACTGGAGAGATAGCTGGGCTGGAGATGTTAATGTGGTATCTTCTGCTAAAAGATGATAGCTGAATCTTGGAGACTGTCATAGATATTGTGTAGGGTGAGAAGGAGAGGGGCACACCGATGGGACTCTGGGAAACACCAACATTTAAGTCATTCTGCAGAGAGAGGAAGAGGAACCTGCAAAAGAGAATAAGAAAGACTGGTTTGAGAGGTAGGAGAAGAAACAGGGGATGATGGAGTGACAGAAGCCAAGGGAGAAGAAAATTCTACAAGGGAGTGAACAACGACATTGATGTTTAGGGGAACCAAGGGATCCGAGTCAACTGCACAGCTCCTAGCTGAGGCCAGCTCTTCACCTCATGCCCCAGCATATGCCAAGCTTGCCCCTGCTTCAGCCCTTGCCTGTGTTGGTCTTCACCCTGCCTTCTGAGTACTCGAACTCTACCTTCTCTCAGACTCAACCAAGTTCTATGTCCTTTAAAACATCTTCTATAACTACTCTAGGCCAGCTGGAGTCTTCCCTTTTCCAAATTCCTATGACACATATTATACAAAACTTTCTAAAGAAATAAGTGTTAATAGGTATAGACTGGACATTGTTCTTGCCACTGAGCATGCATTCTCCCTTCCTTTGGTAATATAGCACCCGGTTTTCCTTTGAGGTAGCTATCCTCCCATTGGATACAATCAGGCAGAGCTGTCAACCAAAACACGTTTCCTCTGCAGCCAAGAGGTGGGCATGTGACCCAACCTGGGCCAATAAAATGCTTCTTCCTAGAATTTGTATCTTAAGCAGTGACATAGTGGCCAAAAACTAGTTGGAGCTGATATATATACCTGCAGCATCAGGGCCCTGAGGAAACCATCCATCCTTCTGCTACCCAGACTCTCAGTGCTGCCTGGGGCCTGCCCCTTCCTCACCTGACTTTCCAGGTTCCTTTCGATTTGTAAACCACTCTATCTCCTTCCATAACAATGTTCATGCTTAAAAGGTCCACAGTCAGTTTCCATTGCTTGCCACCAAGGGACCCTGACTGATGCCTGGTTCTGTACCTTGATAAACTCTGAAATGCCTCTTTACCCTTCTCTTCTTTGCTTGCCCCCCTTCAGCCTTTGCTACTGAATTTGCAGCTGCAAACTGATTCTGCAAGAAGAGAATCATCTGACGGTGACTCCAAGGGCCCATCCTGGGCAGTCTGGAAGCAGTCCAGCAGGAACCAGGGGCTTCCTCTCACTTGTCCCAGCAGGAGGCGCTGCACCTAAACTTGGCCTCCCACAGGGTGACTGGTTCTTCCTTCTGGCAAGGGAATTGCAACTTCTCTTAGCCCAAGACCCCAGGTGTTGAGCAGCTGGCATTCCCAGTCAGCCCTCTACACCGCTGGCACCCCAAACCCAGACTGCCTGGTGCCTTGATGTGTATTTCCCCCAGACAAGGTAGTTTTCTCACGTTCACCCGGTGAAAAGGGCACTGGGCCCCCACTGGCACCTAGATCTAACCCACCTGCCCAGCAGAGAGCTAGCCCCAGCACACCTTTCTGTGGGAGCAAGGGAAGGTAAGGGACCCTCATTGACTTGGCCTTTTACGTTTTAACTTTTCCCAGAAAAGCCTAATTCCTTAACCCATTCTGTGACATACTGTAATTCATTCAGAACTCAAGCAGGACAGCCCGAATTTTTACATGTTGTCTGGCATAACGATCATTAGCTCCCCCTGTCATTGTTAAACATGTCCTGGCTTGGACAGTAAATTATGTAGGCACCCTACCCAGAAAGGAGCCACCTTGTACAACACAAGTCACCCCAGGTAAGAGAATAGATGCCAGTAAGAGATGAGTGTACGTGGCTGTGCACCAGGGAGAAAGGAAAGACGGTTTCCATGCCTTTGTGATTACTAGTACCAACACGCCACACTAAATTCATGTAATTTTGTCATGAGTCAAATGCTAACTTAACATTTACTTCTCGAAAAATTTGGCAGAAATAGCAGTTCACTTGAGCAGATGCATGAGATTGTCATTTCTGAAAAAAAAGATGCTGGCATGTCACATGGGTGTGTACATTCATAGAAAAACAAATTCCTGTTACAACATTTAAATGGTAATAGAAGGCAGTGATCAGATACTTCGTGGAGTATGTTCTTGCAAAGGAAGTGTATGGTTCATGAGGGTGGGGTGGCTCCTTCACTTCTTCCCACACCCACAGCAGTGCCGGGACATGGGACTATCTGCAGATGTGTTTAAAGAGAACCAGCAAATACTTAAGTCCATTGAAGCCCTAAGAGTTGATGCTGTTCCTCACATCCCACTGCTCTGAGAAGATCCCCTCTCTGATGGTCTGGCCGATAATGCAGAAGCATTTGGTTTTGTTCCACCTCATTATCACTAACTGAAAAGCCCAGGGCTATTTCAACAGGACAGGAGGGGCCTGTGTTTTCATGGCTGTGCTCAAAGCCACAATGTGATTAAGCTGTTCCAAATGCTCTATTCTTATAACAGCTCTTTCAAAATTGTTCTCAGCCAGCCAAGTTGAATCCTCTTGAAGACCGCTATGTACCAAGTAAGCCATTCTCAACATACATGCAAAATAAGTTCAGCTTAATACTGGGGATGGATGAAAAGCCTAAAAATGATGAAAGATTTTTATCAAGCACCCATTACCTACAAGACACTCAGCAAACTTCCAATGTCTCATTTTATGCCCAACACTAACATTTATGGAGGGCCTACTAGGTGCCAAGGAGTTGTTGGGTGATGCAAACAGTTAAGAGCTCAGCTACTAACCAAAATTTTGGTGGTTCAAGCTCACCCCGAGGTACCTTGGAAGAAAGGCCTGGTGATCTACTCCAAAAAATCAGCCATTGAAAACCCTACAGAGCACAGTTTTACTCTGACACACATGGGGTTGCTTGAGTCACAATCAGCTCAACAACAACTGGTTTTGCTTACTGGTTTAATAGGTTCCAGGTACCTCAGTAGGTAGCTTATCTCGTAATTTCTCACACTGCCTGTCATTTAGGTATTACCCTGATTTTATAGAGGAAAGCAAGCAAGTTAACTTCACCAACCCAGGTCCCAAGGACACAGAGCTGGCCTGAACCAAGAAGTGAGGGTCCCATGCCCTGCTCTTTCTACTTCATTGGTTCGTGCCCTTGAGGAGCTGAAAAGGCCAGGTGAATATCTACAGTGATAATAAATACATCATTGTTTTATACCTTACTCAGTAGCAGAAAGGACCTAAGTGGACAGATAATAAAACAGTTGAGCTCTAAGGCCAGATGAATGACAGAGAGAGTAGCTGCTTCAGGTGATTAGAGGAGGGAAGAAAGCATCAGACTAGAGCGGCGGGGAATTCTTCTCAAGCTAGGCCTTTAAAATGTGATTTGGGCTGTGAAAAGAAGGGAGGCTTTCACAGCACCCCCTAGTTTTAGCCGATGTGTGGCTTAACAAGTGGGATGGGATGAATTCCACTTCGCCTTAGTTAAAGGCTTGACATAAGAGACTGAATAAAGTTGACCTTTAAGACTTGAACGTATAAATCATGCTGCTGGGATGAAAATGCAAAGCAAGTATACTTTGAAAATGTGCGCTTAGAACTGTGAGAAAATTAAGTAACATAACTTCCATGAGACTGAGACCCTTGAATCTCCCCAGAGATTCCACATATGGGTTCTTGCACAACTTCATCAGTGTCATTTATGGGCAACCCCTTCAAGGGTCAAAAAAATGTTTACTGATGGATATGTTCATTGTCTTGATTGTGCTGATGGTTTCATGGATGTATATGGGTATATATGACCACCTGTCTGTCATACTGTAATGGCTTGCATGTTGCTGTAATGCTAGAAGCTATGCCACAAATACCAGCAGGATCACCCGTGGTGGACAAGTTTCAACGGAGCTTCCAGACTAAGGTAGACTAGGAAGAAAGACCTGGTGATCTACATCTGAAAATTAGCCAACGAAAACCCTATGGATCGCAACAGAATACTTCTGATACAGTGCTAGAAGATGAGCCCCTAGGTTGGAAGGCACTACACAATGGCCACAACAATGGACTCAAACACTCAATAATCATGAAGATAGCACAGGATTGGGTAGCACTCAGTTCTATTATATACGGGGTTGCTATGAGTTGGTGTGGACTCAATGACAATTAACAACCATATATGTATATATATGGTGCGTAAATTTGAATAATAGCTGTATTAACTGATCTTCCTTGCAGGTATATGGATATTATCCTATCACTGACAACACTGTACTTAGGATCTTGAAATGTTCTTTTTGATGATGACTACAATGCCATTCCTCTTTGTCATTCCCAGCATAGTAGGCCATATGATTGTCCAATTCAAAATGGCCAATACCAGTCCACTTCAGCTCACTAAAGCCTAGGATATTGATCTTTATGCATTCTATTTCATTTTTGACGATTTCCCAGTTTTCATAGATTCATACTTCCTCTCATTCTACATTCCATTATTAATTGATGTTTGCAGCTGTTTCTTCTTATTCTAAGTCATGCAATATCAACAAATGAAGGTCCCAAATTTACTCCATCCACATTATTAAGGTCGATTCTACTTTGAGGAGGCAGCTCTTCCTCGGTCGTATTTTGATCTCCTTCCAACCTGAGGGGCTCATCTTCTGGCATTATATAATGTTCCACTGCTATTCATAAAGTTTTCACTGATCAGTTTTTTCAGAAGTAGACCACCAGGTTCTTTTTCCTAGTTTGTCCTAGTCTGGAAGCTCTGCTGAAACCTGTCCACAATGGGTGACACTGCTGGTATTTCAAATAGCTTCCAGCATCACAGCAACATGCAAGCCACCAACACATAATCAAGATGCATTGATAATAACTGGTGATGGGAATGCAAAAGTTGGAAACTAAAGATCAGTAGTTGGAAAATATGGCCTTGGTGACAGAAATGACACTGGAGATCGTATGACAGAATTTTGCAAGACCAATGACCTATTCATTGGAAATACCTTTTATCAACAACATAAATGGTGACTAAACATCTGGACATTGCCAGATGGAATACACAAGAATCAAATCAACTACATCTGTAGAAAGAGATGATGAAGAAGCTCAACATCATCAGCCAGAACAAGGCCAAGGGCCGACTGCACAACAGACGGTCAATTGCTTATATGCAAGTTCAAACTGAAGTGAAGAAAATTCAAACAAGTCCATGAGAGCCAAAGTATGACCTTAGGTATATCCCACCTAAATTTAGAGACCATCTCAAGAATAGATTTGGCACACGGAAAACTAATGACAGAAGACCAGACAGTTATGGGATGATATCAAGGACATCATACATGAAGAAAGCAAAAGGTCATTAAAAAGACAGGAAAGAAAGAGCAAAATGGATGTCAGAAGAGACTCTTAAACTGGCTTTTGAAAATAGAGCAGCTACAGCCAATGGAAGAAATGATGAAGTAAAAGAGCTGAACAAAAGATTTCAAAGGGCAGCTCGAGAAGACAAAATAAAGTATTATAATGGCACGTACAAAGACCTGGAGTTAGAAAACCAAAAGGGAAGAAGCCACTCTGCATTTTTCAAGCTGAAAGAACTGAAGAAAAAATTCAAGTCTCGAGTCACCATATTGAAGGATTCCATGGCCAAAATATTAAACGATGCAGGAAGCATCAAAAGAAGATGGAAGGAATACACAGATTCACTGTACCAAAAAGAACTGGTCAACATTCATCCATTTCAGGGGGTAGCTTATGCTCAAGAATAAATTATATTGAAGTAAGAAGTCCAAGCTGCACTGAAGGCATTGGTGAAAAACAAGGCTCCAGGAACTGATGGAATACCAACTGAGATGTTTCAATAAACGGATGCAGCGCTGGAAGCACTCACTCATTTATGCCAAGAAATTTGGAAGATAGCTACCTGGCCAACTGACTGGAAGAGATCCATATTTCTGCCCATTCTAAGAAACGTGATCTAACAGAATACAGGTATTATCAAACAATATCATTAATATCACATGCAAGTACAGTTTTGTTGAACGTAATTCAAAAGCAGTTGCAACAGTACATCAACAGGGAACTGCCTGAAATTCAAGCAAGATTCAGGAGAGGAAATGGAACAAGGGACATTATTGCTGATGTCAGATGGATCTTGGCTGAAAGCTGAGAATACGAGAAAGATATTTACCTGTGTTTTGCTGACTATGCAAAGGCATTCGACTGTGTGGATCATAACAAATTATGTATAACATTGTGAAGAATGGGAATTCCAGAACACTTAACTGTGCTCAAGCAGCACCTGTACATAGATCAAGAGGCAGTCGTTTGAACAAAGCAAGGGAATATTGCATGGTTTAAAATCAGGAAAGGTGTGTGTCAGGGTTGTATCCTTTCACCATACTTATGCAATCTGTATGCTGAGCAAATAATCTGAGAAGCTGGACTATAAGAAGATGAATGGGGCATCAGGAATTGGAGGAAGACTCATTACCAACCTGAGATATGCAGATGACACCACCTTGCTTATGGAAAGAGAAGAGGACTGGAGGTACTTATGATGAGGACAAAAGACTTCAGCCTTCGGTATGGATTACACCTGAACATAAAGAAAACAAAAATCCTCACAGTTGGACCAATAAGCATGATAAATGGACAAAATATTGAAGTTGTCAAGGATTTCATTTGACTTAGACCCACAATCAACACCCATGGAAGCAGCAGTCAAGAAATTAAATGACATATTGCACTGGGCAAATCGGCTGCAAAAAACCTCTTTAAAGTGTTAAAAGCAAAGAGGTCACTTTGACAACTAAGGTGGGCCTGACCCAAACCATGGTATTTTTAGTTACCTCATATGCATGAGAAAGCTGGGCAATGAATAAGGAAGACCAAAGAAGAACTGATGCATTTGAATTATGGTTTTGGTGAAGAATATTGAATATACTGTGGACTGCCAAAAGAATGAACAAATCTGTCTTGGAAGAAGTACAGCCAGAATGCTCCTTGGAAGCGAGGATGGTGGGACTTCATCTCACATACTTTGGACATGTTATCAGGAGGGATCAGTCCCTGGAGAAGGATAACATGCTTGGTAAAGTAGAGGATCAGCGAAAGAGAGGAAGATTCTCAACGAGGTGGATTGACACAGTGGCTGCAACAATGGGCTCAAATGTAACAACGACTGTGAGGATGGCGCAGGACTAGGCAGTGTCACTCTGTGTCAGAACCAACTCCACAGCACCTAACAACAGCAACAACAATAATATATGTATATATCTCCAAACTCATTAAATTAAAACCTTTAAGTATGTGAAGCCTATTGTTGCTAAGTGTCGTTGAGTTGGTTCCAATTCATAGTGACCCTATGTACAATACAACAAAACACTGCCTGGTACTGATCTCTTATGCTTTTTACATTTCTGAGTATCTTTGAGAAGAGTTAGGGTAAAGTTGAGAAATCAGCAAAGCATAGTCCTGGATTTATTTTTCAAAAAGTCACCAAGGGCAACAAAAGACAAAATAAAATTGGACTTCTTCAACATTAAAAACTTTTGTGCATCAAAGGAATTTATCAACAAAGTGAAGAGACAACCAACAGGATGGGAGAAAATATTTGGGAGCCATATATCTCATAAAGGTTTAATATCCAGAATACATAAAGAACTCTACAATGTAACCACAGAAAGACAAATGACTGAATTTAAAAATGGGCAAAGGACTCGAATAGACATTTTACCAAAGAAGATATAAAAACGGCCAACAAGCACATGAAAAGATGCTCACCGTCATTACTCATTCTTATTCCTGTTGAGTCGATTCTGACTCATAGTGACCCTATAGGACAGAGTAGAGCTGCCCCATGGGTTTCCAAGGAGCGGCTGGTGGCTTTGAACTACCAATCTTTTGGTTAGCCACCGAGCTCTTAACCACTAAACCAAAACCACAATGACATGTTACTTCACTTCCACTAGGATGACTATGATCAGAAAAATGGAAAACAACAGGTGCTGGCAAGGCTGTGGAGATACTGGAACGCTCATGCATTGCTGATAGGAATGTAAAATGGTACAGCTGCAGTGGAAAACAGTATGGTGATTTGTCAAAAAGTTAAACACCATCTAATCCAGCAATTCCCCTCCCAGGTATATATACACAAAAGACTTGAAAGCAGGGCCTCAAACAGATACTTCTTCTCCCTCGTTCCCTGACAGGGCTGACAGTCAGCTTCACACCCATCATCCAACCCAGACTAAACAGCTCAGCTGTGCCCTGAGACCATGGACTCAAATTTAGAATTGTCATTAAAGGTGGGAATAGGCATTTTATCCACTGAATCTGTAATGAGAGTTTGATTTCTGAGTAAGACCTGAAAGGTTGGCTTGAGGATTTTCTTTCCTCCAGGTACTGTGATGGTGCCTATAAACTGATTTCTTTTCTCCATGCTCGAACCCACTGCCGTGGAGTTGATTCTGACTCAGAGTGACCCTACAGGACAGAGTACAACTACCCCATAGGGTTTCCAAGGCTGAAATCTTTATGGAAGCAAGACTGCCACATCTTTCTCCCTTGGAGGAGCTGGTGGATTTGAACTGCTGACCTTTTGGTTAGCAAAGGATTGCTTTAACCACTGCAGCACCAGGACTCCCTCCAAGTACAAAAGAGGCCTACAAATCGACACAAAGAAAGACTTTGACTCAATAGAAAAATGGGAAGTCGATAAGGAAAATTCACAGAAGAGCAAATAAAAATGGCCCTTATTACCAGCTCTGGCCTTTAGATTGTAGCACAAACTCACCTCCTGTGTCAGTTACCAATCTACTGCCTCTCACCTCTGCGCACCCTTCAACATGTACTCTGTGATAAAGAATGGGATTCCTTTATGTCTTCCCCTACAAGGTGAGCACAACGTTAAACTTTCTCAGGTGCGCAGGAAGACGCTTCCCTCCAGTTTCCGGCGTGGGCTCATATCTGCCGTGAGGGTGTGCGGGCGTGGGGTGGAGCTGCCCAGCCAGGTCCCTGTGCGACCCTGCAGCCTCGCCTGGCAATGACCTTTCTG
This sequence comes from Trichechus manatus latirostris, assembly GCF_000243295.1. NCBI lineage: Eukaryota > Metazoa > Chordata > Mammalia > Sirenia > Trichechidae > Trichechus > Trichechus manatus. The sequence continues at coordinate 18,550,792 of NW_004443956.1, read as the reverse complement.
CAGCTGTCTCCTAACGGGCGCCAGAGCCCCTGTGCACCACGCGTGGCCCATGTGCTGAGCGGCTTCCGGTCCCCCACGGGCTTGGCCTGGTTCCCACTGCCCGAGCCCCTCCCCCCCCACGCCCCGCCACGTGTGACTGATGGCGGCTCCGACCTGCACTCCAGAAGGCGCCTGTTGCTTGCCTAGCAAATCCAGACCAGCTCCTGCCTGGACCTGACAGCGTTCTCGGCTTTCCTGTGGGCGGAACCACACCTTCTCCAATGACGTCTGAACCCCTCCAAGCTTCTCCTTCCTGGAGTACTTACTCTCCCTCAGCCCTAGTATTCCATATCATATAGTTTCCAAATATCTCATAAAAACCAATTGCCATGGAGTCAATTCCAACTCATGGGGACCCTGTGTGTGTCAGAGTAGAACTGTGTTCCACAGGGTTTTCAGCATCTGATTTTTTCTGAGGGGCCTCTGGGCAGACTCGAACTTCAAACCTTTTGGTTAGCAGCTGAGCGTGTCAACTGTTTGCACCACCCGGGGACTAAATATCTTATAGTTACTCTTTTATCATAATTAATGATTCTTTATATTACACTTCCCTGTTTAACCTATTGTGTCATTTCTGTCTCCTGAGTGGACCCAGACTGCTACCCCACCCCCCAGCACGTCTGTCTCTGTCAGTGTTTATTACGTTTATTACCCTCAGGTCCACAATCCCTGCAAGTTCTCTACCATGATCATTTTTTAAATTTTTGAAGCACCATTCAATATCCGTTCTCCATTTAGTTTCCTTCCCCCAGAGCAAGCAGCTGGCCTGCCTTGGTGTTGTAGAAGCCTCAGGCTGACGTGAGGCAGAGCAGCCGCAGCAGCAGCCGGCTGTCAATGGCTCTCTGGGCTGACACCTGCTGTTCTAGGTGTCTTTGAGCGGCTGGACCTCTGAGGGGAACAGGAGGGCAGAGGCGGGCTGGCCTGGGACAGGGCAGAGATTGGAGGTCAGTGGGTCCTCAGGTACCAAGACGGCTCATGGCCGCTCCCAAGGGGCTGCCTGGGTGGTGCACCGGGGAGGGTGGGCTCCAGGCCCAGGGCTCTGGGGTTCACAGAGATTTCTAAACCCAAGTGGGCCCGGACATGCAGAGCTGCCCAATCGAAAGGGACCTCGGGACAGAGGTAGGAGCCTCTCTTGGACAAGAACTGTGGACTCAATGCAGAGCAGTCTCTCTAATGCAGTTTCTCTGGGAACTACATAAGATACCCGGATCTGAGGCAAAATGATAACAGAAGAATGCAAGAATAGAATAGCAAAACAAATACCCATACACCACTCAGGAATTTTAGCTACCCAGATTTACAAATGTTAGTGGTTAAATGGTTAAGCATTTGACTACTAAGTGAAAGGATGGAGATTTGAGTCCACCCAGAGGCACCTTGGAAGAAAGGCCTGGCAAATTACTTGCAAAAAGTCAGCCACTGAAAATGGAGCACAGTTCTACTCTGCACACATGGGGTTGCCGTGAGTCAGAATCGACTCCCTGGCAGCTGATTCTTTTTTTTAACATTATGCCATATTTGCCTCAGATTTTCTCATAAATATATGTGTTCCGTTAACATAGAGTATAGTTTAGGGTTTAACAATTTATATAAATAATACAATAAGAGTAACTTCCTGCCATTTGTTTGCTTTTCCTCGTAACATTGTATTTGAGTTTTATTCATATTACTAGACATAGATCTGGTTCATTCATTTTAACAGCTATGTAGTGTTCTGTTGCTGTTAGGTGCCCTCAAGTCGACTGCGACTCATAGCGATCCGATGTATAACAGAATGAAACACTGCTGGCCATCCACACAATAGTACCTATGTTTGAGCCCATTGTTGCAGCCACTGTCAGTCCATCTCATTTAGGGTCTTCAGCTTTTTCACTGACCCTCTACCGAGCATGATATCCCTCTGCAGGTACTGATCCCTCCAAAGTAGGTGAGACAAGGTCTGTCCATCCTCACTTCTAAGGAGCATTCTGGTTGTGTTTCCTCCAACACAGATTTTTTTCATTCTTCTGGCAGTCTTTTCAATATTCTTTGCCAACACTATAATTCAAATGCATCAATACTTCGTTCTCATTGTTCAGTTTTCGTATGCATATGAAGCATAGCTTATGTGAGGTGCACCTTAGTCAGCAAAGTGACATCTTTGCTTTTAAAGATTTTAAAGAGGTCTTTTGCAGCAGATTTGCCTGATGCAGTACATCGTTTGAGTTCTTGACTGCTGCTTCCATGGGCATTGATTGTTGATCCAAGCAAAACGAAATCCTTGACAACGTCAATATTTTCTCCATTTATCTTGATGTTGTTGCTTATTGATCCAGTTGTGAGGATTTTTGTTTTCTTTATGTTGAGGTGTGATCCATATTTAAGACCGTAGTCTTTAATCTTCATCGGTAGGGGCTTCAAGTCCTCTTCTCTTTCAGCAAGAAAGGTTGTGTCATCTGCATAATGCAGGTTGTTAATAAGTCTTCCTCCAATCCTAATGCCACATTCTTCTTCATATAATCCAGCTTCTCAGATTATTTGCTCAGAGTACAGATTGAATAAGTATGGTGAAAGGATACAACCCTAATGCATACATTTTCTGATCTTAAAACACTCAGTATCCCCTTGTTCTGTTTGAATGACTGCCTCTTTTTAAAAAAAATTTTTTTTTTATTGTACTTTAGATGAAGGTTTACAGTACAAATAGTTTCTCATTAAACAGTACACACATTGTTTTATGACATTGGTTAACAAC
>NW_004443956.1:18533152-18547074 GCF_000243295.1 Trichechus manatus latirostris | reverse complement strand
AAAAAAAAAAAAAAAAAAAAGCCAGACTTACTAGGCCAGTAGAGACTAGAGGAAACCCTGAGACTATTGCCCTGGTATACCCTTTAAACTTGGTACTCAAACCACTCCTACAGATCACCTTTCAGCCGAATGACAGATTGGCTCATGAAATAAATAATATCACCCGTGAGTACTGTGCTTCTCTAAATAATCATCTAAATGAAATAAAATGGTAAATGTTTTACCCTAGACCAATGATGAGAAAGTAAGGAGGAACAGGGAAGCTAGATTAATGGAAACAAAACAACCAGAAAGGAAATGAGAATGCTGATACATTGTGAAAAATGTAACCAATGGCACTGAACAATATATATAGAAATTGTAAAACGAGAACCTAATCTGCTGTGTAAACTTTCACCAAAAACACAATAAAATATTACAAAAAAGAAAGAAAGAAATACCGTAAGTGGGTGGCTTTAAAAAAACAGGAATTTATTTTCTCACAGCTTAGGAAACTAGAAGTCCAAATTCAGGGCACCACTCTAGGGGAAGGCTTTCTCTCTGTTGGCTCTGGGGGAAGATCCTTCTCTCAGCTTCTATAGCCTCAGCATTCCTCAGTTCCTTGGTGATCTTCACATGTGGCGTCATCTTCCTCCTGTTGTGCTTCCTTGTCTCTGTCTGTGCTGTTCCTTATAACTCAAAAGTGATTAGGTTTTGGACACACCCTACACTGATATGGCCTCATTAACATAAAAAAGAAAATTCTGTTCCCAAATGGGATCATATCCATAGGTATAGGGGTTAGGATTCCAACACATATTTTGGGCGGACATAATTCAATCCATAACAAATGTTGACTGCCACTGGGAAGGGGCATGCCCATGGGCAAGGCAGCTCTCTTGGGCCCAGGCCAAGTCCCAGAGAGCAACTCAGCTGACAGCCTTGAGTTGCAACACTCCTAGTGGCTGAGAGAATGAGTGCTTTAGTGCTAGCTGGCAAGTGGGTGGGGGTCCAAGCAGTGTGTGTGTGTGAGGTGTGTGTGTACATATGTGTGAGCTCGGGTGTGTAATTGCTTGATCCGAGTCCTTTGTGTGACTCTGGGACATGGTGACGAGGGAAGAGGAACAGCAAGAATGACAGGTTGGATTTCCCACCACCCTGGTGGAATGGAGGCTTGGAATTACATTTGAATTGATTTTAAAAATTAAAAATGCTTCTTTCTCAAACAATTGTGTACGATTAAAAATTCATATCTGGTACATGTCTTTTCATCTCCCTGCTAATCATGAAAAATCATATGTGGGTATGCTATAGACTACCTGAATCTCTGATTTATCATCCAGTATTGAGGCTTTTTTAGCACTAACACTGCTTTTGTTTATACTTTCTCTTTCATCAGGTGAAGGCCAAACGGTGTCACGGTGTGCCGTGAGGACTGAGCGCGGAGAGTTGAGTCACTGCCATGCATGCAGAAGTCCAGGTGCGCCAAAGGAGCTGGGCTCACCGTCCGCTCCCATGTTCACTTTGCGAGCTGACAGGCTATGCAGATTCCACCTTGCACATTTCATTACAAATGAGGGTGGGGATGAATAGAACAGAATTTTACTGTTCCCAAGTCCAATGATTGGATTAGATGTGCGTTTAATGCAGAGTCCAAGAGTGACAAAATTCTAACCTTAATTTCAAGAGAGTCTACAATGTTATTGACCTGCTGCCTGCCTGCCTGCCCCCTAACAGCACTACTTCCCCGAAGTCCTTTTGAATGGTGATTGTTTTTCTCTCAGCCCAGCTACCTCAGGACCTAGAGTTGGTGTACTTGTCCAGTAGCTGGTGTACTGTTTGTCTGCCCTCCTTCTGCAAAAACCTCACATCTTTGAAGTACGTGCCATCAAGTCATTCCCCATCTCCTGACCTTTCCCTTAGTTTTTGATGGCTTATGCGCAGGTCACTGGGGGCCCGTGGCTGTTCTTGCTGTCTTTACCGTCTGCACAGATAATTCTTCCCACACTTCTCATTTTCTTGACCTCCTCTGCTTCAGTGAGCCTCCTCCACCCACTCCATGAGCATGCCCTTGACTCCTTCACCATCAAAAGCTGAACCGCCTTTGCAATCTTTTTTGAGCAATTTGCTCTTTTATTTTGAGCTCCCACCTCCTGTCCTCCCAGGTGCTACAGTCTGTCTCCAACATCCAGCAATTCTTCAGCCCCAGGAGATCTCCAGTCACTGATCCACACCCTTCACTTTCAATGTCCCGCTTCTCTCCTTACCTAAATGGCATGCCATGGTCCATCACTATAAGCACTTCTTTACGAACTGTCCTAAAATTGAACTTAATATGTAGAAAAAAATTGAGATAGAACTGACCTGATCTTACATTTTTTAAGCTATTAAGCATAACACTACCATTTTAGTTTCTGAAAACAGAAAAACACTATCAAGCATACCATATTATTCAAAGTGTTCACTTGAATCTTACTGGTGGTAGCAAATACTCTCGGTGCTCTGCCCTTATTCCTTTACCCCTTACTGTGGGCACAGTTTACAACTGCCATCATTTTTTTCTGGTGGGTCTTGTTTATTTTTTGGCCTGAGGGCTTTCTGTTGCCACCAGAGCCTGATTTGCTACCCAGATGGCAGGTCAGAAATGACTGTTGAACTGATGACTGATGAAGCCGTGACTAATGGGAGTGGTTGTGTAGATGCCCCGGCTCCCTCATTCCTTGCCTTCGAGGCATGCAGTCCAGCAGAACTAAGCTCCAGTTGTCCACAGTGATAATGCGCACTTTGCTGCCTTCTTTCCCTTCCCGGTCTCACTTTCTTATTCCCTGCAGTGGTCCTTGGGATTCTCTCCCAAATAAACTACTTGCACTGTAATCCTTGTCTCAGGGTTGGCTGTTAGGATCAAGCCAGTGGTCTTATATGTGATTTCTGTTTGCATTTGATGTTTGTACTTGTTCTGTGCTTAGGCTTGTAAAAGAGCTACAAACACATAGAGTTTATCCCTGCTGTTGTTGTTAGGTGCCATTGAGTTGGTTCTGACTCATAGCGACCCTACGTACAGCAGAACAAAACATGCCTGGTCCTTTGCCATCCTCACGATTGTTATGTTTGAGCCCACTGTTGCAGCCACTGTGTCAAGCCATCTCATTGAGGGTCTTCCTCTTTTTTGCTGACCCTCTACTCTACCAAGCATGATGTCTTTCTCCAGGGACTGGTCCTTCCTGATAACATGTCCAGAGTATGTGAGACTCCCTTCTAATGAGTATTCTGGCTGTACTTCCTCCAAGACAGATTTGTTCATTCTTCCAGCAGTCCATGGAATATTCAACATTCTTCGCCAACACCATAATTCAAAGGCATCAACTCTTCTTTGGTCTTCCTTACTCATTTGTCCCGCTTTCACATGCATATGAGTTTATTCCTAGCTCTGTTTATTTAATTATGCCTCTTAAATACGTATACTTTTAAGCCAACAGAGGTTCAAGAGGAAGTTTCCTCTCCGTCAGGTCAGTGCTGTTCATCTAGCAGTTTGTCAGCACAGGCAGCACTTTTGGCACACGTCTTAGGGCTCCTGCTGTTCAAGAGCTCACGAGCTAGTCTGGAAGGTGCCTTTGTACAGGGCAGGGGATGCGCTCCAACGTGCTAATACCGGTGAGTCATGCAGGCTACCCGAGGGCAGGAAGCTTCCTAAAGGAAGGTGTCTATGTTAGGGGGCCAGGTAAGCATTCAACAAGGAAAAGGGCTTTAGGGGATTTAAAAATTTATATAAAAATCAATTAATATTCATTTTAGAAAAATTAGAATACAGACACCTAAAATTTTTAAATGCCCTCAGGAATAGGAATATCTACTGTTAACACTTTGGTATTATAGCCTTTCACACTTTAAAAAATAAAAACACTTAATATATGTATATTTTCTACAAAATTGGAACTTACCGTAATGGTGTTTTGCAATGTGCATTTTTACATAATACGTTGTGAACATCATTCCATGTCAGTAAATACTCATCTTTGCCAGTTGTTTTACAGCTTTCCCCTCAGGGGCTACCTGGGGAGGAGCAGGGAGAGGGGCAGGGTAACAGGGCTCAGGTCTCCCGCCCCCAGCCAGAGCAGCCCCTTGCATCTGTTTTCCACCTTGGCTCTGTGAAGCTTTGTTTTTGTGTTGTTTTGCTAGTTATTTTTTAAACAAAGTTCCCAACTGAAAAAACTGTTAGAAACGTAAGTCAAAATAACTGTTTTAAAAGCTTTATGGTATATTTTTTTACAGATAGGCAGCTGATGTGAATGGGTGCAGCTGCGTGTCATACGAGGGTGCAAGGTGACTCCTGTGGTCAAATACAGAGCACGTGACTCTCTTCAAGCCTGCGATGTTCGTGCAAAACAGGCCTGCGGTTGTTTTTAAGACTCTCGTACTGGATAGAAAATACTTTCAAGATTGTATTTCATTATTTTGCATCCCCTTTCTTCCTTCCTCTGCATTTCCAAAGCACAGTTCCACCCTTGATGAACGTGTATATTTGGCAAGCTTTCCTAGCACAGTATCTGGGGTACATATCTGTTAGTCTGCTTGCTCAACCTACTCTGCCCTTCACTTAGTAATAATCCCTGCTCTTCTGTCGGGGAATTGACCTTCTCCTCATCTCAGTCCTTGCTTTGTTTGGTGCTGACCCCGCCCCGCACATCATGGAGGAGCACATGATCTAAGCCTGACCAAAGGGTTCCATCTTCCAGCCACTGTGACTGGTTCATATATGGTCATGTGACCCCAGCCAGCCAATGAAAGCAATCCCTGGAAATTTTTCTATTTTTACAGGTATTATAAGAAGAATATTCACTTTTCTCACTGGGTTTTCCACCATAGGCTAGCTTTGCTTTGCTACCTGTGAAGAGAGTTCACATGAGAATGAAGCCAACCCAGAGGACAGTGGGCACAGTGGAAGGACAGAGTCCTGGTGGTGGTATTGGAGTATCAGGAACCAGCAATGCCAAGAGGAAACTATACTCACACTTTTCCATATTATGGGTCAGTAAGTTCCTGTTATTTAATCTAATCTAATTTAGTTTTATTTTGTCTCTTGTAGCTGAAAAGGTTCTAATTCTAACTTCAGTGTTTATAAAAGAGGAATAAAGAAAGATCATTAACCACCCAGTGTTTGCTTTGTGTGCACGATGTACATCAGGTCCAGGGCATTAAGAAATTAGTCCAACAAGTTTTGGTCATTGAAAACAGTTTATTTATAAAGCCCTCCCTGAAATCAGAGACTTTTTTTTTTTAGCAAGCCACAAGATTTAAACCCATTTGCCTTGTTTTAGAAGAGCATTGACCAGTTTCCCCAGTGTTGCCCCGTTTGTACAACCAAAACGTGTTTAAACGCCACTCAAAACTGCGTGAGAAACCGATGTTTCCCAGCCCAGAATCCCTGGCATATTTAGCACATGGCTCGGGTTCTCCATTTTATCAAGCAGCTTTTAAGGAAAGACTCTAGCTGTTCGTGAAGTAAAGTCGCTGCCTTCACAATTGTTTCCTGATGCCGACATGGAGCGGTGAAATTCTCACAGATTCACTGAGATCCCCCAGTGTGTGCGCTCTGTGTAGCTGGGGGCTCTCTATGAGGAATACAACGCGGAAGCCTCTAGGGAGTTTTTATTTATTTATATCTTTTTTTAAAACCGTACTTTAGATGAAGATTTACATAGCATATTAGTTTCTCATTAAACAATTAATACACATAGTGTTTTATGACACTGGTTGCCAACTCCACAACGTATTAACACTTTCCTCTACTCAACCTTGGGTTCCCTGTTACCAGCCTTCCTGTCCCCTCCTGCCTTCTCGTCCTCTAGGGAGTTTTTAAAAAATAGTTTCCCAGGCCCCACCTCGACTTATTAAACCAGAACCTTAGAGGGAGGGGCTCAGGCATCTGTATTATTTAAAATAATTTATTTTATTTTTGTCATTGTTGAAAATGTACACAACAAAACATACAGTAATTTCTACATGTACAGTTCAGTGACATTGATGATATTCAGCAAGTTGTGCAACCATTCTCACCCTCCTTTTCCAGGTTATTCCTCCACCATTAACATGAGCTTACTGGCCCCTAAGTTTCTTCTCTAACCTTTCGAGCTATTGTCAGTCTGATCCCATGAAGCTAGTTCTCTAAAAGAGCACAATTCTCAAGGAGGACATTCTTTACTAATTACAGGTTTCTGTGTTTTCAAAGGCAGTTATGGTTCATTGCTGTATGCAGAAATGGCCATGCCCTAAAATTGGTAGCATTTTTACAGAGAGCTCAAACTTCCGAAGCTGAGAAGTATCATTAAAAGCTATTGAATTGAGCCTGTTCTGGGACACCTGATCAGACCCCAGGCCTCCTCCCCTCTCCCTCACCCGGTAGAAAATGGGCCTTCTCCTAAGGGAACATGGCAAATCCATTTTAGTTTCTCCAGCACCAGGTTAATGCACCTCTAGAATTTTAATTGCTCCCTCAGGATTAGCAGCAGCTATTAGAAATGTCATCGAGCCCCAAATGGCCAAAGGAATAACTGATATTGTCAGCTTACCTTCCAGTGGCAAGAGAAGTCCTTTATTCTCTAGGGGAAAGCATAAATAGACTGGTTTCACAGGTAAGTTAACCCAAAGACAAGGCAGACTGCAGACTTAATTACAAAAGTAGTTTCTGCAGCCCCTAACTAAACATGGCCCTGGATTAAGAATTGAACAGTGAGCCTAGAACTTCCTAGTCACTGCTGTAGTGTAAACTCTAAGGCAGACTGGGTTGGGGAAGGCACATTTATTGTTTTCTGAGCTGTAAGTCAGGCATAACTAGAGGACAAAGTAAAGTCAGTGATGATGTCTGATAGCTGGAAAGCAAGTAGAATTTTTTAAACTGGAGTCTCTATCTGCAGATTAAAATAATTGCTCCATTAGCAGATGGCAGCTGGCATCTCTGTAACTGGAGATATCAGGTGCTGCCCACTTGGGCTGCTTGCCCCACTCTATCTCAGCAGTGGCTGGACCCTCTTTCATGAGAGACGTTGTCCCATGGTTTCAGCCTAATCTTCACATCTAAGCTACTTGCCCTCTCCTAAGCCTAGTATGGCTTGGATTACTGAATCCTTTGGAGCCTGGTAAAAGATTTCTCTTTTACCAGGATTCCTCCGTGCATTACTGATGGGGCCAGATTACTCAATAAACAAGTATTCATGGGCCCAATTGTGCCTTCCCACCAATCTGCAGTGCACAATTTCACTTGTCTCCCACCAGGTCAAAGATGTGGTGAAACTCATGTGAAATTGCTTACTACATATTAGCAAGTAAACACAATTAAGCCTGTATGTACCTTGCTCAAGGCAAGCTGGTACATACCAGGCTTACTGGTTTATCTGCCCCAACTACCGATCATGAAACAGGAGGAGTGCAAGGCTAGAACCCAGGGCTACCTTGCAGTTGGCTCCCCGTGCCAGTCATTGCCATCAATAGACCTCCATTTCCCTCTCTGCAAAATGGAACAAGCTCCAGTCATACCTACCTCACAAATTCTGCTAAAATGAGAGTGTGGAAGGGAACTATAATGTATTTTGAAACTATAAAATATTGTATCTATTCCATATAATCTTCTTACAAAGCTCATTTTTTGCTAATTCAGACTGGGGGTCAGGGGATAGGAAGTGAGGGAAATTCATTTGTAGGTAATTGGAGGAAGGCCATCAGGATGGCGAAGCTCATATGCCCTACCCAGAGGACACAGCAAGTGATCCAGATGGCAGCCCAGGCAAGCAGTGTGGCCTAGGGGTCCAACAAGGAGGGAGTCAGCAAGTGACAGTCCCAGAGTCAGCAGAAGCCTGAGTCAAACCCAGGCTCATTGACTCTAGGGATGATGTGATTGGGCTGAAAGCAAAGAGAGCCCCTACTGTTGCCTGATTAGGGTCTGTGCCCTCGAGCAGTCTAGCCAATGAAATGTACTCCAAGTCAGAGAGGGAAAGTTTAAGTAAGTGACACCAACAGGGAGTCCAGCAGCAACACAGGCTGTCTTTATTGAGTCCTGAAAGGCAATTTTACATTAAAGGTTATATATAGCTGCTGCAAGGGTTAGAAGTGTCTTTTTGTCACGCAGCTCGCAGATGACATGGCTGGATGAGTTATTCCTTACAAGATAATTACAAGAGACTCTTTATCAGACTAAAGAGATACATGCCGGACATCTCCTTATCAGGCTAAATATATACATGCCAGACATCTGGGCTCTAATCTTCATGTGCATGGTCATAAGTCACAGGTGGCCAGATGGAACAAAACAAAGTCATTAACAAAAGTATGTGGAAAGGAGAAGGCAGGTAGAAAAAACTTATAGGTTTATCATGGCATTAGTTATGTCAAGCTCTCAATCACCCATTTTGAAAAGGAGAAGACATGTTGTCGAGTATTAGGGTCACACTATGTCTTCTTTGCTTGTTTCTAAAAATCTGAATTCCGCAGGAATTAGGTGTAAACAAGTTGTCTTGGCCAGAAGCTGGGCCCAGAATTCCTCCCTCCATCCTACCCCAAACTAGAAAAATTATTTCATGCTAGGAGGAGGAGACTGAAGGAAAAGTGGCATGGAAACGGGAGGGAAGCACCTCTCAGGTTCCTAAATAAGTGCCAGGAATGGGGTCAGGCAGCAGGAGTGGACAGGTGGGGCAGCTAATCAGTGATGCTGTCTTCTGGCTGCATATTAGAACCACCTGGGAGGAGCTATTTAAAAAAAAAAAAAAAAACCAAGACCAATTGAAATCAGAAAGAGGACCAGAGCCAGGTATCAATATTTTTTTAAAGTCCTGCAGGTGATATGAACTTGCAGCTAGGGCTCAGACCCACTGATCTAGTAGAAAGGAATGTGGATCTCCGTGTGCCGACGTGTCATAGGAGGGGGAAGAGCTGCCAGACACACAAGGCCGGGCTAACCAGGGGGAGGAGTCTCACTGGTGACCATCGGACACTGACTGAGGCCCAATGGGTGTGCTTCATTCCCCACATCTGTGGCACTGGGTAAAATCCTAGAATCATTCTGCAGCTTGGCAGTTGAAGGGAGCCACCCACCCAGGGAAAAGAGAATTTGAAATATAATTGAAAGTGATATTTTGTTAGACAATAGATAAGTGGTAACTTTGGTGAAGAGTGAGACAGTACATAATACTGGGGAAGCCAGTACAAGGAAAGGTCATGGAAGCTCCGTAGACACTTCCAAACTCCCTGAGGGACCGAATTGCTGGGTGGAGGGCTGTGGCAATCATGGTCATGGGGAACATCTAGCTCATTTGGCATAACACAGTTTATAAAGAAAGTGTTCTACATTCTACCTTGGTGAGTAGCGTCTGGGGTCTTAAAATCCTGTGAGCAGCCATCTAAGATACTCTACTGGTCTCACCCCTTTGGGAGTAAGGGAGAATGAAGAAAAGATACAAGGAAAAGATTAGCCCAAAGGACTAATGGATCACAACTACCACGGCCTCCACCAGACTGAGTCCAGTACAACTAGATGGTGCCTGGCTACCACCACTGACTGCTCTGACTGGGCTCACAACAGAGGGTCCCAGATAGAGCTGGAGAAAAATGTAGAACAAAATTCTAACTCACAAAAAAAGAACAGACTTGCTGGCCTGATAGATACTGGAGAAATCCTGAGAGTATGGCCCCTGGACAGCCTTTTAGCTTAGTAATGAAGTCACTCCCGAGGTTCACCTTTAGCCAAAGATTAGACAGCCCCATAAAACAAAACTAATGGGGCACAACAGTCCAGGGACAAGGACTAGAAGGCAGGAAGGGAAGGGAAAGCTGGTAATAGGGAACCCAAGATTGAGAAGGACAGTGTTGACATGTCGTGGGGTTATTAACCATTGTCATAAAACAATATGTGTACTGTTTAATGAGAAACTGTTTGTTCTGTAAACCTTCATCTAAAGTACGATAAAAAATAAATAGATAAAAATTTTTTTTTTAAAAGTGATATTTTGAGCACACCTAAGTCTGTGGCCTGAGCTTCCTAATTTCTATATATTTCTGCATATTTGAATTCTACATATGCCTAGTCATACCCTACAATTTCTGCAGGGTGTTGCCAAGGAGAATAGGAGTCTGGCTAGCATTGGTTCATTCAACAAATATGTTATTGAATATTTACCAAGTGCCTGGCACTGTTCTAAGCCCTGTTCGTGCTATAACAGTGAAGTATACAGATAATAGCCCTGCCCTCGATGAGTTTATACTGTAGGGGAACACCACTATGACTTTTGTACATATTTTGATTTTTCCCACCTAATCTGCCTGTGTGCCTGTGTTTATTTTAAGAAGCCTCTGTTGCTATCTTTGGTTTTTCTGGAATAGATGGATAACCCCAGGGTTATGGTTTCATTGACCTGTAGGCCATTGATAAGTTTTTAGCAATCTTATTTCAATATTCCTATTCTTACTGTGTAAGCCCAGTTCCTCAAATCCTTTTTGAACCAGCTTTCTCAGCTCTGTTCTTGTTCGCTCATTATTGAGTTAAATAAAATTTCAAAATGTGCTTATTTTACCTTTTAAAAAACAATTTGAGAGTTGTGCTTTTATAGTCTTGTCACCTTAAAGTGGGAAATCTTAGAATAATCAATTAACATCAGTAAGAAGTTTCTCCTCAGTAAATTAGTCACTCAAACCCAAGGAAATACCCAATTCTATTCATGTTAAAACATGCCACAGAATTAGCTCTAATATCATGCCATTATTTTCAACATAAAAAACGGCCAAATTTTAACAATTCCGTATGTGATCATTAAGGTTCTGTATCAACTTGGCTGGGCCATGATTCTCAGTGGTTTAGAAGTTATGATATAATTTGGCAGTCATACGATGATGTGATCACTTCCATGATGAGATTTGATAATATGTGATCACCTCCATGATGGGATGGATCTGCTGTGAGTAGTCAGTTGGTTGAAAGAGAGTTTTCTTGGGGGTGTGGCCTGCATCCAATATAGACTCATGGGCTTTTGCTCACTCTGGATCCTGCAGCTGGCTCCTGTTTGTCTGACTTCTTGGGACTTGAGCTAGCAGGTTACCTACCATCTTGCCTGCTGATCTTGGGATTTGTTGGTCTTCGAAGCCTGTAAGCAAGAGCCCTGCTCTCTGACCTGTCTATCTTGGGTTTGCCAGCCCTTGTGGCTACATGAATTAGGAGAAGCCTCCAGCCTAACCCACGGACTGCGGACGTTCCAGCCTCTACAACCACGTGAGCCATTTCCTTGATATAAATCTCTCTATATAGATATTTATACGCTTTACTGGTTTTGCTTCTCTAGAGAACCCAGCCTAAAACACCATATTACGATTTTTCAAAAGTCAGTTCTTAATTGCCAGGGGAACCACCACATAGAATTGCAATTTAAAATTTAACTTTAAGCATCTTTCCCCTGGTTGCTTTAATGCTGTGTTCAGCAGCCATTTTGAAGCACCTGAGGAATAAATAAACTGAGAGTTCGTAACAGGCATTGTTGGCTGCCTAACCAGTGTCCAAGCCCTGTTTTCTCTTTCCAACCAGGTGCCCCCTGTGTATTGACTTTCTGTCTGATAAGAAGTTTCTAAAATCAAACTGAGGCTCTCAGTTTGGCCAAGATGGCTGACAACTAGGCTCTCAGTAAAGGGTTAATCCAAGTCACTCTGAGAAAGCAGGGGAAGGAGACGGAAAGAAAAGTAATATATGTGCTTAGAATGTTCCAGAAATCATGTGATGCAAATGCGATGTCCTCGGAAAGAATGTTTTGTGAAGATGGTCTGCTGGAAGGAGATAAGATTAACTGATACGAAGAAAGAGCTGTTTTTGAAACGTTTGTGGAATTAGTCATGCCTGACTTTGTGTATAAAAGCTCAACTTTTCTCCAGAAAAACGGAGCATTTTGGAAATTCTTCCTGAATGCTGCCCAATTCAAATTGTTATATTCCCTCAATAAAACTCTTTAATTTTGCTTTCAATAGACCCAGAGATTTTACTTTTTTTTGTTTGTTTATTGTTGTAGTTTAAATGAAGTTTACGTTTCAAGTTAGTCTCCCATACAAAAATTTATACATACATTGTTATGTGACCCTAATTGCTCTCCCCATACTGTGACAGCACACTCCTCCTTTCCACCCCTGATTCCCCATGTCCATTCAACCAGCTCCTAACCTGCCTTCCCATCTCACCTCCAGACAGAAGATGCCTGTTTAGTCTCTTGTATCTACTTGAGATAAAAGGTACACTCCTCAAGAGTATCACTTTATGTCCCACAGTCCACTCCAATCCCTGTCTGAAGAGTTGGCCTCAGAAATTATTTTAGTTCTGGGCTGATAGAGAATCCTTGGGCCATGCTTTCTGGGGCTCCTCCAGTCTCATTCAGACCATTAGGTCTGGTCTTCTTACTAGAATGTGAGTTCTGCACCCACCATTCTTCTGCTCCATCAGGGACTCTCTGTTGTGTTCGCTGTCAGGGCAATCATTGGTGGTAGCCAGGCACCATCTAGTTCTTCTGGTCTCAGGCAGATGAAGTCTCTGGTTTATGTGGCCCTTTTTGTCTCTTTGGCTAATACTTTTCCTTGTGTCTTTGGTGTTCTTCATTCTCCTTTACTCCAGATGGTTGGGAGTAATTCATGCATCTTAGATGGCCGCTTGCAAGCTTTTCGGACCCCAGATGCCACTCACCAAAGTAGGATGTAGAACATTTTCTTAATAAGCTTTGTTATGCCAATTGACCTAGATGTCCCCGGAAAGCATGGTCCCCAGACCCCTACCCCTGCTACTCTGTCCTTTGAAGTGTTTGATTGTAGTCAGGAAACTTCTTAGCTTTAGTTTAGTCCAGTTGTGCTGACTTCCCCTGTAGTGTGTGCTGTCCTTCCCTTCACCTAAGATAATTCTTATCTAGTTAGTGAATAACCCTCACCCTCCCTCCCCACCCTCATAAACATCAAAGAATGTTTTCTTCTGTGTTTAAACCTTTTGTTGAGTTCTTGTAATAGTGGTCTTATACAATATTTGTCCTTCTGTGACCGACTAAATTCACTCAGCATAATGCCCTCCACATTCCTCCATGTTATGTTTCACAGCTTCATCGTTGTTTTTTATCGTTGTGTAGTATTCCGTTTTGTGAGTATACCATCATTTGTTTATCCATTTGTCCATTGATGGGCACATAGGTTGTTTCCATCTTTTTGCTATCATGAACAGTGCTGAAATGAACATGGGTGCATATATCTATTCGTGTGATGGCTCTGATTTCTCTAGGATATATTCCAAGGAGCAGGATTGCTGGATCGTATGGTAGTTCTATTTCTAGCTTTTTAAGGAAGTGACAAATCGATTTCCAAACTGGTTGTACCATTTGACAGTCCCATCAACAGTGTATAACCTCTCCAGCATTTATTATTTTGTGTGTTTTTGATTAATGCTAGCCTTGTTGGGGTGAGATGATATCTCATAGTAGTTTTGATCTGCATTTCTCTAATGGCTAACGATCATGAGCATTTCTTCATGCGTCTGTTAGTCCCCTGAATATCTTCTTTGGTGAAGTTGCTTTTCATATCCTTTGCCCATTTTTAAATTGGCTTATTTGTCTTTTTGTTGTTGAGGTTTTGCAGTATCTTGTAGATTTTAGAGATTAGACACTGATCAGATTTGTCGTAGCCAAAATATTTTTTTCCCAGTCTGTAGGTTGTCTTTTTATTCTTTCGGTGAAGACTTTTGATGAGCGTAAGTATTTGATTTTTAGGAGCTCCCAGTTATCTATTCTCTCTTCTGGTGCTTGTGCATTGTTACTTATGGTTCGTATTATGTTTATGCCATGTATTAGGGCCCCTAGCGTTGTCCCTATTTTTTCTTCCATGATCTTTATCATTTTTGATTTTATATTTAAGTCTTTGATCCATTTTGAGTTAGTTTTTGTACATGGTGTGAG
>NW_004443956.1:18530503-18532377 GCF_000243295.1 Trichechus manatus latirostris | reverse complement strand
TAATTGCTCTGGCTAGGACCTCCAGCACAATGTTGAATAAGAGTGGTGATAGAGGGCATCCTTGTCTGGTTTCTCTTCTCAAGTGGAATGCTTTCAAAGTCTCTCCATTTAAGATGATGTTGGCTTTGTATAAATGCCCTTTATTATGTTGAGAAATTTCCCTTCTATTCCTGTTTTGCTGAGAGTTTTTATCATGAATGAGTGTTGGACTTTGTAAGGTTAATGTTCTGATTTTGGCCCTTTTTAATTTTTGGATATGTGCGTTTATTGCTATAAATTGACTTCTGAGCACTGCTTTGCTCTGTCCCAAAGGTTCTGGTAGGATGTGTTTTCGTTCTCATTTGATTCTATGAATTTCTTTATTCCGTCTTTGATTTCTTCTGTAACCCAGTAGTTTTTAAGCAAGGTGTAGTTCAGTTTCCAGGTACTTAATTTTTTTTCCTTTGCTTTTTCTGTTATCAATTTCTACTTTTATGGCTTTTTGGTCAGAAAAGATGCTGTGTAATATTTCCATGTTTTAGATTTTGTTAAGGTTTGCTTTGTGGCCAAATATGTGGTCTATTCTGGAGAATGTTCCATTTGTGCTGGAAAAGAAAGTACACTTGACTACTGTTAGGTGGAGTGTTCTGTATATATCTATGAGATCAAGTAGGTTGATTGTAGCATTTAGATCTTCCGTGTCTTTATTGAGCTTCTTTCTAGATGTTCTGGCCTTCACCGAAAGTGGTGTGTTGAAGTCTCCTACTACTATTGTGGAGCTGCTAATCTCTCTTTTCAATGCTGTTAGTTTATCTTATGTATTTTGGAGCCCTGTTGTTGGGTGTGTATGTATTTATTATGGTTATGTCCTCCTGGTGTATTGACCCTTTAATCATTATATAATGCTCTTCCTTATCCTTTGTGGTAGATTTGCTTTAAAGTCTATTTTGTCAGAGATTAATATTGCCACTCCTGCTCTTTTTTGATTGTTGTTTGCTTGATACATTTTTTTCCATCCCTTGAGTTTTAGTTTGTTTGCGTCTTTGATTCTAAGGTGTGTCTCTTGTAGGCAGTTTATAGATGTATTGTGTTGTTTTTTAATCCATTCTGCCACTCTCTGTCTCTTTATTTGTGCATTTAGTCCATTTACATTCAGTGTAATTATTGATAGGTATGATTTTAGTGCTGTAATTTTGATGTATTTGTGTGTGGTTTTGACAGTTTCTTTGCTCCATTTAATTTTCTGTGCTGAGTAATTTTTCTTTATGTATTTTCCTTTCATCTTTTTCATTGTTGTTGATTTTGTATTTGCTGAGTCTTTCTGTTTTTCTTCTTTTTTATTTGGATGTGTAGATCTGTTAGTTTCCTTTGTGGTTACCTTAAAATTTACCTCTACTTTTCTAAGTTTATACCAATCTTTTATTTCTTGATATTGCCTTAACTTCCTCTCCACATGAAAGTTCTATGACTACACTATTTAGTCCCTATTTCTTGTTTTAATGTTGTCATCTTTTACATATTGACATCTCTGTTTCCCTATTTTCAGTGTTTTAGCTTTGACTTATTTTTGTGACTTCTCTATCTGCGTTGATATCTGATTGTTCTGTCCTGTGTTCTAGTCTTGGATTGTTATATGATATTATTGATTCTGTAGCCAGAGTACTCACTTCAGTATTTCTTGTAATTTTGGTTTGGTTTTTACAAACTCCTTTAACTTCTGTTTGTCTGGAAATGGTCTAATTTCACTTTCATATTTGAGAGACAGTTTTCCTGGATATGTAATTCTTGGCTGGCAATCTTTTTCCTTCAAGGCTTTATATATGTCATCCTATTGCCTTCTTGCCTGCATGGTTTCTGCTGAGTAGTCTGAGCTTAGTCTTATTGACTCTTCTTTG
>NW_004443956.1:18507337-18530188 GCF_000243295.1 Trichechus manatus latirostris | reverse complement strand
ACACAATTCTTAGGGTTTCTTTTTTTTTTAATTCTTTTATCTGATTTTTCCTCAAATAAATTGGTGTCAAGTGCTTTATCTTCAGTCTCAGTAATTCTGACTTCCATTGCTTCAGTTCTGCTCTTATGACTTTCTATTGAGTTGTTTAATTCTGAAATTTTGTTAATCTTTTGTATTTCTATTTGCTATCTCTCTATGAATTCTAGTAGTCTGTTAAATTTGTCATTCTGCTTTTGTATAGCTTTCCTAAATTCCTTTATTGCTTGTCTGTGTGTTCCGTGGCTTGGTCTGAGTTTTGCCTGATATCCTTCCTGATGTCTTGAAGAGTTCTGTATATTAATCTTTTGAATTCTACCTCCGGTAATTCCAAGAACTTCTCTTCCTCCAGGAGGTTTACTGGTTCTCTGCTTTCTTCATTTGCTGGAGCCATCATCGTCTGCTTCTTTATGTGATTTGATATTGACTGCTGTCTCTGAGCCATCAATAAGTTATTATATTTGTTTACTATATGTTTGCTTACTGTGTCCTAGCTTCTTGTTTTGTTTTGTTTTGATATGCCCAAATAGGCTGTGTGTGTGAGCTGCTTTGATTATTGGCATCTTTGAAGCTCTCATGTCCTGTTACCAGATGGTTAGAGCTGCTAGTAGGTGTGTGAGCCCAGAAGTCTGTTTACTTTTCTTGTGTGGATTTAGCTCAGGTGTGGACGTCATTGGTCACTGAGTGTGTGGTGCAGGCTCTCACCTACAGTCCTAGATGGGCATGGTTACCTTGGTGTGATTGAAGCAGGCACAGGTATCTGGCTTCAATAGGGAGTTATGTGCTGAGCAAAGTAGGGGGCTGATGGCTGTCCCTGAGTGCTTAGGTGGAAGACATGTCCCTGTCCCTTAGAGCATGTAGGTGGGTTGGTTTTGCAGCTAGACTTTGGGCACCCAATGCTGCTGGCTGTAAGGACTAGGAGGCACCACTTAGTCTCAGACCCCTGTCTTGGGTGATGTCTTAGTCATCTAGTGCTGCTGTAACAGAAATACCACAAGCAGATGGCTTTAACAAAGGGAAGTTTATTCTCTCACAGTCCAGTAGTCTACAAGTCCAAATTCAGGGCATCAGCCCCAGGGGAAGTCTTTCTCTCTGTGTCGGCTCTGGAGGAAGGTGTTTGTGATGCATCAGTCTTCCCTTGGCCTGGGAGCATCTCAGTGCAGGAACCTCAGGTCCAAAGGACATGTTCTGCTCCTGCCACTGCTTTCTTGGTGGTATGAGGTTCCCGTGTGTTTCTGCCCACTTCTGTCTTTTATATCTCTAAAGAGATTGGCTTAAGCAACTACCCAATCTTGTATACCTCATCAGTGTAACTGCAGCTAATCCATCTTATTAGATCATAGTGATTGAATTTACAACACATAAGGAAATCACATCAGATTACAAAATGGTACACAATCATACAATACTGGGAATCATCACCTAGAAAAATTGATACACACATTTTTGGGTGGACATAATTCAATCCATGACAGGTGGCTAGGTATTATGGGTGAAGCCACCAATCCTCAGGCCCCTGATGTGGGTGAGTGAGGACCCTGGTTAATGGGCAGGGCGATGTCAAATGTTATGAATCTGCCACTCCCCCTTAGCTGTTGCAGTTGAAAATAGGCTTGAAGTATATACACTGTTGTACTATGTTAATGAGGGCCTATGCTGTTGCATGCACCCACACAGGTCTAGGCAGGGGTGAAAGGCATTCGCAGTTTGTGAACCCCTTATGCCTGTGTCTAGGCAAAGAGGCAGTGCCTGCCCTGAGTTCCCAGCTAGGGGGCGTGGTGATTTTCTAAAGCTGAGAATCTGTTTTGGGCGTGGTTAGACATGAGCTCCCAGTGTAGGGGAGCTTGTGGTTTCTTTTGTTGGTGTTGTTTGTTTATTTGTTCCATCCCCAAAGCTGGGAAACTGGCTTGGGTGTTAGGGGTCCCACTTCCAGCCTAGGGGGTGTGGCACCTGCTGAACACTGCTAGACCAGCACCAGAGCAGAGCGGGGAGGGGCCCAGTGAGGGGAAGAGAGGCACTTCTGTTTTACAGAAGTCCCAACAGAAAAAGTGTTATTTTGATCCTGCACAGTAGGTTAGACGCTTGCACTTAACTTCGGCAGATCCAGCGCCACTTCCCCCTGGCTCCGGAGGCATGTGCAGACTCTCCACCACTCGATTTCTCCCGACGTGGACAACGCCTCCTGAGCACTACTGCTTGCCTCAGCCCTCATGTGCCAAATGATCCAGCTTGCAGGGTGCTGGCTACATCAGGTCTGGCACTTCTTTGCTGATTCTGAACTGTCTCTCCCTCCCCCTGCTGCTCATTCTTACTCCTCAACGTTGTCTTTGATGTTCATGTCTGCTAAATTGTCATATATAATCGATTCATTTATTTTTTCAGGTCTTTGTTTTAAGAGAGACCACAGGAAGCATCTGACTATTCCGTCATCTTGGCCCCACCTCCCCTTACGTTTTTTAATCACAACTTTAAATTCTTCCAACATTCTCAAAACCCCATCAAATCTGTGCGAACTTCCCCCTCTTCCCTCCATTTAGTAGTTTCTGAGTACTGTTGTAACAAATATCATGAACTAGGTGACTTAAAACAACAGAAATTTATTGTCTCACAGTTCTGGAGCCTAGAAATCCAAAATCAAGGTGTCGGCAAGACCATGAAGGGTATGGGGGAGGATCCTTCCTTGCCTCTTTCCAGTTTCTTGTGGTTGCTGGTAATCCTTGGCTTCCTTGGCTTGTGGATGCATCACTCCAGTCTCTGTCTCTATCATCACATGGCATTCTCCCTCTGTGTGTCTATCT
This sequence comes from Trichechus manatus latirostris, assembly GCF_000243295.1. Lineage (NCBI taxonomy): Eukaryota > Metazoa > Chordata > Mammalia > Sirenia > Trichechidae > Trichechus > Trichechus manatus. Next base: position 18,527,354 of record NW_004443956.1, on the reverse strand, counting down.
ATGTTTAAATTTACCTCATCTTATAAGGATTGTTGTTGTTTATTGCTGTTGAGTCAATTCTGACTAGTGGTGACCCCGTGTGTGCAGAGTAGAACTGCTCCATAGGGTTTTCAAGGTTGTGACCTTTTGGAAGTAGATTGCCAAGCCTGTCTTCTGAGACATCTCGGAATGGGTCCAAACCGCCAAACTTTTGGCTAATAATCGAGTGTTTAACCACTTGTGCCACCCAGGGGCTCTTCTTATAAGGATTCCAGTCATTAAATTAGGGCTCATGCTAATCTAGCATGACCTCCTTTTAACTTGATTACATCTGCAAAGGCTCTATTTCCAAATACAGTTACATTCACAGGTACTGGGGGCCTAAGACTTGAACATATATTTTTGGGAACCACAATTCAACCCATAACACTCCAGAAACCTGGGGTCATCCTATTCTAATTTGGATTATCAATTTATTGTCCCTCTGCATACATGTTCCCCTGAAACTTCCATTTATTATCTTTTGGCGGGGGTTAAATTGGAGTCTAGATTGTTTATTGAAGTCTAGATATTCTTCAAGGAGCCAAGGTGGTGCAATGGTTAAGCGCTTAGCTGCTAACTGAAAAGTCAGTGATTCGAACACACCAGAGGTGCCGCTTGAGAAAAGACCTGGCGATATGCTCTTGTAAAGATTACAGCCTAGGAAACCCTATGGGGCTGATCTTCTCTGTCCTATAGGGTCACTAAGAGTCAGAATTGACTAGATGGCACACAACAACGATAGCTATTCTTATTTCCCCTTGTTTTGTTGCAATACATTCTTAAATTACTTCCTAAGTTGTTTGAGTATTAGGGAAAAAACTTAGAGTTTGTCTCAAGATTTTTCTCTGTCTTCACATGTAGCTTACATTTAAGATTAAAACTCATTTTCCTAAGAACTGAAGGCATTGCTTCCTAATCTTCTAACATCCAGTGTTGCGATTGTGAAGTCGAATGACAGCCTGATTTTTGTTTCATAAATAGTTTTTCTTCTCTGGAAATTTTTGGGATCTTCTTTATTTTTGCTGCTGAAATTTTATGATGATTGTGTTTGTTTTTTTTATTGTTGAGTTTGATAGAAGTCCTTTGTCTGATAAATATTCTAAACACAGCAGAAGTTTTTAATTTTAATTAAGTCCAACTTATCAATTTTTTTTCACGGTCACCTAGATTTTCTCCTACTTTATCTTCTAGAAGTTTTATAGTTTTGCATTTACATTTGGGACTATGATCCATTTTAAGGTTAATTTTTGTGAAATGTATAAGGTCTGTGTCTAGATTTATTCTTTTGCATGTGGATGCCCAGTTTTTCTAGTACTATTTTTTTTAAAAGACTATTATCCATTGAATTGCATTTACCGTTATGTCAAAGATCAGCTGATTATATTTGTGTGGGTCTATTTCTGGGCTTTCTATTCTGTTCTATTGATCTATTTGTCTATTATTTTGCCAATAGCACACTGTCTTTATTACTGTATCTTTTTTAAAAAAATAATTTATTTCATTTTTTATTGTTGTTCAAAATATGTTGTTGTTAGGTGCCTTCGAGTCAGTTCCAACTCATAACAACCCCTATATACAACAGAAAGAAGCACTGCCCAGTCCTGCACCATCCTCACAATCATTGTTATGCTTCAGCCCATTGTTGGAGCCACTGTGTCAATCCATCTCACTGAGGATCTTCCTCTTTTTCACTGACCCTCTAATTACCAAGCATAATGTCCTTCTCAAGCGACTGGTCCCTCCTGATACACATGTCCAAAGTATGTGAGATGAAGTCTCACCACCCTTGCTTCTAATGAGCATTCTGGCTGTACTTCTTCAAAGACAGATTTGGCCAGGTAGCTGTCTTCCAAATTTCTTGGCATAGACAAGTGAGCACTTCCAGCGCTGCATCCATTTGTTGAAACATCTCAGTTGGTATTCCATCAATTCCTGGAGCCTTGTTTTTTGCCAATGCCTTCAGTGCAGCTTGGACCTCTTCTTTCAGTACCATCAGTTCCTGATCATATGCTACCTCCTGAAATGGTTGAACATTGACCAGTTCTTTCTGGTACAGTGACTCTGTGCATTCCTTCCATCTTCCTTTGAAGCTTCCTGCGTTGTTTAATATTTTCCCTGTAGAATCCTTCAATATTGCAATTCATGCCTTGAATTTTTTCTTCAGCTCTTTCAGCTTGAGAAATGCTGAGCGTTTTCTTCCACTTTGGTTTTCTAACTCCGGGTCTTTGCACATTTCATTATAATACTTTACTTCGTCTTCTCAAACCACCCTATGAGATCTTCTGTTCAGCTCTTTTACTTCACCCTTTCTTCTATTTGCTTTAGCTAATCGATGTTCTAGAGCAAGTTTCAGATTCTCTTCTGACATCCATTTTGGTCTTTTCTTTCTTTCCTGTCTTTTTTATGACCTCTTGCTTTCTTCATGTATGATGTCCTTGACATCATTCCACAACTCGCCTGGTCTTCAGTCATTACTATTCAGTGCATCAAATCTATTCTTGAGATGGTCTCTAAATTCAGGCAGGATATACTCAAGGTCATAGTTTGGCTCTCATGGACTTGTTCTAATTTTCTTCAACTTCAGCTTCAACTAGCTTATGAGCAATTGATAGGCTGTTCTGCAATCGGCCCCTGGCCTTGTTCTGACTGATGATGTTGAACTTTTCCATCGTCTCTTTCCACAGATGTAGTCAATTTGATTCCTGTGTATCCCATGTGGCAAGGTTCATGTGTATAGTTGCTGTTTATGTTGTTGAAAAAGGTACTTGCAATGAAGAAGTTCTTGGTCTTGCAAAATTATATCACGTGATCTCCAGTATCATTTCTATCACCAAGACCATATTTTCCCACTACCAATCCTTCTTCTTTGTTTTCAACTTTCACATTCCAATCTCCAGCAATCATCAATGCATCTTGATTGCATGTTTGATGGATTTCAGACTACAGAAGTTGGTAAAAATCTTCAGTTTCTTCATCTTTGGCCCTAGTGGTTGGTGCATAAATTTGAATAATTTTTGTATTAATCGATCTTCCTTGTAGGTGTATGGATATTATCCTATCACTGACAGCACAGCATACTACTTCAGGGTAGATCTTTAAGTGTTCTTTTTGATGATTAACACGACACCATTCCTCTTCAGTTTGTCATTTCTGGCATAGTAGACCATACGATTATCTGATTCAAAATGGCCAATTTTGTTGAAAATATGCTCAGCAATATAATAAACCAATTCAACAATTTCTACATGTACACTTCAGTGACATTGATTACATTCCTCAAGTTGTGCAATCAAGGAGGAAATTATTCCTCCACTATTAACATAAACTCACTGCCCTTTAAGCTTCCTATCTAACCTTTTAAGTTGCTGTTGTGCCTGGGTTCTTAAAAGCTAGAAAGAGGTCATCTAAGGTACAATAATTGGTTTCTGATCACCTGGATCAACAGAGGAAAAAGGAGAGTCAGGAGTAGGGGGAGGAAATGAAATGTGTGGCTAATTGCCTCCATGAACAACTGCCTCCTTTGCTTTGAGACCAGAAGAACTGCATGGTACCCAGCTACCATTATCGAACATTTTGATCAAAGATTCTGTAACAGAATCCTCATCAAAAGATGGGAAAATGCAGAATGTAATTTAAAATTTTCATGGAATCCAGCATTTCTGGAGCCACTAAGGCTAGATGAACCCATGAAACTATTGCCCTATACAAGTTTTAAACCTTAAGCCAAAAATATACCCTGAAGTCTTCTTTAAACCAAACAATAGTTTGCTTAATTAATAAAGAATGTCTGCCTTGAGCATTGTGCTCTTTTAAAGAACTATGTATATGGGATTATTGTATCTTTAAATTGGACTAATCTTCAAGGTCTTCAAGTTGGGTAGTGCCAGTCCTCTGACTTTTTTTTTCTTCAGCATTGTGTTGTCTATTCTGGTTTTATGCATGTATGTATGTGTGTATCTGTGTATGTATGTATCTGTCTGTCTATCTATCTATCTACCTACTACCTACCTATCTACTTATCTTTCAAAGTAAACTTTAGAATCAGTTTGTCAATATCCACAAAATAACTACCTGGGGCTTTGACTGAGATTGTTTTGAATCTATAGATCAAGCTGGGAAGAGCTGACATCTTAACAGTATTGAGTTTTCAAATGTTGAACCAGCCTTGCATACCTGGAATAAATCCCACTTGGTTGTGGTATATAATTCTTGTATATATTTTTGGTTGTGGTATATAATTCTTGTATATGTTTTTGGATTTAATTCGTTAATATTTTATTGAGGATTTTTACATCTATATTCATAAGAGATATTGGCCTGTAATTCACATTTCTTGTAATAATTTTGTCTGGTTTTAGCATTACTTCTGCTTTTATTTTCTGGAAGACGTTATGGAGAATTGGTATCATTTTTTCCTTAAATGTTTGCTAGGATTTACCAATGAAACTATTTAAGGCTGGTGATTTCCACTGTGGAAAGTTATTAATTATTGATTCAATTTCTTTGATAGATATAAAACCTATTCAGGTTATCTATTTTTACTTGTGTGAGTTTTGGGAGATTGTATATTCCAAGAAATTGGTTCATTTCATCTAAGTTATAAAATGTGGAGGCATAAGTTGTTAACAATATTCTTTTATTATCCTTTTAAAGTCCATGGGTCCATGGGATCAGTAGTGATTGCCTCCATTTCACTTCGATATTAGTAATTTGTGTCTTCTCTCTTTTTTCTTGGTTAGCCAGTCTGGAGGTTTATCAATTTTATTGATCTTTTCAAAGAACCAGCATTTTGTTTCATTGATTTTTCTCTATTGTTCTCTTGTTTTCAATTTACTCGATTTCTTCTTCTCTGACTTTTATTATTTCTCTTCTTCTTACTTTGGATTTAATTTGATCTTCTTTTTCTAGCTTCCTAAAGTAGAAGCTAGATTATTGATTTTAGATCTTCTTAATTTCTTTGTAAGCATTGCTTTCACTATACCCCACAAATTTGATAAGTTGTATTTTCATTTTCACTTAGTTTAAAATATTTTTTTAAATGTCTCTTGATATTTCTTCTTTGACCTATGTGTTAGTTAGACGTATATTGTTTAATCTATACTTATTTTGGGATTTTCCAGCTATCTTTCTGCTATTTATTTGTAATTTAATTCCACCGTGGTCTGAGAGCATACTTTGTATGATTTCTATTTTTATTCTTTGTATGATACTATTTGTTAAGGTGTGTTTTGTGGCCCAGAATATGGTGTATCTTGGTGGATATTTCACGTGATCTAGAGAAAAATGTGTATTCTGCTGTTGTTGGATGAAATATTCTATAAATATCAATTATTAGAACCAATTGATTGATGGTACTGTACATTTCAACTATATACTTACTGATTTTCTGCCTGCTGTATCAGTCAATTGCTGATAGAATGGTGTTGAAGTCTCCAATTATAATAGTGGATTTGCCTATTTCTCCTTGAATTTCTATTAATTTTTTTTTTTTAATTTTTAAGTTCTTTTTATTTTATTGTGCTTTAGGTGAAAGTTTACAGTGCAAATTAGTTTATCGTTCAGAAATTTATACACAAATGGTTTTATGACATTGATTGCAGCCCCTGCAATGTGTCAACACTCTCCCCATTTCCACCCTGGGTTCCCCATGTCCATTCATCCAGGTTTCCTGTCCCTTCCTGCCTTCTTAGCTTTGCTTTTGGGCAAGTGTTACCCATTTGGTCTTGTATACTTGATTGAACTAAGAAGCTTGTTCCTCACATGTGTTATTGTTTGTTTTATAGGCCTGTCTAATCTTTGGCTGAAAGGTTAACTTCAGGAGTAGCTTCAGTTCTGAGTTAGCAGGGTGTGTGGGGGCCATAGTCTTGGGGGTTCCTCCAGTCTCTGTCAGACCAGTAAATCTGGTCTTTTTTTGTGAATTTGAATCTTGTTCTACATTTTCCTTCTGGTCTGTCTGAGCCCCTCCACTGTGATCCCTGTCAGAGCGGTCAGTGGTGGTAGCTGGGCACCATTTAGTTCTTCTGGGCTCAGGCTGATGGAGGTTGTGATTCATGTGGTCCATTAGTCCTTTGGACTAATATTTTACTTATGTCTTTGGTTTTTTTCATTCTCTTTTGCTTTGGGCAGGATAAGACCAATAGATGTATCTTAGATGGCCACTCACAAGCTTTTAAGAGTCCAGACGCTACTCACGAAAGTAGGGTGTAAAACATTTTCCTTATGAACTATGTTATGCCAATATCCCTAGGTGTCCCCTGAGACTATGTTCCCCAGCCCTCTGCCCCAGTAACTTGGTCCTTCATTGTGTTTGGATATGTCTAGGAAGTTTCTATGACTTTGCCTTGGTCAAGTTGTGCTGGCTTCCTCTACGTTGTGTGTTGTCTTTCCCTTCACCAAAATTAACACCTGTTTACTATCTAGTTAGTAATCTCCCCTCCTTAATAACCATCAAAGATTTATTTTTCTGTGTGTAAACCTTTTCTTTTTATAATAATGGTCTCATACAATATTTGTCCTTTTATGATTGACTTGTTTTACTCAACATAATGCCTTCCAGATTCATCCATGCTGTGAGATGTTTTGTGGATTCATCATTGTTCTTTGTTGTTGCATAGTATTCTATTGTGGGTATGTACCATAATTTGTTTATCCATTCATCTGTTGATGGGCACTTAGGTTGCTTCCATCTTTTTGCTATTGTGAACAATGCTACAATGAACATGGGTGTGCATATGTCTAGTCATGTGATGGCTCTTATTTCTCTAGGATATATTCCTAGGAGTGAGATTGCTAGATCATATGGTATTTCTGTTTCTAACTTTTTAAGGAGGTGCCACATCATTTTCCATAGTGGAGGTACCATTTTACATTCCAACCAGCAGTGTGTAAGAATTCCAATCTCCCCACAACCTCTCCAACATTTGTTATTTTCTGTTTTTATGAGTAGTGACAGTAATGTCAAGTGACATGGTATGTCATTGTAGTTTTGACTTGCATTTCTTTAATGGCTAGTGATTGTGAGCTTTTCCTCATGTGTCTGTTAGCCACTCGAATGTTTTCTTTGGTGAAGACATACCTTTGCCCACTTTTTAATTGGATTATTTGTCTTTTTGTCGTTGAGGTGTTGAAGTATTCTATAGATTTTAGAAATTATACCCTTGTCAGATATGTCATAGCCAGAAATTTTTTCCCAGGCTGTAGGTTCTCTTTTTAGTCTTTTGGTGAAATCTTTTGATGGCCATAAGTGTTTAATTTTTAAGAGGTCCTAGTTATCTAGTTTATCTTCTGGTGTTTGTGCATTATTAGTTATGATTTGTATTGTATTTATGCCATGTATTAGGGTCCCTAGCATTGTCCCTATTTTTTCTTCCATGATCTTTATCCTTGTAGGTTTTATATTTAGGTCTTTAATCCATTTTGAGTTAGTTTTTGTGTAGGGTGTGATGTATGTATCCTGTTTCATTTTTTTACAGATGGACATCCAGTTTTGCCAACACCGTTTGTTAAAAAGACTGTCTTTTCCAAATGTTCTACATCCTACTTTGGTGAGTAACATCTGGGGGTCTTAAAAGCTTGCAAGCAACCATCTAAGATGCTCCACTGGTCCCACCATGTCTGGAACAAGGGAGAATGAGAACACCAAAGACACAAGGGAAAGAGTAGTCCAAAGGACTAATGGACCACAGCTACCTCTATCAGACTGAGTCCAGCACAACTAGATGGTGGCTGGCTACCACCACTGACTACTCTGACAGGGATCACAATAGAGGGTCCCAGACAGAGCTGGAGATAAATGTAGAAAAAACTTCTAACTCATGAAAAAAGACCAGATTTACTGGCCTGACAGAGACTGGAGAAACCCCGAGAATATGGCCCCCAGACACCCTTTCAACTCAGTACTGAAATCACTCCTGAGGTTCACCCTTCAGCCAAAGATTAGACAGGCTCGTAAAACAAAATGAGACTAATCCACGCTGATAGTTTCTGTCTTTCAATTGGTGTATTTACACCATTCACATTCAAAGTGATTATTGATATATTTGAATTAATATCTACCATATTTGTAAATGCTTTCTATTCATTGCCCTTGTTCTTTGTTTGTTTTTTTGTTATGTTTTGTTTGTTTGTTTGTTTCCTCTTCCACTCTTATTTTGGCCTTCTCTGGTTTTAACTGAATATTTTATGAGATTCAATTTCTCTCCTCTACTAGCATATCTGTTATTCTTCTTTTTAAAAAATGTTAGTGGTTGCCCTAGAATTTGCAATATACATTTACAACTAATTTAAGTCCACTTTCACATACCACTATACTGCTTCATAGGTAGTGCAGTTACTTTATAACAAAGTATTCCCAATTCCTCCTTCTCATCTCTTATAACATTGCTGTCATTCATTTCACTTATCCATAAGTTATGATCATCCACTATATTGTTCCTATTATTATTTTGAACAAACTGTTATCTGTTAGATCAATTAAATATAAGAAAATTAAGATAAAATTAACAATCTTTAAGAATTTTAGAGAAAAACTTCTTTACCTTCTTATATATAATCAATGAAAAGGTTATGAATTTTCTACCCACTACTTGTGTGTGTATTTTAGGAAAATTAACTTTGACCTCCCTTTCAGGGGAAAGGTTGTCTGGTTATGAGAGCAAGGGATTGTTGTTGATAAAATTACCCACAATATCATTTAGATAAAAGGATAAATCTATTTCCCAGGATACACTTGAACTCAAATGTGCTCAGTCCTCATATCAGCCCATGAATCCTGGGCAAAACATTGCTACCAGTTTGTCTCTCGTATTAAGTAGCAACGGCCCCACATGCCAAAAATAGAGCCTCTGTCCTTCCATTTTCTGGTAGAAAAGGGTCAATGTACTTGGGCCTATGCAAAGACTGTTGCTCTGGCCATTTTTCTTGACACCTTCACATTTCTTGATCACCCAGTGGTTGTCATGGACACTCTGGCCTGGCTGATAACAGTGACAGCCCAGTTTTTGGGCCCTGACCTCTGGCACTCTTTGGGACATCATTGTCTGCATCTCTGTCCCTAAAGTTCCATTGAGGACTGCCCAGGGCTCTATACAGAAGGCAGTGAAATTTGCTATCCTAGACAAAAAAACAAAACAAACACATAATAGACATAACTTGGATTGTACCGTATGACTTAGTGAATTGATCAAAATTGAATATTTCCCCATTTGTTTTCATTAATTAGTGAGTTGTTTCTTTTTTTCTTTTTTTCATTAAAAGGACCATTTGCTAACTGCCTTTAAGCATTTTTTTGTCCTATAACAGAACTTTCATTTTTTTGGTAACTATGTTTTAATATTCATTAGGATGTTTTCTCTCTAGACTTTAAAACCTCATGAAAACATTGACTAAAAAACAGTACAAAGATTATTACTGAACATGAATTAAAGTTTAAAGTTTTGTCTCTCACTGTAAATAAATTGATCAGAAACAAATTAAAAGGATTAAAAAGGAAGACACATTAAAAAGATTTAAAAGGAAGTTTTCACACTCAACTAAACTGTTGAGTGAATTTCAATACAATTCAATGGTAGGAAACAAAAAGTTGTTCTTTTAGTAATTTAGCATATTTTCATAATCCTATAACCAATGAGTTTTAAAATAACCCAGGACAAAAATGAAGTATTAAAACACCACTATCTACTACTATTTATATTCATAAATTTAGGGAAGCTCCATAGAACAAGTCTAGTCTTGCAGTGGAAGTCTTATTAACATTGCTTTAGTATTTTTAAGTCATGAATATTGCAACATTTTAAAAAAAGTCTTTGCCTAAAAAAAGTTGTAAGCAACTATAGATAAATGCATGTTCTCTGGTATCTTCTTTTCCAATTTCACCTGCTAAGACTCCCCGGTTGGGCTGATTTTGCTGGTTTACTCTCCTGTCTGTATTCTAGACTTGACCTCCCCTCAGGCTTTTCTGGATTGGAATGCCCTCACCCATCCTTCATTCTGTGGGAGCCATACACATCTCATTTCATTCTCTCTCTTTCTAATCCCTTCAGCAGATAGCAATCCCTCCCTCCTCAATTGCTGCCACTTACGTCTAAGGTTTTTTTGTTTTGTTTTGTTTTTTCTTTTTTTTTTTGGTTGTGGGGCATTATTTTATATTTTGTTAATTTATAAGTTCAATAATATTTGCTTAAACATTTCTTAGGTTTAACTGGAATTCATTGCTATGCCTTTTCCAAATCCTGGAAGGTCATATCCACATTCAAGTATTTGAAAATTAACTGGTTTAACTGGAATTCATTGCTGTGCCTTTTCCAAATCCTGCAAGGTCATACCCACATTCAAGTATTTGAGGATTAACATACACTGGGTGTTAGGGATACAGAGGGAGGAAAGGCTGCCTCCTTTACAAAGCTCATGGTCTAGTGCAGTTAGTCCTACCATAAAGGCATGGCAATGTTTTGGAAGCATGAAAGAGGATCCCAGAAAAGGGACTGCTTTAGGATGTGATGGTCCTATATGAGATGATTCCCCAGTGGTCTTCAAGGAGGAGTAATTGCCCACCCAGATCCTATGTAGGTCCTCGCATCCACCCTAGTGTGTTATCACCCTTAGAGCAGAGCACAAATGCAGCACTTCCTTACCTGTGTACCATGGAACACTAGTTCACTGAGATGCTCTGTAGGGGAGAGGAAAAAGCAGAGATGGGATGGGAGTCATATTGTCAATAAATTTGTGCCAGAGTTTCTCAACCTCAGCACTATTGACATTCTGAGTAGGATTACTCTTTGTTGTGGGGGGCTGTCCTGTGTAGGGTGTTTAGCTGCACCCTTGGCCTCTGTCCACTAGAGGTCAGTAGCACCCCCCAGTTTTGACAACAACAACAGAAAGTCTCCAGTTATTGCCAAATGTACTGTGGTGGCACTCCCTTCTTAGAGATTCTTAGAAATTCATGATGTAGGTTTAGGAGTCCTTGGGTAGCACAAACAGTTAAGTGCTTGACTACTACCCAAAAGGATTCAAACCTACCCAGGAGTGCCTTGGAAGACAGGCCTGGTGATTAAACTTTATTTGACTCAACATCTCCTAAACTTACTTGGCTATTAAAAAAAAAAAAAAAGTTGCTGTCTATTCTGACTCATGGTGACCCCATGTGTTACAGAGTAGAACTGTGCTCCAGAGGGTTTTCAATGGCTGATTTTTCACCTGATAGATCACCAAGCCTTTCTTCCAAGGTGTCTCTGGGTGGACTCGAACCTGCAACTGTTTGGTTAGCAGCTGAGCATGTTAACCATTTGCACCGCCCAGGGACTCCTGTTTGGCTATAGAACACTTATGTTCACATAATATCTATTAACATTCCTTGGGATTAGGATTTTATGAAACACACCTTTTATGAAACACACCTTGATCTTTGAGAATGGTGATGGAGGGCCGCATGTTAATGAACAGCATTGTATGTGTTATATGGGAAGGCATCGATCCCAGGACTTACCTGAAGCAATGCAACCAGGAGCTTATCTCTTCTGTTCTACCCTTTCTTTCCTTTACCCTCAGTTTCTTCTAATTATCTTCTACTTTTACAGGTGAGTGTTGAAAGCAGAGATATACCCTGGAGACACTGACATCTGAACAATTTTCGTTATTTTTCTGTAGTGGAAAACTGTGGAAGGAAGTAGTGTTGGCCAAGTTCCATAGGGATTCCCCAAGCGCCCACCCTACACCCAGATGGTCTCTCCTGACTGCAGTCTCCCTTTGGAGCACTTCCTTCTCCTCTTCTAAGGCTTCAAAACGTATGTTAAAAACTATATTTCACCTGTATAAAAACATTGTGGGGCGCTTTCCCTCCCTCTCCCACAAACAGCCTCATATTGACTAAAGGGAGCATGGCTGAATTTGTCTGTTCACATTGTTTGAGCCTGGCACCTGCGCCCCACGTGCTGACGCATCTCAGCTGGACTTTTATGTGATGTGTCAGAAGATGCTCTTTCTCCTTGTAGTGTTTGGGTCCAGGCAAGCAAGAGATTGAGGGTTGAAAAATTGTTCTACTTAGTAAAAATGTACTTTTCCTGCCTTACCTAAAGCATCAGGGAAACCAGATGCATCCCCTTGAATATTTATGGTCTCACAGTTTCTTCCATTAATAATTCATCACGCATAGTAATGTCTACCTATCAACAAGGGCTACACAAGCAAGGGGAAGAAACAGAACCCCCTCCCCCACCCCGGAAGTCCCTGAACCTGAAGCAGACACATGGGGAGCCACATGTTTGTTTGGATAACCCTGTGAAGGATAATAAAACACACTTTGTTGGAATTTTATATAACAAGACTTTATTACTTTAATAAATCAGTAAGAGGGAGGGTCAACAGGAAAAAAGCATTGCTTTTCCAGCCAAACTTTTAGGAGGAACATTCGGCTTCTTTTGTGTTATTGGGCTAAATACTGTTGCTAGATTACTCTATTTTAAATACACAAGGGAGCTTTACGCCTCATACAAGTTAGTTTTGTTTTCAGCTCATAAAGCTTTCAAAATAACCAATATATTTGTTTCTGATTATTAGTTATATTCATTGCAAGAATATCAGAAAATATTTTTTTTTATTTTTTTAAGTCTTCTTCAAAATAATCCTAAATGAAGAGTTAGGCACCATTCATGTCTTGCTTTATATCCTTCTAGGCTATGCAAACCTGTATATATAAATACATACTTCAAAACAAAAATAGTATCACCTGATAAGTTCTTGTTTTATAGATTTATTTTAGCATATGAGTCCTCATTTCCTATAATTTCTACACACAGAATGTAATGACTTCATGGCATTCCCTTGTACGTATTGTTCTGTGACATCTAATCTTTACTAAATGATGTTAAATTTGCTGCTACATTTTTCTATTGTTATAAAAACACGCTGCATGAGCACTCTTGTATTGCCATGTCAAGTGATTGTTTTCATTTTCCTTTTCTTCCTCCATCCCCTGTCCTGATTTGGAGAATATCTGTGTCCATAGATGTATCCTTCTTGTTATATCACTGCACTGTAGGGTACACAGGATAGCAGTTTCTTTCATCTTTGAGCATTCTACCTGCAGTTCATAGTTTTTCCTCCTGTGAAGATCCAGGGACAGAAGCAATAAGAATGATCAGCAGAATAGCTATGCCTAGACTGACTCCCTATGGGGTCTATGTCCTGCTCAAAACATTTTTCTGAGGGGGAGACTTAGTCATAGAATCATCATTCAGGGAATTCAAAGAGCTTCTATGATGGGATTTTTTAGATCTCTGTAGCTTGATTTTGATGTTGATTTTTGATATTATAATAAAGCGAGCATGGCCTTTTCCTAAAGCTTAAGCTAGAAAGCTATCCAGATTCTTTTCTCAAGGATTTACAACAAAGGGAGTGCCAGAACATGACGCAATAGAGGCAAACAGCAGAGCAAGGTCACACAAACCTAAGAAAAGCCTCCAAACATGGACCACTGCTGCCACTCTGCCATCCTGCAGCTCTTGTAGTTCTGCACCCGTCTGTGTGCTCCTATGGATGCAGCACCTCATTTGATTCCCCAAGTCACAACTAGCTATAGGCTGTGGGGAATCACCAACCCTTTGATGAAGGTTTAATTAACTCCAGTGGAATTCCCCCAAAAATCATATCACTGCTTCTAGAGCTTAATGGCCATGTTCCCCATGTTCCTTCAGACATGGAGTCTCCTAATGGAGAGAAATCCTTGCTTGTCTTCATAGTTCAGAGATAGAAGTCTCTGTCAGCAAGTTTCCCTCACATATTCTATTCTCTCTCCAGTTCTCCACATGGAAAACAAGTGAAAAGCAGTTGTTATCTTAACTCTGCTTCTTAGAAAGAAACTATCCTGTATTATAAAGTAAATTGTTGAGTGAATTTAAGCTCCTAGGTACTAGCCTCACTTCAGAACATGGTTTCTTTCACTTTTCATTGCACAAAGGCTCTTTTTACTAAAAAGATCCCATCTTCCGAAGTGACATCAGTCTCTACCTCCTTCAATACAAAAAAACAAGTAAAAACAAACAAATAAAGAAGCCAGGAAATAACTTCTAAGAGACTTCAGTAACTCCAGGTCACTATCTTAGCTGGGCTTAAGATTAAAATACTCAAATACAATAAAGCTAACCGCTAGAACCAAAATAGAAATAATTTTACATTCAAAACAACTATGAAAATAAAAATTAAAAAAGACCACATGGTGAAACACATACTAAATATAACACAGCAAAAATATTAGAAATACGACAGAACAGAGATTAAAATAGCAATTACAGTGATAAGTATAAATGGGCTTAATCTGTACAAGAAACAGATATTCATATTGATAGACCAAACAAAACTCAAACTTATGTTGTATGCAAGAGACACCTAAAACAAAGTTATTCAGAAAGGTTAGAAATAAAGGAATGGAAAAAAAATAAACCAGGCAAGTGGAAATTAAAAAGCAACGATTATGATCTTGATATTTGACAAAGTAGAATTCAGGCCAAAATTATTAAATCAGACAAAAATATTACATTTGTAATATTGAAGCCAAGATGACAATATAGATAATGCATCAGTATCTATGCATCAAACAACAAACCAGCACTTTTCAAAAGAAGAAACTATAGGAGGTGCAAGAAGGAATAGCCAAGTATAAGACTGACATACCTTGCATAGTAGATGTCAGGTGGGAAAAACAAGGGCAAAGAAAATATAGACAATTAGGGAAGTAGGATTTATGGAAATCTATCAAATTTTGCCCCTAATTATAGAGATCTAACTTTTTCAAACACACGTGGAACATTCATTATATAACTATATAATATATATAAAATACAAAAAAAAAAAACAAACCCATTGCTGTCTAGTCGATTCCGACTCATAGCGACCCTATAGCACAGAGTAGAATTGCCCCATAGGGTTTCCAAGGAGCAGCTGGTGGATTCGAACTGCTGATCTTTTCGTTAGCAGCTGAATTCTACTATATATTACTATATAACTATATATTATGATATAGCCATATATTAGAACATTCATTGTATAATGTAAGTATGTTATATATACTATATATTACTAAGGAAACCCTGGTGGCCTGGTGGCTTTGTGCTACAGCTGCTAACCGAAAAGCAGGCAGATAGAATCCACTAGGCGCTTCTCGGGAACTCTGTGGGGCAGTTCTACTCTGTCCTATAGCGTCACGATGATCGGGATCGACTTGACAGCAAAGAGTTTGGTTTTGTTTGGTTTATATATTACTATATAATTATATATTATAATATAACTATATATTAGACAATGCAACCTTAATAAATTCCATGAAGTAGAATATAAATAACGTTCTCTGATAACAATGCAATATAAATAGAATTTTTAAAAAATCACAACACAAAAAAGACTTTCCATCTAAAAACGTTAAAAACTCTGAGTTATGGATTGAATTGTGTCTCCCAAAAATGTGTGTCAACTTTGCTAGGTCATGATTCCCGGCACTGTGTGATTCTCCACCATTTTGTCATCTGATGTGATTTTCCTATGTGTTGTAAGTCCTGCCTCTTGATGTTAATGAGGTGGGATTATCAGCAGTTATGTTAATGAGGCAGGATGCAATCTACAAGATTAGGTTGTGTCTTGGGTCAATCTCTTTTGAGACATAAAAGGGAGAAGCGAGCACAGAGACAGGGGAACCTCATACCATCAAGAAAGAAGCAATGGGAGCATAGTGAGTCCTTTGGACCTGGGGTCCCTGCACTGAGAAGTTCTTCAGCCAGGGAAAGACTGATGACAAGGACCTTCCCCCAGAGCCAACAGACAGAAATATCCTTCCCCTGGAGCTTGAGCCCTGAATTTGAACTTCTAGCCTCTTAGACTTTGAGAGAATAAACTTCTGTTTGTTAAAGCCATCCACTTGTGGTATTTCTGTTATAGCAGCACTAGATAACTAAGACACTCGATTAACAACTATAGGTTCAAAAATATAATAACAAGAACTGATGATACAGAATTTCTAGAAAATAATGATGATGAAATTACTGCATATCAGAATCTATGCAGAAATTACTGCATATCTAAAAGCTAAAGGCAGGGCTTAGAGAAAAATCCATATCCTTAAATAATTACCAAAATCAAAGAATTAAAATTAATGAATTTTTCTATGGATATTAAAAGGCATTTAATAAGATTCAGATATTTTTTATTTAAAAAAATTTTTAATACAAAAAATATATGTACACACACCTCTCAGGCCAAAAGCCAGCACCTTACTGGCTTCCAGTAATCTAAACATTTGATGCCTTCCAACATTCAAACATTGGATGCCTTCTTACTAAAGTCAAAGTATGGATAACTATTAGTGCCATTGTAATATTGCACTGGTGATAGTATCTAATGCAATCAGGAAACAGAAAAAAATTAAAGAGAGAAAACAAAAAGTTTAAGAGGATTCAGTATTATGTTGTTGTTAGGGGCCATCAAGTCAGTTCCAACTCATAGCAACACTATGTACAACAGAAGGAAACACTGCCGGGTCCTGCACCATCCTCACAATTGTTATGCTTGAGCCCATTGTTGCACCTTTTCCCAAGAAAGGTGATCCAACTGAATGTAGAAATTATCAAACAATATCATTAATATCACACACAAGTAAAATTTTGCTGAAGATCATTCAAAAGTGGCTGCAGCAGTATATCAACAGGGAACTGCCAGATATTCAAGCTGGATTCAGGAGAGGACATGGAACCAGGGCTATCATTGCTGATGTCAGATGGATCCTGGCTGAAAGCAGAGAATACCAGAAAGATGTTTACCTGTGTATTTATTGACTATGCAAAGGCATTGGACTATGTGGATCATAACAGATTATGGATAACATTGCAAATAATGGGAATTCCAGAACACTTAATTGTGGTCATGAGGAACCTGTACACAGATCAAGAGGCAGTTGTTCTGACAGAACAAGGGGATACTGCATGGTTTAAAGTCCGGAAAGGTGTACATCAGGGTTGTATCCTTTCACCATACCTATTCAATCTCTATGCTTAGCAAATAATCCAAGAAGCTGGACTATATGGAGAAGAATGGGGCATCAGGATTGAAGGAAGACTAATTAACAACCTGGGTTATGCAGATGACACAACCTTCCTTGCTGAAAGTGAAGAGGACTTGAAGCACTTACTGATGAAGATCAAAGACCACAGCCTTCAGTATGGATTACACATCAATATAAAGAAAACAAAAATTCTCACAACTGGACCAATAAGCTGAGCTTCCAGACTAAGACAGACTAAGAAGAAGGGGCTGGTGGTCTACTTCTGAAAAGAATAAGCCAGTGAAAACCTTATGAATAACAGCAGAACACGTTGAACACTAATGTCTGAAGACCAGATGAGTTGTGAAATGACATGGAAGACATCATACATGAAGACAGCAAGAGCTCATTAAAAAAACAGGAAAGAAAGAAAAGACCAAAATGGATGTCAGAAGAGACTCTGAAACTTGCTTTTGAACATCTAGTAGGTAAAGCGAATGGAAGAAATGATGAAGTAAAAGAGCTGAACAGAAGATTTCAAAGGGCAGCTCGAGAAGACCAAGTAAAGTATTATAATGAAATGTGCAAAGACCTGAGATAGAAAATCAAAAGGGAAGAACAAACTTGGCATTCAAGCCTCAGGTTGCAATATTGAAGAATTCTGCAGGGAAAATATAAACCAATACAGGAAGCATCAAAAGAAGATGGAAGGAATACACAGAGTCACTATACCACAAAGAATTGGTTGACTTCTGAGCAACATGGCACTATAGATAGAAGCACCACACCGTCCCTCCAGAGCAAAGATCTGAAAAACTAAGTCAAAAAGAGACACACATCAATCCTGAAACCCTAAGCATCGAATGAAGAGATAAAGAACTCAGACAAGCACTGAATGGAATAAGAAACTGACTGAGAACAGAGAGCAAGGAGAGATACATGCAGAGGTCCCCAGTCAGCTACGGCAGCACAGGATCTGCCATCTTGGACTCCTACTGGAGACCGGGTGAACAGGGGGTACGAGAAAGCAGCTTCATAGAGTTTCCAGCAGGAGACAGAACAACCAGTAACCAGCGATCTACGCTTTCCCACCCCCACCCTTCTTCACACCCGCTTGGCCTCCTCTGCTTCCTGTTGCCACAGTCGCTTGGCCAGGAAGCACCAGCTTCACCTAGGTGTCACTTGGATTCCACCAGCCCACACTGGCCAGCTCCCTGAGTGCCATTTGTTGGCTGCTGGTGTTGCTTTTTGCCGCTTTTTTAGATTTCTTCCTTACCTCTCACCACCACCACCCCTTTCTCTCAAATACCTGGCTCCATATGCCATCTTTGCTTCTTCCTGAAAGGTTGAGAAACACGGCTCGACTGTGAAACTGCTTCCCAGCCTGTGCCAGCAAGCTGGTGGGACCCCTGGGGCTTTTTTTTTTTTTTGTTCTGATTTGTTCTGTTTTAATTTGTTTCTTTGTTTTCTTTTTCTTTTCTCAGCTTGGGAGCCCCTGCTAACTCGGCAGTACTGTGTGGCTTGGGAGTTACTCCCTTACTCTGCGCAGATGCACAGTGACATCCTTGAGGGTGTTTATTTTCTCTTTTTTTGGGGGGGGTGTTTCTTTGTTTTGTTTTCTTCTCTCTCTTTTTCCCTTTTTTCATTTCCAGTTTCTCGTCTCTGTATACTTACCTTTTCTTCCTGTCTCCTGAACACCTGGTGCTGTGTGACACCTTTACCCCTTCTAGCCAGGCTGTACTTCTCGGCCTGGGAGCAACTTCCCCACTCCTACCAGCGGCACCAGTGGGACCCCAGGGGGCTTGTCTTTTTTTCTCTTTTTTCCTCTAACGTTTATTTATTCATTTTTTTTCTTTTACCCTTTTTCTTTTTGTTTTTCTCCATTTCTCAGTCTCTCATCTCTCCACTCCAACAGCAAGCTCCCTTAGCACTCTGTTTTGTTTGTGTGTATGTTTTTGGGTCCTGTTCCTCAATCCTCTCTCTCCTTTTTCCCATACCCATCTTAGCTCCACACATCACAATCTAACCCCTCCTTCCTGCCTAACTGCACTGTGTGCTGAACATCACACTCCCAAGCAGCACAGGCACAGCCTACTGGAACCTGCCCTGCACTGATTCCTGGCCCTCCCTGTCAACCTAAGTACGTGCTACAAACAATCTATCCCAGCAACTCTCCTTCAGCTGGAACTGCCTTGCTGTACTGTACCTGAGTGACTGACCCTGCCCATTGGAGAAGGAGATGAAAAATATCGTACCCACAGATGAGCAAACAACAAAGAACGCACAGCCCACCTGCTCAGACATAACCAAATAAAACAAAAAAGCAGGACAAAACATACCAAATTACAATCAATAAATGAGGAAAATAACTACTGAATGTCCTGAAGGCAGCAGACAATATCAAAACATATACAAAAACAGGACAGGATTGTTCCAGTAGGCATCCAAAATAAAACACCAGAGAACTTTCCAGTAGAAGAAAAGGCACTAGAACTACCTGATAGGGAATGCAACTCTCTAATATTTAGAATTATCCAAGAGGTGAAGCAAAAAGCAGACAAAAAGGAGGAAAAAATAGACAAATTCATGGAAAATACAGACAAAAAAAGGAAGAATTCAAGGAAATAATACAAGAACAAAATACTAAAATAAATTCACAACTAGAAATCATACAAAAACAACAATTAGACATCTAAAAGATAAACAACAAGATTTCAGAAACGGACAGTGTCTTAGAAGGCCTGAGGAGCAGGTTTGAAACAATGGAAGACAGGATCAGCAAAATTGAAGACAGACACTTGGATACAACTCTGAGGAAAAATCACAAAAAATAATGAAGAAAAATGAAGAAACCCTGAGAATTATGTGGGATACAATCAAAAGCAAAAATCTGTGAGTGATCAGAGTTCCAGAACAGGGGGAGAAAACAGAACACACAGAGAGGATCATTGAAGAATTGCTGACAGAAAACTTCCC
>NW_004443956.1:18504960-18506285 GCF_000243295.1 Trichechus manatus latirostris | reverse complement strand
AGACTTTAAAACAAAATCCACCATAAAAGACAAAGAAGGACACTATATAATGATTAAGGGGACGATCCATCATGAAGACATAACCATAATGAACATCTAAGCACCCAATGACAGGTCCACAAAATACATAAAACAAACTCTAACAGCACTGAAAATAGAAATTGACAGTTCCACAATAATAGTGGAGACTTCAACATACCACTCTCAGTAAAGGACAGAACATCTAGAAAGAAACTCCTCAAAGATACAAAAGACGTAAAGGCCACAATCAGCTAACTTGGCCTCATAAACATATATAGAACACTACACCCAACAGCTGCAAAGTACACATTCTTTTCCAATGCACACAGAACATTCTCCAGAATAGACTAAACCTTAGGCCACAGAGGAATCCTCAACAAGATCCAAAACGTTGAGATAATACAAAGCATTTTCTCTGACCACAACACCATCAAGGTAGAAATTAACAACAGGAAGAGCAAGGAAAAAAAATCAATTACATGGAAAATGAATAACACCTTGCTTATATATCACTGGGTAATAGAAGAAATCAGAGATGGAATAAAAAAATTCCTAGAATCAAACGAGAATGAAAACACATCATACCAAAACCTTTGGCACACAGCAAAGGCAGTACTCAGAGGACAATTTATAGCAAAAGACACACATGTCAAAAAAAGAAGAAAGGGACAAAATCAAAACAATAACTACAGAACTA
The DNA here is from genome assembly GCF_000243295.1 of Trichechus manatus latirostris. Taxonomy (NCBI): domain Eukaryota; kingdom Metazoa; phylum Chordata; class Mammalia; order Sirenia; family Trichechidae; genus Trichechus; species Trichechus manatus. Next base: position 18,505,567 of record NW_004443956.1, on the reverse strand, counting down.
GAACAACTAGAAAGAGAACAGAAAAAAAAGCCCACAGCCAAGAGAAGAAAGGAAATAATAAAGATCAGAGCAGAAATAAGTGAAATAGAGAATAGAAAAACTATAGAAAGGATCAACAAAACCAAAAAATGGTTCTTTGAAAGGATCAACAAAATCGACAAACTACTGGCCAGACTGACAAAACAAAAACAGGAGAGGACACAAATAACCCAAATAAGAAATGAAATGAGGGACATTATAACACACCCAACTGAAATAAAAAGGCTTATAACAGAGTATTATGAAAAACTATACTCCAACAAATTTGAAAACCTAGAGAAAATGGATAAATTTCTAGAAACACACTAACTACCCAAACGACCACAAATTGCTGTTGAAAATCTGAACGGACCCATAACAAGAGAAGAGATTGAAAAGATTAAAAAAAAAAATTCCCAACAAATGAAAGCCCTGGCCCAGATGGCTTCACTGGAGAATTCTACCAAACATTCAGAGAAGAGCTTGTACCAGTACTACTCAAACTATTTCAGAACTTAGAAAAGGAAGGGATCTATCAGAATTCATTTTATGAAGCCAGCATAACCATGATACCAAAACCAGGCAAAGA
>NW_004443956.1:18487674-18501704 GCF_000243295.1 Trichechus manatus latirostris | reverse complement strand
GGTGATAGGGAACCCAAGGTTGAGAAGGGACAGTGTTGACATGTTGTGGGGTTCTTAATCATTGTCATAGGGCAATATGTGTACCGTTTAATGAGAAAATATTTGTTCTGTAAACCTTCATCTAAAGTACAAAAAAATTGTTATCTATGTGAGATCAACTTGACAACAGTGACTCAAAAGGTTTCATGGGAAGCCTAGGGGACAGTGAGTTGAAGATAATGGTGATGGAATAATTTGGAATAGCAGCACAACTGGAAGAATGTAATCGATGTCACTAAATTGAATATGTAGAAATTTTTGCAATGATGTATCTTTGGCTATGTATATTTTCACCAAAAAAAAAAGATCCTCCAAGGTCGAGAAGGGAGAGTGTTGACATATCATGGGGTTGTTAACCAATGTCATAAAACAATATGTATATACTGGCTGTTTAATGAGAAACTATTTGTTCTGTAAACCTTCATCTAAATTACAACAAAAAAAAATTAAAAAGAAAAACCAAAAAGAATTGGTTGCTGTTCAGTCATTTCAGGAGGTTGCATATGAACAGGAACTGATGGTACTGAAGGAAGAGGTCCAAGCTGCACTGAAGGCATTAGTAAAAAACAAGGCCCCAGGAATTGACAGAATGCCAAATGAGATGTTTCAAGAAACACATGCAGCTCTGGAAGTGTTCACTCGTCTATGCCAAGAAATTTGGAAGACAACTACCTGGTCAACCAACTGGAAGAGATCCATATTTATGCCTATTCCAAAGAAAGATGATGCCACCAAATGAGGAAACTATCGAAAAATATAATTAATATCACACACAAGTAAATTTTGCTGAAGATCATTCAAAAGCGGTTGCAGAACTACATCCACAGGAACTGCCAGAAATTCAACCTGTCTTCAGAAGAGAATGATCATTGCTGCTGTCAGATGGATCCTGGCTGAAAGCAGAGAATACCAGAAAGATATTTACCTGTGTTTTATTGACTGTGTGGATCATAACAAATTATGGCTAACATTGCAAATAATGGGAATTCCAGAACACTTAATTGTGGTCATGAGGAACCTGTACACAGATCAAGAAGCAGTTGTTCCAACAGAACAAGGGGATACTGCATGGTTTAAAGCCAGAAAAGGTGTGTGTCAGGGTTGTATCCTTTCACCATACTTATTCAATCCGTATGCTGAGCAAATAATCCGAGAAGCCGGACTACATGAAGAAGAATAGGGCATCAGGATTGGAAGAAGACTCATTAACAACCTGGGTTATGCAGATGACACAACCTTGCTTGCTGAGACTGAAAAGGACTTGAAGCACTTACTGATGAAGATCAAAGACCACAGCCTTCAGAATGGATTACACCTCAACATAAAGAAAACAAAAATCCTCACAACTGGACCAATAAGCAACATCATGATAAAGGAAGAAAAAATTGCAGTTGTCAAGGATTTCATTTTATTTGGATCCACAATCGCCACTCACAGAACCAGCAGTCAAGAAATCGAAAGACACATTGCATTGGGCAAATCTGCTACAAAAGACCTCTTTGAAGTGTTATAAAGCAAAGCTGTCACCTTGAAGACTAAGGTGGAGTAGACCCAAGCGATGGTATTTTCTATTGCATCATATGTGTGCAAAAGCTGGACAACGAATAAGGAAGACCAAAGAAGAATTGACACCTTTGAATTGTGGTGTGGGTGAAGAGTATTGAATATACCATGGACTACCAAAAGAATGAACAAATCTGTCTTGGAAGAAGTACAACCATAATGCTCCTTAGAAGCAAGGATGGTGAGACTACGTCTTACATACTTTGGAGATGTTGTCAGGAGGATCAGCACTCGGAGACAGACGTAATGCTTGGTAAAATACAGGGTCAATGGAAGGGAGGAAGACCCTCAAGGAGATGGACTGACACAGTCACTGCAACAATGGGCTCAAGCATAATAATGACTGTGAGCATGGCACAGGACTGGGCAGTGTTTCGTTCTGTGGTACATAGGGTCACTATGAGTCAGAATCGATTCGATGGCACCTAACAACAACATTGTTGCAGTGAGTGTGTCAATCCATCTCCTTGAGGGTCTTCCTCTTTTTCCTAATCCTCTACTTTACCAATCATGATGTCCTTCTCCAGGGACTGATCCCTCCTGATAATATGTCCAAAGTATGTGAGACGTAGTCTTGCCATCCTTGCTTCTAAGGAGCATTATGGCTGTATTTCTTCCAAGATAGATTTGTTCATTCTTTTGGCAGTCCATGGTGTATTCAATACTCTTCACTAGCACCACCGTTCGAAGGTGTCAATTCTTCTTTGGTCTTCTTTATTTACTGTCCAGCTTTCTCATGCATATGAGGCAATTGAAAACACCATGGCTTGGGGCAGGCACACCTTAGTCTTCAAGGTGACATCTTTGCTTTATAACACTTTAAAGAGGTCTTTGCACCAGATTTGCCAATGCAATGTGTCTTTTGATTTCTTGACTGCTGCTTCCATGGGTGTTGATTGTGGACCCAAATAAAATGAAATCCTTGACAACTGCAATTTTTTCTTCCTTTATCATGATGTTGCTTATTGGTCCAGTTGTGAGGATTTTTGTTTTCTTTATGTTGAGGTGTAATCCATTCTGAAGGCTGTGGTCTTTGATCTTCATCAGTAAGTGCTTCAAGTCCTTTTCAGTCTCAGCAAGCAAGGTTGTGTCATCTGCATAACCCAGGTTGTTAATGAGTCTTCTTCCAATCCTGATGCCCTATTCTTCTTCATGTAGTCCGGCTTCTCGGATTATTTGCTCAGCATACGGATTGAATAAGTATGGTGAAAGGATACAACCCTGACACACACCTTTTCTGGCTTTAAACCATGCAGTATCCCCTTGTTCTGTTGGAACAACTGCTTCTTGATCTGTGTACAGGTTCCTCATGACCACAATTAAGTGTTCTGGAATTCCCATTATTTGCAATGTTAGCCATAATTTGTTATGATCCACACAGTCAATAAAACACAGGTAAACATCTTTCTGGTATTCTCTGCTTTCAGCCAGGATCCATCTGACAGCAGCAATGATATCCCTGGTTCCACGTCCTCTTCTGAATCCGGCCTGAATTTCTGGCAGTTCTGTCAATATACTGCTGCAGCCACTTTTGAATGATCTTCAGCAAAATTTACTTGTGTGTGATATTAATTATATTTTTTTATAGTTTCCTCATTTGTGGCATCATCTTTCTTTGGAATAGGCATAAATATGGATCTCTTCCAGTTGGTTGACCAGGTAGCTGTCTTCCAAATTTCTTGGCATAGACGAGTGAACACTTCCAGAGCTGCATGTGTTTCTTGAAACATCTCATTTGGTATTCTGTCAATCCTGGAGCCTTGTTTTCTTCCAATGCCTTCATTGCAGCTTGGACCTCGTCCTTCAGTACCAATGGTTCCTGATCATATGCTACCTCCTGAAATGATTGAACATCGACCAATTCTTTTTGATACAGTGACTGTGTGTAATCCTTCCATCTTCTTTTGATGCTTCCTGTGTCACTTAATATTTTCCCCATAGAATCCTTCAATATTGCAACTAGAGGCTTGAATATTTTCTTCAGTTTTTTCAGCTTGAGAAATGTCAAGCATGTTCTTTCCTTTTGTTTTTCTAACTCCAAGTCTTTGCACATGTCATTATAATAGTTTACTTTGTCTTCTCGAGCCACCCTTTGAAATCTTCTTTTCAGCTCTTTTACTTGATCATTTTTTTCATTTGCTTTAGCTACTTGACTTTCAAGAGAAAGTTTCAGAGTCTCTTCTCACTTTCATTTTGGTCTCTTTCTTTCCCGTCTTTTTAATGACCTCTTGTTCTCTTCATGTATGATGTCCTTGATGTCATTCCACAACTCATCTGGTCTTCGGTCATTAGTGTTCAATGAGTCAAATCCATTCTTGAGATGGTCTCTAAATTCAGGTGGGATATACTTAAGGTTGTACTTTGGCTATTGTGGACTTGTTTTAACTTTCTTCAGCTTCAATTTGAACTTGCATATGAGCAATTGATGATCTATCCTGCGGTAGGCATCTGGCCTTGTTCTGACTGATGATATTGAGCTTTTCCATCATCTTTCCACAAGTGTAGTCAATTTAATTCCTGTGTATTCCATCTGGTGAGGTCCACGTGTATAGTCACCATTTATGTTATTGAAAAAACATATTCCCAATGAAGAAGTCATTTGTCTTGCAAAATTCTATCATGAGATCTCTGGCATCATTTCTATTACCAAGTCCATATTTTCCAACTACTGACCCTTCTTCTTTCCAATGTCCACATTCCAATCACCAGTAATTATCAATGCATCCTGATTGCATGTTTGATCAATTTCAGACTGCAGAAGTTGGTAAAAATCTTCAATTGCTTCATCTTTGGCCTTAGTGGTTGCTGTGTAAATTTGAATAATAGTTGTATTAATTGGTCTTCCTTGTAGGCATATGGATATTATCCTATCACTGACGGTATTGTACTTCAGGATAGATCTTGAAATGTTCTTTTTGACAATGAATGCAATGCCATTCCCCTTCAAGTTGTCATTCCTGGCATAGTAGATAATATAATTTTCCGATTCAAAATGGCCAATACCAGTCCATTTCAGCTCACTAATGCCTAGGATATTGATGTTATGTATTCCATTTCATTTTTGATGATTTCTAATTTTCCTAGATTCATACTTCCTACAGTCCATGTTCCAATTATTAATGGATGTTTGCAGCTGTTTCTTCTCATTTTGAGTCTTGCCATATCAGCAAATGTAGGTCCCAAGAGCTTGACTCCATCCACGTCATTAAGGTCGACTTTACTTTGAGGAGGCAACTCTTCCCCAGTCGTCTTTTGAGTGCCTTCCAACCTGAGGGACCCATCTTCCAGCACCATATCAGACAATGTTCCATTGCTATTCACAAGGTTTTATTATGAATAGTATGATAGCAGGATATAAAATTAACATACAAAATCAATAGGTTTTATAAACACAATAACCACCTAGAAGATATCATGGAAGAGAAGACTCTCTTTACAATAGCAAAAAAATAAAAATAAAAAAGCTTAGGAATCAACAACAAATCTACAAAATCTGTAAGGGAAACTTTAATACACACCTGACAGAAAAGAAAGTAGACTTGAAAGGCATCCTATGAAGGTAGAAGGCAAGTCATCCCAGCCCTGGAAGAGCACTGCAAAGTGATATGTCAAAGGGCTCAGATACAGAAAGAAACAGAGTCAAGGCCAATAATACAGTGTGTCCCTTGCCTACATACCGTTTACAAAACAATGAAGTGTCACACCTCATAAAAATTAAAAACTTATGCTCATCAAAGCTCTTTATCAAAAGAGTAAAAAGACAACCTACAGACTGGGAAAAAAATCTTCGGAAACGACATATTCAATAAGAGTCTAGCCTCTAAAATTTATAGAAAACTTCAACAACTCAACAACAAAAAGAGGAATACTCCAATTATAAAAGGAGCAAAGTACATGAGTACAACCTTCACCAAAGAGGACATCCAATTGACCAACAAACACATGAAAAGATGCTCACGATCATTAGCAATTAAACCAAAAAACCAAACCAAACCTGTTGCCGTTGAGTGGATTCTGACTCATAGTGGCCCTATAGGACAGAGTAGAACTGCCCCATAGGGTTTCCAAGGAGCAGCTGGTGGATCTGAACTGCCGACCTTTTGGTTAGCAGCCGTAGCACTTAACCACTATGCCGCTAGGGAGATGCAAATCAAAACTACAATGAGGTAGCATCTCACCCCAGCTAAAATGGCACTGATTTAAAAAAAAAAAAAGATAACAAATGTTGGGGAGATTGAAAACGTTATCCATTACTGGTGGGACTGTAAAATGATATAACCACTATGGAAAACAGTATGGCACTTTCTCAAAAACTAGAAATAGTACTATTCTATGATCCAGCAATCCCACTCCTAGCTAGATATATACCCTAGAGACCTAAAAGTAGTGACACAAACAGACATATGCACACTTTTTTGCATTGCAGCGTTATTCCCAATAGAAAAAAAAGGAAACACAGGAAGTGCTCATCATGAAAAAAACAAACTAACAAAAAACTCACTGCCCTCGAGTCGATTCTGACCCACAGCAAAATGTGGTACATACATACAATGGAATACTACACAATCATAAAGCACAATGATGAGTCTGTGAAACATATTATAACATGGACAGGCCTGGAGGGCATAATACTAAGTGGAATAAGTCAAACACATAAGGACAAATATTGTATAAACCCTTTTTTTAATAAGAAGACAAGAGTAGGTATATGTAAAGAGACAAATGTTCACTGGTGGTTACCAGGAAGAGGTAGGGAGGGGGAGGGGGAGGGAGAAGCATGCTTTAGATCATAGATACTTGTTATTTTTGGTGATGGGAAAAATGGCATCGAATGTAGGTATAGTGAGCACAACATGACCAAGTAAATGATGTCGCTGAGAAGTACTCAAGAGAATAGGATGCCTGTACTAAAGAATTTGACATACATAATATGGCAACAATACCAACAAAGACCAAAAAAAGAATGTATGATCACATATGGGTGGGTATAGGCATATGGGTAGGTACAGGTGTATACATATGTGAGAATAGATAGAAGTATCTATATGTACTTGTAAATACAGATATGTGTGGGCAGGCACACATATTCATTGAAGACACAACTACAGATACTCCTCAGACATAACCAAATACCTTCCAAGATTGTTTTTTTAGGTTTGAAAGCTTAGGACTATAGTCTCAGGGCAACTCAGTCAGTTGGCATAATATAGTTTACAAAGTTCATGTTCTGCATCCTAGCGAAGTGAGTAGCATCTGGATTCTTAAAAACTTACAAGCAGCTATCTAAGGTATAACTATTGCTCTATACTTATCAGGAGCAAAAGAGTAAGAAGGTAACCAAAATCTCAGAGAAGAAACAAGTCTACGAGGTTGATAGCCTACATGAGTTTAACTCTTTCCAGATGCTTTCACTTGGAAGCCTCCTAATTCATACTAACAGGCTGGTTCACACATCCAGAACAGGATGTTGCTCACAATGTTGTAGAAGGATGAATATCCCCAAGCACGGTAATGTCTCAGTCTGAAGGGGAGGATCAAGCTTTAACTACCTGAAGGAAACACTGGTCTGGAACAAGGTTGGCGTGCCCAGGAAACATTCAGTTAGTTCAAGACACTGATATGGGGAAGAGATTCAAACTCCCATCTCCATCCTGCCTTCCCTATGACCACCCATCAGTGTGCTGTTTTTCCATAGAGATCCTTAGATGGGCACCCACAAGTCCCTTCTCTGCCTCCTCCTTCTAGCTACCCCTAACCATCCCTTTGGCCTATCCCTTCTCTGTCCATGGTATTCAAGCTCCATCCTGGAGAATCTCTATAAAGTATTGAAGACATTGAGGAGTAGCTTCAGCTGCAACCTCCCTACCCCCCATCCCCCTGAGCCTCTAGACATCCCAAGTAAGCATATGATTCTGGTAAAAAAAAAAGTATGCTAGCTGTGTGAACAGTTTCAAGACAGTGCTCTAGTCTCTCTTTTCCCAACCAGATTTGAAATTCTGGAGCCACTGCTAATCTTGACTGTGCAGAGTAGGAAGTTTCAGGTTTTTGGTTGTAGTAGGCTGAAATTGATGATAGCTAACACCGTGCACCAGGCCCCTTGTCTGCCTCTTCCTCTGCTTTATTCCTTTCATCCCCAGTAAGGAATGGGTCCTGATCATGCTAAAGTCTCCCTTTACTCTTAACAATGCTATGCTTTGCAAAGTGATCAAGAGTAGTTCATCTCCAGTACTGGAAGTTACTCAAATGCACTGGGCTGTTTCCATTCCACTGTATCTTTGTATATGCTAGTCCCTCACCCTAGAGGTCCCTCCCAACTTTCCCTTGTCCTTGTCTACAATGATATTAATCACATCTACTTGGACAAAAATGGCTTATTCTTCAGGATTGTAAATTGTAAACCCTGAAGTCCCTTGTACTCCCCACTTCACCTTCTCTTCTACCTCTTTAATAGTGCTTGTCATAATGAAGTACATCTGCATATGTTCGTTAGTGGGCTAAGACCTTGAGAACAGAGGTTCTGTCCATGAGATAGTAATATTAGATGAGAATCTGCCTGCACGTACTCCATGTGGGAGGAACAATCCCCTGAGATGCTGCTCTAGACATTCCCACAATATCTAGTCCTCCCCCTATGAGTACCACATAATATAATTGCAAGCTTATTTCTTTGAATCTTCTTCAAGAAACTGTAAGCTTTAAGAAGGTGGAGACTGGGCAGCTGGTTACTATGGTATCCATAGCACCTAGCACACAGCTGAGCACACATAGCAGGCATGCAAACATTTGTTGAATTGATTCAATTCCCATATTTGTTTCAGTGGTGAAGAGCATCTTTACACAGTCAAATTTACACAATTAGTACCCCTTATCCTCTCAAGCAAAGATTCTTGCAAATTTCCTTCCCTTAACATTGGCCCTCCTACCTTCATCCCTCTTTCCTCTATCACTTTAAAGCTAACAGAAACAATCCATCTTCTTTTATTGTGATAAAATATATATATAAAACAAAACATTTGCCATTTCAACAATTTTTGCATGTACAATTCAGTGACATTAATCACATTCATCCTTTTGTGCAACCATCACCACTCCCCATTTCCAAATGTTTACATCACCCTGAATAGAAACTCACTGTACCCTAAGCAATGACTTCACCTTTCCCCCTCCCTTCCACTCGGCCCTGGTAACCACTAATAAACTTAAGTTTCCATATACTTGCCTGTTCTAGATATTTCATATAAGATCTCCACCTGTTTTTGAACCTTCTTTCTCTCCTTTTTCCATTTTCTTTTTCTGGCTACAGCAGACATTGGTGGTTCCCACCCAGGTATCCTTTGGTGCCCAGCCCCCCACTTCTGCTGTCAGTATTTGGTACCTGTGACCTGCGGGCTTAGTCCTTGGCAGTGAAGCTGCCTCCCCAGATCCCCCAATGGCCCGTGACTGGGAGGTAGTACTAGAGCCTAGCTCCTTTGCCTCATGGCAGGACAGACTCTGAAGTTTGATTTATGCTCGAGGGCTCCCTGCAGAATTGGGCTGAGTCTCCAGGTTCACCTGAAATCACATCTTAGCTTGGCTTCTTCCCCTTCCCTGCCCAGTGTTCCCGATTCCCTCATTAGTCTCTTCTGGGAGTACTTCCTGGATAGATCACCTGCACCCAAGGCCTTGCCTCTGCTTCTGTGAGATCCCAACCGAAGACACTAGTTCACTGTCATTACCCCCTTGATTAAACTCAAGTTCTCATTAAAAAAAAAAATTTCTAAACCACCATCCCCATGGTTGAAAGTGTTCCCGTTCTGAACTTGAAAGGGTAGAACACTGGCAGAGATGAGGTATAAGACAGGGCTTTCAGGTCCCACGTTGCCCTCAGACACCAAGAGAAAAAAAGAGTTGGGGAATCTCTGTACATATCAGGAGGATGTACCTTCTAGCCTACACATTCAAGAAGGTTAAATTCCAGATCATAAAGCATGGCTCCCCTCAGGAGATCAGCAAAGCAGTCCCAAAAGACTTAAAAGTCACACTTAGAATATCTCGGATCCCTATTTTCTAGCCTCTGTCCCTACATTATACTTAAAAATCTTAACAACTATAGAAGGGCGGAGCCAACATAGCGCTATAGACAGAAGCACCACACTGTCCCTCCACAGCAAAGACCCGTAAAACTACGTAAAACAGAGACAAATGGCAATCCTGGAGTCTTAAGTGTCAAATGAAGAGATAAAGAACTCAACCAAGCACCGAATGGAATAAGAAACTGATAGAAAACAGAGAGCAAGGAGAGTTATGAGCAGAGGTCTCCTATCAGCTAATGCAGCATGGATCTGCCAACTTGGACCCCTGTCAGAGATTGGTGGTTAGGGAGTACAGGAAAGCAGATTCATGAAGCTCCCAGCAGGAGACAGAGCACCCAGTAACCAGTGAGACACACTTTCACACCCCTCCACCTTGCCTCCGCCTGCTGGGCCTTTGCCGCTTCCCAGCTGGCTGATCCTCAGCTTCCCAGTGGGTAATTCCTGGCTTCCTGGAGGACCAACTCGCTGCTTCCTGCTGGGCTGATCCACAGCTTCTCAGGGAGCTGATTCCCAGCTTCCCAGAGGGCTGATTCACTGCTTCCCGGCAGGCCATAACTGCAGAACAGGAGGTGCTGGTTCCATGCTGCATGTATTCACCCTGCCCACACCAGCTGGCTTCTTCACTGCCTTTTTTTTGTGGCTAGTGTTGCTTTTTTTTTTATATCTTTTGGTTACTTCCCTGCCTCTCACCTCCTCCCCCTCCTTTATCTCAAACTCCTAACTCCATGTACCATCTTTATTTCTTCTTGAAAGGCTGTGAAGCCTCACTCAGCTGGGGAACTGCTTCCCCTGTCCCTGACGCCACACTGGTGGTATTTCTTGGGGCTTTTTTTTTCCTTCCATGTTTTCTTTTTCTTTTTGTTCATTTGTTTAATTTCTCTTTCTTTTTTCCTTTTTATTTTTCTTCATTTTTCAGTTTCTCATCTCTTTCTACTTATCTTCTTTTCCTATCTCCTGGATACCGGGCAGTGTGCATCATCTTCACCCCTTCTAGCCAGGTTGTACTGCATGGCTTGGGAGCAGCTTTCCCAGTCTGCACAGCCATGCCAATGGGATCCCTAGGGGTATTTTTTTTTCTTTTTTTCCTCCCTTCGTTTCTTAGTTTATTATCTCTCCACTCCAATGGCAGGCTCACTCAATTTTTTTTTTTTTGCCCCTGCTTTCCTCTCCTCTCTCTTCTTTTCCATACCCAACCTAGTTCCACACATCACAACCTCTCCCTCCCCAACCCTTCTGCCTATCTGCGCCATGAGCTGAACATTGCACTCCCAAGCAGCACAGGCACAGCCTACCAGAAACTTCCCTGAACTGTCCCCTGGCTCACCTTGTCAGCCGCAGTACGTGCCACAAACAACCCATCCCAGCCCCTCCCCTTCAGCTAGACCTGTCCTGCTGCAGTATAGCTGAGCTACCAGCTCTGCCTACTGGACAAAGAGGTGAAAAATATCGTGTCTACAGACAAGCAAACAACAAAGAATGCACAGACCACCTGCTCAGACATAACCAAATAAAACAAAAAAGCAAGAAAAAACAAAAAATCTACAATAAATAAAAGAAGAAAATAACTACTAAATGTCCCCAAGATTGCAGAAAATATCAAAACATATTAAAAAAAAAAAAAAAGGACAGGATGATTCCAGTAGGGGTCCAAAATAAAACACCAGATCACTTTCCAGTAGAACAAAAAGGCACTAGAACTACCTGATAGGGAATTCAAATCTCTAGTATTTACAGCTATCAAAGAGTTGAAGCAAAAAGCAGACAAAAATGAGGAAAAAATAGACAAATTCATGGAAAATATAGATAAAAAAATAGAAGAATTCAGGAAAATAATACAGCAAAAAATGTCAAAATAAATTCACAGCTAGAAATCATACAAAAAAGACATTTAGAAATCCAAAAGATAAACATCAAGATTTCAGAAATTCACCATGTTATAGAGGGGCTGAGGAACGAGTCTGAAACAATGGAAGACAAGATCAGTGAAATTGAAGGCAAACACTTGGATATAACTTTGAGGAAAAATCAGAAAAAAGAACAAAGAAAAATGAAATGCTGAGAATTGTACGGGATACAGTCAAAAACATAAATTTGCAAGTGATCAGAGTTCCAGAACAGGGGGAGAAAACAGAAAACACAGAGAGGATCACTGAAGAATTGGTGACAAAAACTTCCCTAATATAATGAAAGATGAAAATATGACCATCTGAGAAGCACAAAGAACCCTATAGAGGAGAGACCCCAAAAGAAAATCACTAAGGCATATCATAATCATACTCGCTAAAACCAAAGACAAAGAATCCTGAGAGTAGCTTGAGAAACAAAAAGTCACATACACAGGGGAAACAATAAGACTAAGCTCTAATTACTCGGCAGAAACCATTCAGGCAAGAAGGCAATGGGATGACATATATAAAACCTTGAAAGAAAAAAATTGCCAACCAAGAATAATATATCCTGCAAAACTCTCATTCAAATATGATAGTGAAATTAGGACTTTTCCAGATAAACAGAAATTAAGGGAAGATGTAAACACCAAAGTAAACTTACATGAATTATTAAAGAGAGTCCTTCGGTTTGAGAACAAACAACATCAGACCACAGCCTGAATCTAGGACACAAGATTGCACCAGCCAGATACCAACCTAGGAAATGAACTCTCAAAGATTATCCAAAACGAAGAGATTTACAAAGGGAACCAGAGAGGTTAATCTGCAAACAACAACAATGTCAAAACAATGATAGAGGGAATAAATGGTGTAGGTATAGAACTTTGTAATGGAGAGGAAAGCAAGGTCATACCAAGTAATAATAGACTGGTTCAAACCTAGGAAGATAAGGGTAAATTTCAAGGTAACCACAAAGCAAGTTGACAAACCTACTCATCAAAATAAAGAAGAAAAATATAAAGTCTCAGTGAAAGCAAAATCTACTAAAACAAAAGAAATGAAAAAAAAAGTCCACAAACAAAAGGATTCATCACAGGAGAGTAAGAAGAACAAAGAAATCATCAGCACCACAAAAAAAAAGCACTACAAAATGATAACAATAAACTCACACCTATCAATAATTACCCTGAACATAAATGGCCTAAATGCACCTATAAAGAGACAGAGAGTGAAAGAATGGATAAAAAAAAAACAGGATCCATCAAATGCTGTCTACAACAGACACACCTTAGAAACAAAGACATAAATTTATTAAAAATCAAAGAAAGGAAAAAATATTTCAAGCAAACAGCCACCAAAAAAGAGCAGGAGTGCTAATACTAATCTCAGGTAAAATAGACTTTAAAAGAAAATCCACCATAAAAGACAAAGAAGGGCACTAAATCATGATTAAATTGAAATCCAGCATGAAGACATAACCATAGTAAATATCTACACACCCAATGACAGGGCTCCAAAATACATAAAACAAACTTTAACAGCACTAAAAAGATAAATTGACAGTTCCACTATAATAGTAGGAGACTTCAACACACCACTCTTGGTAAAGGACAGAACATCTAGAAAGAAACTCAACAAAGATACAGAAGATCTAAAGGCCACAATCAGCCAACTTGAACTCACAGACATATATAGAACACTGCACCCATCAGCTACAAAATACACATTCTTTTCCAATGCACATGGAACGTTCTCCAGAATAGACCATATCTTAGGCCACAGAGCAACCCTCAACAAAATCTAAAACATTCAGATAATACAAAATACCTTCTCTGATCACAATGCCATCAAAGCAGAAATTAACAACAGAAAGAGCAAAGAAAAAAATCAAATACATGGAAACTAAATAACACCCTGCTTAAAAACCACTGGGTAATAGAAGAAATCAAAGACATAATCAAATAATTCCTAGAATGAAATGAGAATGAAAACACATCATACCAAAACCTTTGGGACACAGCAAAGGCAGTACTCAGAGGTCAATTTATAGCAATAGATGCACACATCAAAAAAGAAGAAAGGGACAAAATCAAAACATTAGCTACACAACTTGAAAAAATAGAAAGAGAACAGCAAAAGAAGCCTACGGCCACTAGAAGAAAGAAAATAATAAAGATCAAAGTAGAAATAAATGAAATAGAGAATAGAAAAACAATAGAAAGGATCAACAAAACCAAAAATTGGTTCTTTGAAAGGATGAAAAAAATTGACAAACCACTGGCCAAAATTACAAAAGAAAAACAGGAGAGGATGCAAATAACCCAAATAAGAAATGAAATGGGGGACATTAAAACAGACCCAAATGAAATAAAAAGGATCATAATATAGTATTATGAAAAACTATAACAAATTTGAAAATCTACAGGAAATAGATAAATTTCTAGAAACACACTACTTACTCAAACTA
>NW_004443956.1:18469267-18487040 GCF_000243295.1 Trichechus manatus latirostris | reverse complement strand
GAGAGGATGAAAACTTTCCGCCTGAGAACAGGAGCAAGACAAGGATGCCCTTTATCACCACTCCTATTTAACATTGTGCTGGAAGTCCTAGCTAGAGCAAAAAGGCAAGAAAAAGAAATAAAGGGCATCCAAATTGGTAATGATGAAGTTAAACTGTCCCAATTTGCAGATGATATGGTACTATATATAGAAGACCCAAAGACTCCATGAGAAAACTACTGGAACTAATAGAAAGATTCAGCAGAGAAGCAGGATACAAGATAAACATACAAAAATCAGTTGGATTCCTATACACCAATACAAAAAATTATGAAATCAGGAAAACAACACCATTTATAATAGCCCCTAAAAAAATAAAATACTTAAGAATAAATCTAACCAGGGATGTAAAAGGCCTATACAAAGAA
This sequence comes from Trichechus manatus latirostris, assembly GCF_000243295.1. Taxonomy (NCBI): domain Eukaryota; kingdom Metazoa; phylum Chordata; class Mammalia; order Sirenia; family Trichechidae; genus Trichechus; species Trichechus manatus. The sequence continues at coordinate 18,486,633 of NW_004443956.1, read as the reverse complement.
AACTACAAAACACCACTGCAAGAAACCAAAAGAGATCTACATAAATGGAAAAATATATCATGTACATGGATAGGTAGACTCAACATTGTGAAAATGATAATTCTACCCAAAGTAATTTACAAATACTATGCAATCCTGACCCAAATACCAACAACATTCTTTGAAGAAATGGAAAAAGCAATCATTAAATTTATATGGAAAGGGAATAGGCCCTGGATAAGGAAAGCACTAATGAAGAAGAATGTAGGAGGACTCACACTACCTGACCTCAGAAACTACTGTACAGCTACAGTAGTCAAAACAGCCTGGTACTGGTACAATGACAGATACATTGACCAATGGAATAGAATCAAGAACCCAGATGTAAATCCATACACCTACGGTCAGCTGATCTTCGACAAGAGCCCAAAGTCCATCAAGTGGGGGAAAGACAGTCTTTTTAACAAATGGTGCTGGCAAAATTGGATATCCATGTGCAAAAACATGAAACAGGTCCCATACCTCACACCATTCACAAAAAATAATTCAAAATGGATCAAAGACCTAAATATAAAACCAACAACTGTAACGATCATAGAAGAAAAAACAGGATCAACGCTAGAGACCCTAATGTATGACATTAACAGGATACAAACCATAAGTAACAAATACAAACTCAAGAAGATAAGCTAGATAACTGGGATCTTTTAAAAATTATTAAACACTTCACCAAAAGAGGGAAAAGAGAACCTACAGACTGGGAAAAATTTTTTGGCTATGACAAATCTGACAAAGGTCTAATCTCTGAAATCGACAGGAAAATCCAACACCTCTACAACAAAAAGACAAATAATCCAATTCAAAAATTAGCAAAGGAAATGAACACACACTTCACCAAAGAAGACATTCAAATGCTAACAGACACATGAGGAAATGCTCATAATCACCAGCCATTAGAGAAATGCATATCAAAACCACATTGAGATACCATCTCACCCCAACATTACTGGCATGAATCAAAAAACAGAAAATAACAAATGTTGGAGAGGCTGCGGGGGGATGAGAACTCTTATGCACTGCTGGTGGGAATGCAAAATGGTACAACCATTTTGGAAAACAATATAACACTTCCTTAGAAAGTTAGAAATAGAAATACTGTATGATACAGCAATCCCATTCCTAAGAATGTATCCTAAAGAAATAAGAGCTGTCACACGAATAGACATATGCACACCCATGTTCACTGCAGCATTGTTCACAATAGCAAAAGGATGGAAACAACCTAGATGCCCATCAACAGAAGAATGGATAAACAAACTATGGTACATACACACAATGGAATACTACACAACGATAAAGAACAATGATGAATCTGCAAAGCAACTCACAACATGGAGGAATCCAGAGGGCATTATGCTAAGTGAAATAAGTCAATCACAAAAGGAGAAACATTGCATGAGACCACTACTGTAAAAACTCATGAAAAGGTTTACACACAAAAAGAAACAATCTTTGATGGTTACAAGGGAGGGGAGGGGTGGGGGTGGAAAAACACTAAATAGACAATAGGTAAGTGGTAACTTTGGTGAAGTGTAAGACAGTACACAATACTGGGGAAGCCAGGACATCTTGTACAAGGCAAGGTCATGGAAGTGCTATAGACACATCCAAACTCCCTGAGGGACTGAATTGCTGGGCTGAGGGCTGTGGGGACCATCGTCTTGGGGAACATCTAGCTCAATTGGCTTAACATAATTTATAAAGAAAATGTTCTATATTCTACTTTGGTGAGTAGTGTCTGGGGTTTTAAAAGCACATGAACAGCCATCTAAGATACTCCACTGGTCTCACTTCTTCAGCAGCAAGGGAAAATGAAGAAAACTAAAGACACAAGGGAAAGATTAGTCCAAAAGACTAACAGACCACAACTATCTCGGCTTCCACCAGACTGAATCCAGTACAACTAGATGGTGCCTGACTACCACCACTGACTGCTCTGACAGGGATCACAGTAGAGGGTCCCAAACGGAGCTGAAGAAAAATGTAGAACAAAATTCTAACTCAAAAAAAGATCAGACTTACTGACCTGACAGAGACTGGAGAAACCCCAAGAGTATGGCCCCTGGACACCCTTTTAGCTCAGTAATGAAGTTACACTCCGGAGGTTCACCTTTTAGCCAAAGATTAGACAGACCCACAGGACAAAATGAGACTAAAGGGGCACAGCAGCCCAGCGGCCAGGACTAGAATGTAGGAGGGGACAGGAAAGCTGGTAATAGGGAACCCAAGGTCAAGAAGGGAGAGTACTGACATGTCATGGGGTTGTTAACCAATATCAGAAAACAACATATGTACTAACTGCTTAATGAGAAGCTAGTTTGTTCTGTAATCCTTCATGTAAAGTACAATAAAAAAATCATTAAAAAATCTTAGCAAGTACAAAAATTGAGAGTAATTCAAATTTTTTATTTGTTTCTTTAACTTAGACAGTGTTGTAATCTCACGCAAGCAGCTGTCTTCCCTTTCATGCCATACTCAATAGCTGTTCAGGGTCTCCAGCTTCTCTGACACACTTTACCCCAGTGTCTTAGTAACAGAGAAACAGAACAAGTGATTATAGATATAGATATAGATATAGATATAGAGACAGAGACATAGATATAGATTTAGGTTTACCTCAAGGAATTGGCTCACATGATTGTGGGAGCTGGCAAGACAAAAGTCTGTAGGTCAGAATCCCATAAAGTCTTTTAAAAACCGAACAATAGTTTAACTTAACTAGTAAAAGATATCTGCCTTGAGCATTATGCTCTTTGAAGAACTATCTATATGGGATTATACTGAAAACAGCAACTTGAGAGAACAGATGGAATGTTAGGGTGCAGTGAGTTTATGTTAATGGGGAGGAACAACTCAGAAAAGGAAGACGAGAATTGTTGCAAAACTCGAAAAATATAATCAATGTCACTAAATTGTACATGTAGGAAGTGTTGAGGTGGTATATGCTTTGCTGTGCATATTCTCAACAACAACAACAAAATAAACAAAATTTAAAAAAATAACTCTAGGTCAGGCAACAAGCTGGAGACTCCTGCAGGCTTGTGTCCCAAGCTCCATAGGTCAAATGATGGGAAGAGGGCAGAGTAAAGTCCTGTCAAGGTATCTATTTATAGTCTGGATGCAGAACACACCTTAGGGAAACTCCCTTTTCAACTGATTAATTGATTACATTCGACTACATTATGAAAGTAATTACATTACAATCTACATTAGATTACATACAAAACAGCAACTAGACTAGTGTTTGGCCAAACAACCAGGAAACATAGTTTAGTCAAGTTGACACAGAAAATTAACCAACACACCTTGTCCCTCACTCCCCAGCCCAAGCCTCTCATCCATTCTACCACTCACCCTTGCCTCCCACCTCTCCAGACCTTCCCCTTTATTGTTCCTGATTTTGTATCAACAAAACCTCAAATAATGTGCCTAAGAAGATCAAACCTGGCTTAGCAGACTTGGCTTGGGGAGAAACTGAGAAACAAAGCCAGAAACCATCCTAGCCGACAGGGAAAAGGGTAAGTCCAGGAATGCTCATTATACTGATTGCTTCAGTTTGAAATAGCAGGCCCAAAAGATGGGGAAGTAACGTTTCCAACATTTGACAAGTTTTAAGAAACTTTAAAAATGACACTTTTTCTCCTGACCACTTCCACTAGGGTCTCTTTTCTAAATTTTAAAGAGCAAAATAGAGTTAGGCTGCCAGGAAAAGTGGTAATAGGGAAGTGGTTAAGTGGTAAAAGGAAAGGTGGTAAGTGGGTGGGATAGTGAGAATCCAGAAATGGTAACTGGTTCTCAGAACTTGGAAAGAAGGTCTTAATCCAGGCTCATTAACATCACATATCATTTGGCATTTTGAAATTCTATCTTTAAATTCTTGCCCTTAAGATTCCCTGTAATTCAGCCACTAGTTCCTATCACCACTCTCCTCATCTAGTGGAGCACTCAGGGAGGAAGTGCTCTTACACATGTGACTAAAAGTGGCTTTATACTGAGGCACAAAGTGCATTGCTCAGTCTCTGCCCTAAAGAGTCACACTGGGAGGTGTCAGACTGAACTACTCAGAAGTCCACAGAGAGAAGTGCAGAGGAAGAAAAGGGCACAGAGGGAAAAAAAGGTTATCTGTACAGGTCCTATCCCTGAAGGAGGAGGGGTACATTAGGGCAACCAAGTTTGCTAGAGTTGATTTAATGTACCCGTCTTAGTTTTCTAGTGCTGCTATAAAAGAAATACCACAGGTGAGTGGCTTTAACAAACATAAATTTATTTTCTCACAGTTTAGGAGGCTAGAAGTTTGAATTCAGGGTGTGGGCTCTAGGCGAAGACTTTGTCGACTCTGGAGGAATGTCCTTGTCTCTTCTGAGCTTCTACACCCGTTGAACACCTTGCCATTGAGTAAATTCCAAGTCACAGGGACCCATAGGACAGAGTAGAATTGCATGATAACATTTCCAAGGCTGTAATCTTTATGGAGGCAGACTGCCACATCTTTCTTCCATGGAGCTGCTGGTGGGTTCGAACTGCAGACCTTTCAGTTAGCAGCCAAGTGCTTAACTCCTGAGCAATCCTCATGTGGCTTGACATCTCTCTTTCCTCATCTCTGCTTGCCTAATCTGTTCTTTTTATCTCTTGTAAGAGATTAACTCAACGTACATCCTATACCAATCCTGCCTCATTAACATAACAGAAAACTCATTCCCAAATGGGATTATAACCACAGGCATAAAAAAGAAAAAAAAAAAAAAAACCCAAACCCATTGCCGTTGAGTTGGTTCTGACTCATAGCAATCCTATAGGTTAGGATTTATGACACATATTTTTTGGGGACACAATTCAATCCATAACAGTACTCAATGACCCCAACCCTAGTGGGGAAAAAGACCTGCCAATTCATCAAGTTTCTCGTTCCGTGCCTGTTTAAGTGGCCTCCTTTAGTTTAAATATTGAGGAAGAAGAAAAAACAACCAAAGGCTATTAGCTCAAGATTTTACCAAAATGTTAAAATGAGAGAACAGTTCAAGATGACTGGAGATTTCCAACCAATATGGCAGCTTGGGCAGACACACCATGCCGTCCCTCTACAGCAAAGAACCAAGAAACCAAGTGAAACAGTTACAGATAACAATCCTGGAACCCTCAGCAACAAATGAAAGGATAATGAACTAGATTTAACACTGACTGGACAAAGAAACTGACTGAAAACAGCAAAAGAGAAGAGACAAAACAGAAAGGCCCTGCCAGCCAGCCTGGCACAGTGTGGCCATGTTGATACAAAGACAGTAGCAATCTTGGGTAAGGAGCACAGAAGGTAACTTCACAGAATTCCCAACAGGACACAGAGTAACTGTGTAAACATACCTGGAGTGAAATAAGGTCCTGATAGCTGGCTGCAGCCAACAAGAGGATCCCTCTCACACCCTCCTGGTGATTAGTGGCACAAACCACCCCATCCCTGCAGACCCAACCACCAGGTACCAAAACACAAGCCCCTTCTTTCATCCACCAACCCTGACCACTCCCCCTGCCACCCCACCCTTCCTAGTGTGCCAGCTACCCTGCCTGCCCACCCCCACCCCTCACTGACTGTCCCACTGCTCCAAGCTGCCTGGGACTGCTTTGGCCACCCTGCCACCTGACCCTGACCTCCACCCACTGCCCCATGACTCCGAGCAACCTGGGACCAATTGCCAACCCTGCAGGCCCAATCTCGATCCCCCCATCTGCTGCCCCGCCCCTCCGAGTGGCATGGCACCTCTCCAGCAACCCCATCCACTCAGAGCCAGGTGGTGAGTGCTCCAGTGCTGCCATACTAGCAACCAATGTAGCACGCCTACTTTGCCTGCCCAGATGTATCAAAAACAAAAACAAAAAAATCAGGATGCAGCAAGCAAACACACAAGCAATGAATAAATATAATAACACCTTAATGCCTCAGAGACAACAGACTATCAAATCACCTAAAGAAGGAGGACAAGATGCCACAAGCAAGTGACCAAAATAAAGAACCAGAAAATCTTCCTGAGGAAGTAATGATAATGGAAGTACCTGATAAGGAATTCAAAAGAATTATGTATAGGATCCTCCAAGAATCAAGGAAAACACAGACAAAATCAAGAAAATGGAGACAAAAGTCTAGAACAATTCAGGAAAACAACACAAGAACGAAATGAAAAATAGACAATTGTAAACCATACAAAAACAGCAAATAGAAATCCAGATGATTAACAATAAAATTTCAGAAATGGATAACTCAATGGAAGGATAATAGGAATAGAATTTAATCAGTGAAAGACAGAATCAGCGAAAGAGGACAAATCCCTTGACACTAATTTGCTTGAGGGACAATCAGAAAAAAGAATGAAGAAAAATGCAGAAAGTCTGAGAGTTACGTGGGACACTATCAAGAGGAATAATTTATGTGTGATCGGAATCCAGAACAGGAGGAGACAAAAATAAAAGCATAGAGAAAATTTTTGAAGACTTCCTGGCAGAAAACTTGCCTAATATCATGTAAGACAAGAAGAATTGCATCCAAGTGTCTCAACAAACCCCATACAAGATAGATCCCAAAAGAAAGTCACCAAGACATATCATAGTGAAACTTTCCAAAACCAAAGACAAAGAAATAATCCTGAGAGGAGCTCAGGAAAAAAGAACTGTCACCTACAAAGGAGAACTAATAAGACCAAGCTGATTTCCTGGCAGAAATCATGCTGGCAAAAAGGCAATGGGATGACGTATATAAAATCCTGAAAGAAAAAAAATTGTCAACCAAGAATTATATATCCAGCAAAATTGTCTCTCAAATATGATGGGGAAATTAGGACATTTCCAGATAAACAGAAACTAGGGAGTTTGTAAAAATCAGACCAACTGTACAAGAACTATTAAAGGGAGTTGTCATGGATTGAACTGTGTTCCCCAAAAATATCTGTCAACTTGGCTGGGTCATGATTCTCAGTATTGCATGATTGTGTACCATTTTGTAATCTGATGTGATTTCCTTCTGTGTTGTAAACTCTGTCACTATGATGTAATAAGATGGATTGGTGGTAGTTATATTGATGAGATCTACAGATTAGATAGTGTCTTAAGCCAATCTCTCTTGAGATATAAAAGAGAGAAGCAAGCAGAGAGACATGGGGACCTCATACCACCAAGAAAGTAGTGCTGGGAGTAGAGTGCATCCTTTGGACCTGAGGTTCCTATGCTGAGATGCTCCCAGACCAAGGGAAGACTGATGCATCACAAGGACATTTCTCCAGAGCCAACAGAGAGAGAAAGCCTTCCCTTGGAGCTGACGCCTTGAATTTGGACTTGTAGCCTACTAGACTATGAGAGAACAAATTTCTCTTTGTTAAAAGCCATCCACTTGTAGTATTTCTGTTATAGCAGCACTAGATGACTAAGACAGGAGTCCTTAAGATTAAGTCCTAAGATTAAGACACATGACAACATTACCTGGATACCAACCAACATAAAGAATTTTAAAAAATAAAAAAGAATTATAGGACTGAAAACAGAAAACCAGAGATGTCAATCTGTAAATGACGACCACTTCAAAATAAAAAGGAGGAATGAATGGTGTTGTTACAGAACTTCCATATAGAAAGGAAGTCAAGGCAATATCAAGATATAACAAAATTGTTTTAAAATTAGGAAGATAAAGGTAAAATTCAGGGTAATTACAAAGAAAATTAACAAACCTATTCACCAAAATAAAAAAGAAGAAAATCATAAGGACTCAGTAAATGCAAAATCAACAGCAAAGAAGGAAATGAAAAGAAAGTCCATAAACAAGAACAAAAAAAAAAACCTCAGCACAGAAAAGTATACAGAGCAAAGAACTCATCAACATCACAAAAAAAGCACAACAAAATGACAGCAGTAAATTCATACCTAACGATATTTACACTGAATGTAAAAGGATTAAATGCAGTGTCAAGAGACAGAGAGTGGCAGAATGGATAAGAAAACATGACCCGTCAATATGCTGCCTACAAGAGATACAACTTAGACACAAATATAAAAATAAACTAAAAATCAAAGCATGGAAAAAATATTTCAAGCAAACAGCAACCGAAAAAAGAGCAGAATGGCAATATTAACCTCTGGTAAAATAGACTTTAAGGCAAAAACCAGCATAGGAGACAAGGAAAGGCATTATATAATGATTAAAGTGTCATTCCAACAAAAGGACATAACCATAATAAATATCTACACAACCAATGAAAGAGCTCCAAATACATAAAACAAACATTAACAGAATTGAAAAGAGGAATAGACAAATCCACAATAATAGTAGGAGACTTTAACACACTACTTTTGATGAAGGACAAAGTGACTATAAAGAGACTCCATAAAGATACAGAAGATCTAAACAACACAATCAACCAACTTGATCTCATAAACATATACAGAACACTTCACCCAATAACAGCATAGTACACATTCTTTTCCAGTGCACATGGATCATTTTCCAGAATAGACCATATGTTATGCCACAAAGTAAGCATCAATAGATTCATAAACATCAAAAAAAAAAATACCAAACATTTCCTCAGAATACAACACTATAAAATTAAAAATTAATAACCAGAAGAACAAGGAAACAAAATCAAATACATGGAAACTGAATAACACCCTGTTTAAAAACCACTGAGTAACAGAAGAAATAAAAAGGAAATTGTAAAAATCCCAATAATCAAAGAGAATGAAAACATTACATACCAACACCTATGGGACATAGCAAAAGCAGTGCTCAAAGGTCAATTTATTGCAATAAATGCACATACCAAAAAAGAAGAGCTCAAATCAACACCTTCACCCTACAACTCCAACAAATAGAAAAAGAGTGCAAAAAAGCCCACAATTACCAGAAGAAAGGAAATAATAAAGATTAGAGCAGAAACAAATGAAACAGAACAACAAAAGTAAGAATCAACAAGACTGGAAGTTGGTTCTTTGAAAGGATTAATAAAATCGACAAACCACTGGCCAAACTGACAAAGGAAAAGAAGGAGAAGATGCAAATAAGAAATGAGATGGGTGATGTTACAACAGAACCAACTGAAATAAAAAAGATCATAACAGAATACTATGAAGAATGGTACTCCAACAAATTTGAAAACCTAGAGGAAATGGACAGATTTCTAGAAACATGCTACCTACCTAACTAACACAAACTGAAGTAGAAATTTGAACAGACCTATAACAAAAGAAGAAATTGAAGAGGTTATAAAAAAAACTCCCAACAACAACAAAAAAAGCCCTGACCCAGACAGCATCACTGGAGAATTCTAGCACACATTTGGAGAAGAGCTGACACCAATTCTATTCAAAATATTCCAGACCATAGAAAAGGATGGAATACTGCCTAATTCATTCTATAAAGCAAGCATAACCCTGATAGCAAAGCCAGGAAAAAACACTGCTAAAAAAGAAAATTATAGACCAGTATCCCTCATAAATATAGATGCAAAAAGTCTCAACAAAATTCTAGCCAAAATAATCCAACAATATAGCAACAAGTTAATACTAAGTGGGATTCATACTAAGTATGCAAGGATGGTTCAACATTAGAAAATCAATTAACATAATCCACCACATAAATAAAACAAAGAAAAAGAAACACATGATCACATCAACCAACGTAGAAAAGGCATTTTATAAAATCCAGCACACAACCCTGATAAAAACTCTCAGCAAAATAGGAATATAAGGGAAATTAAATTCCTGAACACAATTAAGGGCACGTATACAAAATCAGCAGACAACATTATTCTCAATGAAGAGACTGAAAGCTTTCCTCCTTGAGAATGGGAACCAGAAAGGATGTCCTTTATCACCACTTTTATTCAACATTGTACTGAAAGTCCTAGACAGAGCAATAAGGCAAGATAGGGAAATAAAAAGCATCCAAACTGGTAAGGAAGAAGTAAAACTATCCCTATTTGCAGATAGCATGATCCTTGTCTTAGTTATCTAGTGCTGCTGTAACAGAAATACCACAAGTGGATGACTTTAACAAAGAATTTATTCTCTCACAGTCTAGGAGGAGGCTAAAAGTCTGAATTCAAGGTGCCAGCTCCAGGGGAAGGCTTTCTCTCTCTGTTGGCTCTGGGAAAGGTTCTTGTCATCAATCTTCCCCTGGTCTAGGAGCTTTCCAGCATAGGGACCCCAGGTCCGAAAGACACGCTTCGCTGCTGGCTTTTCTTGCTTAGTGGTAATGAGGTCCCTCTTCTCACTGCTTGATTCTCTATTGTATATCTCAAAGGAAACGACTGAAGATACAACTAATCCTGTAGATTGAGTCCTGCCTCATTAACATAAGTGCCTCTAATCCTGCCTCATTTACATCACACAAAACAAGCAAACTCATTGCGATGGAGTCGATTGTGACTCATAGTGACCCTAGAGGACAGAGTAGAACTGCCCCCATAGTGTTTCCAAGGAGCAGCTGGTGGATTCAAATTGCCAATCTTTAGATTAGCAGCTGTAGCTCTTAACCACTATGCCACCAGAGCTCGAATGGCTTGAATTGCGTCCCCCCAAAATATGTGTCAACTTGGCTAGGCCATAATTCCTAGAGGTTAGGATTTACAACACATAGGATAATCACCTGAGATCACAAAACGGTGGCTAACTAAACAATACTGGGAACCATGGCCTAGTCGTGATGCATATTTTTGGGGGCACACAATTCATCAATTTACCATATGTCTGTCAATTTGTCGCACTGTGGTGGCTTGCATGTTGCTGTGATTCTGGAAGTTTTGCCACAGGTATTTCTAATTTCAGCAGGGTCACCCTTGATAGACAGGTTTCAGCTGAGCTTCCAGACTAACACAGACTAAGAAGAAGGACCTGGCAGTCTGCTTCTGAAAAAATCGGCTAGTGAAAACCTTATGAATAGTAGCAGAACATTGCCTGATATAGTGCTGGAAGATGAGACCCTCAGGTTGGAAGGTGCTCAAAATGCATCTGGGGAAGAGCTGCCTTCTCAAAGTAGAGTAGACCTTAATGATGTGGATGGAATCAAGCTTTCAGGACCTTCATTTGCTGATGTGGCATGACTCAAAATGAGAAGAAACAGCTGCAAACATCCATTAATAATTGGAACATGGAATGTACGAAGCATGAATCTAGGAAAATTAGAAATCGTCAAAAATGAAATGGAACACATAAACATTGCTATCCTAGGCATTGGTGAGCTGAAACGGACTGGTATTGGCCATTTGAATCAGACAGTCATATGGTCTACTATGCTGGGAATGAAAAATTGAATAGGAATGGTGTCACATTCATCGTCAAAAAGAATATTTCAAGATCTATCCAAAAGTACAACGCTGTCAGTGATAGGGATAATATCCATACACCTACAAGGAAGACCAGTTAATACGACTATAATTCAAATTTACACACCAACCACTAAGGCCAAAGATGAAGCAATTGAAGATTTCTACCAACTTCTGCCGTCTGAAATTGATCAAACATGCAATGAAGATGCACTGATAATTATTGGTGATTGGAATGTGAAAGCTGGAAACAAAGAAGAAGGATCGGTAGTTGGAAAATATGGCCTTGGTGATAGAAATGATGTTGGAGATCACATGACAGCATTTTGCAAGACCAATGACTTCTTCATTGCAAATACCTTTTTTTCAACAACATAAGCAGCAACTATACTTGTAGACCTTGCCAGATGGAATACATAGGAATCAAATCAACTACATCTCTGGAAAGAGACGATGGAAAAGCTCAATATCATCAGTCAGAACAAGGCCAGGGGCCGACTGTGAAACAGATCTTCAATTGTTCATAAGCAAGTTCAAGCTGAAGTTGAAGAAAATTAGAACAAGTCCATGAGAGCCAAAGCATGACAAAGCATACGGGGAATTGACAATCAGGAAGCTCTCCCAAGCGTTGGTATTCAGAGTCTCTTTTGGGGCTCTATGGTCGATGTTCCATGTGGCTGACCTCAGTCTCAACCACTCTGATGGTTGAACTGATTCCACATGACCCAAAGCCCCCACCATAAATTACATTGTTAGACTTCCTGGAGTGGCAAACCCCCATCTGAATAAACACATTCCTTAGAGGTTACTTCCCAGAAGCTGAGGGCAAATGTCAGACAACTATTTGGGCAAAGTTAAATTCTTTACTATACAACTGTATACTATGAAAGATGCTTAAGGACTAAGAATTTTCCACCAATCTTTGCAACACCTTGGCCCCCAACTATTCCTCTCCATTTGTCTTGCTAATCTCAAATGGTTCAAAAAACCGAACTAAACTGTGACCCCAGTATTGCTACCTATAAAAACATTTTTGCCTTACATTTTGAGAATTTGTGCAGTGAACAACCTCAGAGAAAAACTTAAGTTTGACTGACTTTCCTAAATCTAAATCAGAGCTGGTAAACTTTTTCTGTAAACGGTCAGAGAGTAAATACTTCAGGCTTTGCAGGTCATATGATATCTGTCAAAACCATCAACTTGCCATTGTAGCATGAAGGCAGCAATTTGTTGTTGTTGTTGGGTGCCATCGACTCAGTTCCAACTCGTAGAGACACTGTGTACAACAGAACAAAACACTGCCCAGTCCTGCACCACCTTCACAATCTTTGTTATGCTATGTTTGAGGCCATTGTTGCAGGCACTGTGTCAATCCATCTCGTTGAGGGTCTTCCTCTTTTTTACTGACCCTCTATTTTACCAAGCATGATGTCCTTCTCCAGGGTCTGGTCCCTCCTGATAACATGTCTAAAGCGCATGAGACAAAGTCTCACCATCCTCTCTTCTAAGTAGCATTCTAGCTGTACTTCTTCCAAGACAGATTTGTTCATTCTTCTGGCAGCCCATGGTATATTTAATATTCTTCACCAACACCAAAATTAAAATATGCATCAATTCTTCTTTGGTCTTCCTTATTCATTGTCCAACTTTTGCATGCATATGAGGCAATTAAAAATACCATGGCTTGGGTCAGGAGCACCTTAGTCCTCAAAGTGACATCTTTGCTTTTTAACACTTTAAAGAGGTCTTTTGCAGCAAATTTGCCCAATGCAATACGTCATTTGATTTCTTGACTGCTGTTTCCAAAGAAGAGTTGAGGGCCTAGGTATTGCAAGGATCAAATTGAAAATTTTTAATTCTTCAGTATCTTTCATACTATGCAGTTCATTTAAATTTCAATCTCTATCACAGATGGTTTAAATAATTTTTTTTATTGTACTTCAGGTGAAGGTTTACAGAACAAATAGATTCTCATGAAACAGTAGTACACATATTGTTTTATGACATTGGTTAACAACCCCATGACATGTCAACCCTCTCCCTTCTCGACCTTTTTTTTTTGGTGAAAATATACATAGCCAAAGATACACCATTTCAAAAATTTCTACATGCACACTTCAGTGGCATCGACTACACTCTTCCAATTGTGCTGCTATTCTCACTTTAGATGAAGGTTTACAGAACAAAATAGTTTCTCATTAAACAGTTAGTACACATGTTGCCCTATGACAATGGTTAACAACCTCACAACACATCAACACTATCCTTACTCAACCTTGGGTTCCCTATCACCAGCTTTCCTGTCCCCTTCTGCCTTCTAGTCCTTGTCCCTGGACTGCTGTGCCTCATTAGTCCCATTTGGTTTTATGGGGCTGTCCACTCTCCGGCTGAATCGTGAACCTCAGAAGTGACTTCACCACTGAGCTAAAAGGGTATCTGGGGGCCATACTCTTGGGGTTTCTCCAGTCTCCTTTAGGCCAGTAAATCTGGTCTATTTTTTTGTGAGTTAGAATTTTGTTCTACATCCTTCTCCAGCTCTGTCCAGAACCCTTTGTTGTGATCTCAGTCAGAGCAGTCAGTGGTGGTAGCCAGGCACCATCTAGCTAAATAATTTTTTGAATGACTCTGACTATCTAGGTAAATGCCCATTGTCTGAGCATTTGCTCCCCTCAATCTCTCTTCTCCTCCAGGAGATGGCATTCCTGGTGAGGACAAGTTCATGATTCAGGAAGTATCCTCTGGATTCACACTTGTTTCTGCTGTGGAATGGTTAGTCTGGCTTTCTTCCTGGACCATTGATCTTTGAGTTGGGACTGATCCAACTTGCCTTTCAGGCTTAATTGATGGTACCTGGTACCAATCACCTGGTTCTGCCATCTCAGTTTACATTCTCCACTCATGGCTCTGTCAGGTCATCAACCTTCTTAGCACCTATGTGTCACCTCAGAACACAACTTTCTGAGTCTCCTTCACACCTGCCATGGGAACCAGAGTGCTGGTACTGGCTCAGGCTCATCTTTGGCCACTCAGCTCTGTCATTTTGGCTCCATGTTGGACATGATGCTGACCTAATACCAAATACTGCAGAGCAAAGATACTAATCACACTGATATACTTAGTCTCCCACATATCTAGCTGATTACTTCTAAAGCAACCCAGGAGGAACTGGAAATGGAGAACTATGGTGCTGGCCTCATTGTGCTATCCCTATGTCGATTCTTCTCAATGTCCCTAGTGGGAAAGGTAGGCTTTAGCCTTTCTACTTTCTTTCAGCAAATGTTTGAGTGCTTATTATGTTTCAGTCACTGAGGATACCACTAACATAATTGTGGAAGATAAATTAATAAATACACATTTCCTGTGCTAAAGGGCAACAAGTCTCACAGCTTAGCTGCCATAGCAGGTGAGTTAGCCTATCTTCACAAATGAAGAACTTGAAAGGGTTTGAGGGAACTTGAGAGTTCCCCAGGCCCAATTACTATACTCCGAAAAAGGAATTAGAAGAATTTAGAAAATCCTATCCTCTCAAAACTTTCAGGATTCAGACTGTCTTCTCAAAATTCGTATTCTAGTAGTCAAAGCTGAATGTACCTCTTCATTCCTTCTCTTGACAGTTCTATCTCCCAATCTCAGCAGATGGATACCTTGGTGACTAGGGAGAAGGTAGTGTGCCTGGAAATATATGGCGATAGAGCACATTAATATAATCTTTTTAAAAATATACCTATTACAGGTAATAGGTAATAAATATTACCTATTTGCATTTTGACTATGTAATGCTGGGTATCTTAGTTTCTCAATGTTGCTATAACAAGTGGGTGGCTTTAACAAACAAATTTATTTTCTTACAGTTTAGGAGGTTAAAAGGCTGAATTCAGGACACTGGCTGTAGGGGAAAGCTTTCCCTTTCTGTCGGCTCTTGGGGAATGTCCTTGTCTCTTTTCAGCTTCTGTTCCTCAGTTTCTTGACAATCTTCATGTGGTGTGGCATTTATCTTCCCTGTCTGTGCTTCCTTGCTTGTTTGCCTAATCTGCTCTTTTTATATTTCAAAACGATTGGCTTAATACAAAAACTAGCTCAAAATGTATCAAAGACCTAAATGTATGACCTAAAACCATAAAATTCTTAGAAGAAAATATTGGAGTACTGCTTTTAGACCTGGTGTTCAACAATGGATTCTTAGGCATGACACCAAAGGCATGGGCAACAAAAAACAAAATAGATAAATGGAATTACATCAAAATTAAAGACTTCTGTACATCAAAAGACTTTGTCAACAAGGTGAAGAGACATCCTACATCCTGGGAGAAAATTTTAGGGAACTATTTAATGAACAAGGGTCTAATATCCACAATATATAAACTACTTCTATAACTTAACAAGAAAAAGACAAGCAACCTAATTGAAAAATGGGCCAAGGATCTGAATAAACATTTTACTAATGAAGATATTCAAATGGCCAACAGACAAAAGAAAAGATGCTCAATGTCTTTAGCTATCAGAGAAATGCAAATTAAAACCATTTCATTCCCACTAGGATGGGTATGATAAAAAAAATAAGGGGGGGGAGGAGGGATAACAAATGTTGACGAGGATGTGGGAAAATTAGAAAGCCGATGCATTGCTGGTTGGAATGCAGAATAGTATGCTTATTGTGGAAAACAGTGCAAAGTTTCCCCTAAAAAAGAAAATTAGAATTACCATATGACTCAGCAATCCAACTCCCAGGTAGATACTCAAGAAACTCGAGGGCAGTAAAGTGAGCAGCCATATGTACACCAATGTTCATTACAGCACTATTGACTTTTCACAATAGTCAAAAGGTGGAAACAACTTAAATATCCATCAGTGGATGAATGGATAAACAAAATGTGGTACATACATACAATGGAATACTTAGTTAGAAAGAGAAAGTCCTGATACATGCTACAACATGAATGAACTTTTAAGACATTATGCTTAGTGAAATAAGTCAGTCAGAAAAGAACAAATACTGTATGATCTCACTTATATAAAATGACAAGAATAGGTGAATATATAGAAACCAAAGTTTATTGGTACATACCAGGAGTGGGAGGGAGGGGAAGAAGGGGAGCCATTCTTTGGGAAACAGTGAGTTTCTGTTTATGTTGGTGGGAAATTTGGCACAGATTAAGGATAATGGTTGCAAAACCTATTAATGTAATTGATGTGACTAAGCTGTATACCTGAAAAATGTTGAATTGGCAAATTTTTTATATATATATATTTATTATTTATAATTTATTTTATTTTTGTTGTTGTTGAGAATATATGCAGAAGAACATACATCAATTCAACAGTTTCTACATGCAATTCAGTGATGTTGATTATATTCTTCAAGTTGTTTAACATTCTCACCCTCCTTTTCTGAGTTGTTCCTCCGCCATTAACAAAACTCACTGCCCTCTAAATTTCCTATCTAATCTTTCGAGTTGTTGTTGTCAATTTGATCCCATATAGATAGTTCTTAAAAGAGCATAATGCTCACGGCAGACATTTTTTACTAGTTAAGCTAAAGTACTGCTTGTTTTTAAGAAGACCTCAGGGGATATTTTTGGTTTAAGGTTTAAAGATTATCTTAGAGCAATAGTTGCATGGCTTCATCTAGCCTCCATGGCTCCATAAAGTCTGGAGTCCATGAAAATTTTAAATTCTGTTCTGCATTTTCCCTCTTTTGATCAGCATTCTTCTATAGAATCTTTGATCAAAATGTTCAGTAATGGCAGCTGGGCACCATCCAGTTCTTCTGGTCTCATGGCAAAGGAGGCAGTTGTTCATGAAGGCCATTAGCCGTACATTCCATTTTCTCCTCCTATTCCTGTCTCTCCTTCTTCCTGTGTTGCTCAAGGTGAATAGAGATCAATTGTTGTGCCTTGGTGTTGTATATATTTTTTTTTTTTTTTAATATTTTATTGTACTTCAGGTGAAGGCCCACAGAACAGATAGTTTCTCATGTAACAGTAACACACATGCTGTTTTATGACATTGGTTAACAACCCCACAACATTT
>NW_004443956.1:18462824-18468248 GCF_000243295.1 Trichechus manatus latirostris | reverse complement strand
AGAATTGTTACATTTTGCGTGTGAATTTTTTCATTGGTTTTTACAATAGAGGTCTCATACAATATTTGTCCTTTTGTGATTGACTTATTTCACTCTGTTGTATATATTTTTACAGAAAAAAAAATGTAGCTTCTAATATTGTTTATGTGCAACAAAACACCTCATTAGATTTGCTTTATTGGTTTGGAGGTTTAGGGTCATGGTTTCACAGGACATCCCAGTCAGTTGGCCTAGTATTGTTTTTTAAATGCTCTGTTCTTCCTCCTAGTTAGTTTTGTAGTGTCTGGGGTCTTAAAAGGTGCAAGCGAGCAGCCATCCAAGCTACAATAAATGGTCTCCATTCAGCCGGAGTAGCAGAAGGAGAGTCAGGAATAGGGGGAGGAAATTTAATGTGTGATTAATTACTTCCACGAACAATTGCTTCCTTTGCTATGAGACCAGAAGAACCGGATGGTGCCTGGTTACCATTACTGAACTTTTGAAATTGCTATAGAAGAATCCTGATCAAAAGGGGGAAAAATATAGAATAAAATTTAAAATTCCCATAAACTCTGCATTATCTGGAGCCATTTTAAGCTGGATGAACCCCCAAAACTGTTGCCCTGAGATAATCTTTAAACCTTAAACCAAAATCTCCTGAAGACTTCTTTGGACTGAACAACAGTTTAGCTTAATTAATAAAGTATATTTGCCTGGAGCTTTTGCTCTTTTATATAATTATTTATGTGGGACCAAACTGGCAATAGCAACTCATGAAGATAGACGAGAAGCTTAGGGAGCAGTGAGTTAATGTTAATGATTGTGGAATAATTTGGAAAAGGATAATAAGAATGGTTGCATAACTTGAAGTAATCCATGTCACTGAATTGTACATGTAGAAATTGTTGAAATGGCATATATTTTGCTGTGAATATTTTCACCAATAATAATAATAATAAATTAAATTTAAAGAACAACATCAACAAAAAAGTGATTGGCTTAAGACACACCCTACCTACTTAACATAACAAGAAAACCCTATTCCCAAATGGGATTACATCCACGGGTATAAGGGTTAGGATTTACAACCCATATTTTGGGGAAACAATTCAATCCATAATACTGGGGTTTGCATCTTAGGAGAAAAGTCTGAAAGCAAAATTCACATAGACTAGAGGATACAGATACAGATGAGATGGAGGAAAACATGCACTTGAGTGAAATTTGATGTTTTCTTTCCTTGGGACCAGGTCAGCCAACCACTACAGAAAGTAGTTTTCAATTTGTTGTTGAAGTATCAGAGATCAAGAATTTTCACTTCTTTTTCTCTAAAAGTTAGCTTCTATTGTTTTTAAGACCATGCACAGATGTGATTAGTTCAAAAATACACAAACCCATCATTTTTAAAACAAAGATTCCATGTGATAAAATCTCTGGTTAATTAAGGGTTCCATTAGTTCTGCAAACTCTGTGAGGAGGCCACTGGTAAGCTGTTTGTTAGAACAGTAGATCTGCAAGCCATGTCATAATTTCTCATCAAGATCTCAGTTAGCAAATATGCCTGGATTTTTAAAGAAAATTACCTAAGGTACAATTCTTTGGGCATAAACATGATTGCTACCATATTAGTTGGTGCCTTAATGTCTGCAGGAGGAGACTTGGGTAAGATGAGAAATTTGGCTCCAACAACCACCAAGAAGCAGAAATTTAGCTAATTTTATCCATTGCAGGAATGAAGATTGGCTTTCCATAATCATGAAGACTATAAAATTATATTTCATCAAGACCAAAGTGGATTTCTTCAAGTCAGTCAAACTGATGCTGGCACAGTTTGAGCTCCAACACTTGGATTTCATTCACGGTGGCAATAACAGACTGAAAACAACTTGGTAAGGAGGGATTCTGGTTGTTTACAGGATCTACTTTTATACCTCTAACTTTATTCCCTTTGTATTTTGCAGCATGGGGATGAGTTATTATGCTTCACAGAATTTGTGAAGAGAAGTAACTATGGTGGTAAGCACTATTTATATTTTCAGAAAAGCAATTATTCCTTGTAGAGGTTCTGATAGGTCTTCTACAGCACTTACTGATAGGTTTTATTACAACAATTATTTTATTGTCTGGTTTTCTTACAAGCTGCCTCAAAGTCTTCCAGTGACAAGAAGGGAAATAACAATTTTGTTGTGAACTAAGCACTTAAATTAGAGCACAGAGGCACAGCTGCGTGGCGAATGAGATATGGTTATTTTTTCAAGAAGTCAGTTTACACTGCAGAAGAAATAACAATTCAGGCTCGTTCTTCCCTTCCCAAGGCATTTATATCAGAAAGCTACTTTATTTTGTAGAGGGAGAGAGAAGACATGCAAGTTTGAGAACCTCATCAGTAAAGTTTCCATTGGGATTTTGGCCACACGAAGCAAAGAACAAACTCAGCATTCATGAGACAGGAACTGAGCTAGCATGGTTTATGGCTCCTGTTAGTCAGTAAAGAGAGAAAGAGGCAAACCAGCACTGAACCAAACACCAAGTCTTCAACCTCTGCTATTAAAATCTTCTGTAGTATGTATGCACTTGATGAAAGGTTCTATTGCTAAATACTTATGAAAGTCAGTGGCCTGGGCCATTGTTCTTCTGTCTAGCAGGGCCACACCCAAAACATCCCAGAAAAAAAGGGCCACCTGCCCTAGGACAGGGAAGTGACCTCACTTGATGATCCTTCCAAATTACACTCAGCCTGGACTTGAAGAAAAAGCTGGAATGGGGGACTGTTGGTCAGATAAAACTTTTTCCCAAATATTTTCTTCCCATCATACTCCAGTCAAACCCATGGACAGCTGACTTGAAGGGTAAAATTGTGGGGGACTTTCTCTTTTAAATGTCTTTTATTTGTAAAAACAAATAGAACATAGTCTCCTATTCTAAACCCAAGCCTTTGTGGGACGTTCTCCCTAAGCATCGGAGCTTCATTTATTTTCCAGGACTTTGTTACTCTCCTGAGGAAAAGCTTCAGGCCCGGTGGATCAGGCGCTGTGAGTGCAATAGGAATGGTGATTTGCTAAACCACTGGCATGGCAGCACATCTTAGCAGTGGCTTTGGCACTGCAACAGAAATTCCACAAATGGGTGGCTTTAAAGCATAGAAATTTAATTTCTCAGTTCTGGAGGCTAAAAATCCAAATGAGAGTCTCAATTGTTTCAATTCCTTCCTTGTTAGAAGCCCTGGGTGTTCCTTGGATCCTTGGTTGGTAGATGATGCTCACATGGCATCTGTCTTCCCCATTTTGTGTTTTTTTCTGTGTCTGATCTGCTTTTTTCTTTTATAACTTAGAAGTGATTTGATTTAGGACATACCCTACACTGACACTGCCTCATTAACATAACAAATGAAATCCTGTTTCCAAACAGCATTACATGCACAAGTATAGGGGTTGGGATTCCAACACATATTTGGGGGAAAAACAATTCAATCCAAAACAGGTATTTACCATGATACTGTGGAACTTTAAAGTGCTTTCCAAGTGGCCCCAAGAGTAGACACCAGTCCTGGGCCAACCTATCCTTTACCTGCACTACCTGTACTGAAGTAGTGGCAAGAAGTCCTGGGGTTGGATGCTGCTGTGCTTGGCCCCATATCCCCTCAGCCCACCTCTGAGTTCTCCTCAAGCTACATCTGCACACGAGCAGCTTCCCAATTTAAGTGCCCACATCTCTACAATGCTCTGCCCGAGGTCCATTTTCATCACACCTGAGGAGATTGCTTACCCTGCCTAGGAAATGTCAGGAATTTAATGCCTCCAAGGGTAACCATCAACCCTGAGGGACAGAGTCTGTGGATCAACACTGTATCTTCCTCATTGACCCTGGGTGGGTTAATTCTGAGCCATATTCCACTCAGTTCTTCAGAGGGTCCCCAGAGAGACTGAGTTCTAGTTGGCAAGTGGGGATCCTGTCTCAATTATTGGCCAGTCTCTCATATCCTCCTCCCTCAATTGTGCTTCCTGGGATCACTTCCACAAAATTTATGACAGCCAAGCCGATATCTCAGACTCTGAGATGATTAGACAAGCCAAGCATAGTAATGACCTTACTTCCGATAGTGATCAGCTTAGTAATGGGCATGTGTTGACTCCTGGGAGTACTACACCATCTTGGCATCTCAAAGGAAAGCAGTTTTAAACTTAAATAGAAGTTGAGGAAGACTTGTGGAAGGAGGAAAGTGAATATGTGTGAAAGAAATAAGCTCTGCTTGGCATTCAGCCTCAGAGACTGATGAAAGCTTGCTCACTTACCCACCGTGGAGGAGAGAGAGCATAATGACCATGATTTCAAAACACCAGAATTTACAGAGAACATTACAGACTTAGAGAATGGAAAGGTTTGGCTTGAGGGAGGAGGAAAAAAAGAACTTTGTTAATTCGCTTCAAATCCAGTTACATCTGCAGTGAGCAAGTACAATTTATGAATCCTAGCATGGATTATCGCTTTCCACAAATATTAAAAGCCCATCTCACATAATCTTTAAACCTTAAACCAATATCCCCTGAAGTCTTCTTAAAACCAAACAATGGTTTAGCTTAACTAACAAAAAATGTCTGCCTTGAGCATTAGGCTCTTTTAAGAACTGTCTATATGAAGAAAAGGCATCAGAATTGGGGGAAGACTCATTAACAACCTGTGATATGCAGATAAAACAATCTTGCTTGCTAAAAAGGAAGAGGACTTGAAGCACTTACTGATGAAGATCAAACACTACAGCCTTCAGTATGAGTTACACCTCAACATAAAGAAAAGAAAAATCCTCACAACTGGACCAATAAGCAACATCACGATAAACGGAGTCTATATTGAAGTTGTAAAGGATTTCATTATACTTTGATCCACAATCAACGCCCGTGGAAGCAGCAGTCAAGAAATCAAACAATGTAGCATTGCATTGGGTGAATCTGCTGCAAAATACCTTTTATTATTATTATTATTGTGCTTTAGATGATGGTTTACAGAGCAAATTAGTTTCTCATTAAACAATTAATACACATATTGTTTTATGACATCGGTTGCCAACCTCACAACATGTTCATACTCTCCCCTTCTTGGCCTCAGGTTCCCCATTACCAGCTTTCCTGTTCCCTTCTGCCTTCTTGCCTTTGTCCCTGGGCTGGTGTGCCCATTTAGTCTTATTTTATTGTCCTGTCTAATCTTTGGATGAAGGGTAAACCTCAGGAGTGTTAGAAGCCCTGGGTGTTCCTTGGATCCTTGGTTGGTAGATGATGCTCACATGGCATCTGTCTTCCCCATTTTGTGTTTTTTTCTGTGTCTGATCTGCTTTTTTCTTTTATAACTTAGAAGTGATTTGATTTAGGACATACCCTACACTGACACTGCCTCATTAACATAACAAATGAAATCCTGTTTCCAAACAGCATTACATGCACAAGTATAGGG